>NC_091121.1:68257786-68571786 GCF_040183065.1 Periplaneta americana
TCATCCCATACGTTAGTCCTAATTAATTGACAGGCGATTTTATTGGGTAAGTTAACTAACGAATGAAGTAAACAAATTACGAGTCAACCAAGAAACCAGCGAATATTTAAATTTAACGAACAAATTTATCGCATAGATAAATCAACGAACAAGCGAATTTTATCGGATAGGTAGATCAACGAAGAAGACAATTTTATGGCATAGTTAATTAACTAAAAGGCGAATTTATTACACTTGTGAATTAATAAATCAAGTGAAGGAATAATAAATCAACTAAAGTAATAACAAATCAACGAAGAAATAAATTTAAGAAACAGGCGATTTTTATCGGTCAGGTGAATCAACAAATGCGAGTTTGTTATCGGGAAGATGAATCAATGGACAGCCGAATAAACAGATATATTAAGAAACTAGTAAACGGTTAAATAAGCGAAGAAATGAACAATTAACATAACGAGCTTACAAATGAATGAAAAAGAGAATGAATTAATACAAAGCTATGTGTTATTGGTGCTTCTCTCATATTTCTGATTACATGATAATGGAGAAAGTTCAATATTTTAAATAAATTGGGCACAAGTCTGCTTAGAATTGATACGATCTCAGGAATAATAAATCCCACTTTAACGAAGGTGGATGTCGAAACAGGCTTTATTTGCTTCTCCTCTCATACTTGAGTAATTTGAAGTACTATGCCTGCTTCCTTATCTTAGCTTTAAACACTGGAGAATGTTTAAAAAATACTTAATCCACTTGACTGGCTATTCTGAATAAGGGAGGATTCATCTCTCTCAGTTTCTCTACCTCAAGCTTTCTGCCTAAGCGACGTAAAGGATCTTTTACAGTGTATCTCCGTGAACAATTGCCGGTATGCAAAATCCATCTTAATTAATGTAACATAAGACTTGGCTTTAAAAAACAAAAGAAAATGTGGAGACTCGATTGTTGTAGGCACGTGATCCCTTCCTCTTCTCCTCCTTGCCACTGAACCGTAATTAAAAACAAGCTCCTTCACCAGAACGCTCGTAACGGAATGCCTTCTTTCACAATCACTCAATAACACGGCCGATACAGGGTGAGACAGAAAAGTCCAAACACTTGGCGATAGGAGTGTACAAAATCCTATTCCTGAGACAGACTATCCTTACTTAAGTTTTCCTGTTCATCCATTCTAATAAAAAATACCAATAACGAGTCCTGAATTTATAATAGTTTCGTAACACTTCTTACTAAAATGTTCATTAAATAAATAGGTAGATAAACGTATAAAAACGAAACTATATTTCTGTGGCTAGGAGGAAAAAGGTCTTAAGTAAAAATGTTACACTTTTCAGAAGAGCAGTAGAAACACTGAAATTGGTGTCAATTATAGAGTTCTTTTAATTAAGAGGTTTTTCCTGGATATTATTTGTTTATATTTCTTCTAAAATAGATAATGTTGTTCATTTAACAAATTTCTTCATTATTTCGAAAAAAAACCGCACTTAAGCCCTTTTAAGACAAATCAAACTGAGAAGAAGGGACTATTTAAACATAAGACCTTTTTCATATCAAAATAAATGGGAAATGTAAATTGTTAGGAATACAAAATAGGTCTTAAACAGTATAGGACTGTTTACCTGGTGCTTAAAGTTTTAAAAGGAAAGGAAATCAGTATGTGATAAAAAATAGCTAAAATACAAGTTAGACCTTTTTAATAGGGAAGCATGGAAAGTAAACCTGTGATGTTTGTAAGGAATAAAGTATTAAATATTATTAAATCCTTTATTCTATGTGTGCTCGATTCAAAAAGTACTTAGGACATTTGGTAACGCTCTATAAATCCAGTCAGGAGTGTTATTTGACTTTAACCTTTTTACCAGATTGTAGAGAATTGTTTATGCTTTCAGAATATATAAAAAATCTCATTTTCACAAAAAATTGACTTAAGACCTTTTTCCTTCCGGTCACAGAATTATATACACAAATTAAATGAAAAATATACAAACAACACGTACGTAAGTATATTTCTATAGTGTAGAGCAGCCGTGGCGAAAAGGCCATGGTGCGCCGAGCCACTGTGTAAGCTGCAACGTGCATAGCACCTATGGAGGGAGGCGGACAACCGAAGGGGAAGTAGTTTAGGACGTGTAACGAAGAAAGAAATGAACAAGAAAACATATGACACATTATTACAACCTAAAATTAACTGTATTCAGAATGTCTCTGCGACAAAAGTTTCAAAATCAGGAATTATGTCGCTTACTGCCAATCGTAGTTGATCACGAAGGTATTTGTCTGTCAGTCGTGATCTAAATTTGATTTTTACTATTTTCATTGTTGAAAATAATTTTTCACAAACGTAAGTTACAGTGAAGATGGCTTCAACAGAGCAAGCGAAAGAACGAAGCTTCAAATATTTATTTTTTTCCAAAGATCTGAAAAGTTCAATATCTGTAAAGTCCTTAAATCTAGCTTTCATTTAACGTCACATTGTAAATCTGTGAGTTTAAATTGAAAATCTAACCGCATCATTCGTACATCTGCTGTAAAAGAATCGACGTACAGAGATGATAATAATAATAATAATAATAATAATAATAATAATAATAATAATAATAATAATAATAATAATAATAATAACACTTAACCTTTTAATGTTTCATCAGTAACATGTAGTAACTTATAATGCCGTTTTATGTTATACAACCGTTTTCCTAGTAATATTTGTGAACAAATCATACATTTAATATTTTCATCATATTGTAAGCAAAAGAATGCGTCCTCCCATCCTACCTGAAACTTTAGTTTTTTATAGAGGTACATGGTTTCGAGAGAGATATTGCGACGATACGTCACTCGCAGGTCCGAGACAAATACAAATAGAACGGAGTTTGACTCCAGTGAGTAAGAGGGTGGGGGTTGTAGGTAGGAAGCGAGAGAAAAGCACTGCGAGCCACAATATGCTCGTGAGTAGCATTTTCGCCGCGGCTGGTCTAGAGTCTAGAGACTAAAAGACCAAACTACCAAAAGTGTGCATGCAATTTCTAAAACACAGTCCTTAGAACAATAAGTTTACTCAAGTTTCTTGGTAAACCATACTTTAATTTTAATATAATAGAATCTTGGGTTAATACACTGTAGAGAAACAGCAATGCGGCAACCTAGGCTCTCGAACGAGTCGTCATAGGTCCCGGTTACACAGACAGCGTGTTATCGGCAATACGCTGCGCAGTATTGGTATTTTTATACACCGCAAACTATTAATGTGAAATTTTAGTAAATATAAGCAGTTAAAACATCATTTTCTCATGCAGCTTTAGAAAGGACATACTGAAACCTGTTCCGAACATTTCGCCATCTGTTTATGAAACGAAATTAGGGTGAATTTTACGTTGTGCATTTTCTTAAAATACACTGTCAAAATCACAGTTGATTGCAGAATCAATAAGTCGCAGTTCTTGTATCATAGTGAATTGTCATGGTTTTATCTTCAATAGCAGTGTAGCAATTTCCTACGAAAGATGAAGAAATTTTTATGGTATTTTTCCGAATGGTGACCAATGTCATTAGACATTAGAATATCAATACCAATGACATTAGAATTAGTTAGACAACATTTATTCCTTTATGATCCAAGTGATACTGGTAAGAAATAGTGACAACAAAAAAAGTCAAATCTTCAACAGTTATATCAGGGGTTCCCAATCGGTGTGTCGCGCAACTCCATGGAATGTGTCGCGAAATTTTAGAATTCAAAAAAAAATTTTACGGCATCCAGAAAATCTCTTTACAACACATTTTTTATTTGCAATGAAGTCTTTAACATGGTACATTTTATTTTGAGACAGACTTTACCAATGAAACGTGAACACCTGCAACAATGCTCAGTTCAGTTTCTCTATCATAAGGCCACGTATAGAGAAAGTCCGTGCAACTCACCAAGCGCAGATTTCACATTAATTTAAATAGTCGAGTTTTCAAAAACGATAATATTTTTTTTATCGGACATCCGCATAGATAAGTTGGGATTTTTTACATATAGGTACCTTTTTCTTTTCTAATGCCACTCAAGTTGCTGCTTGTTCTTTTACAATTTTCGATTGCGTGTTAACATCCGTCGGATCCCGGCCAACTAGTCACTCATAACGAGTGCACCTCAGCACATGTGTGGACTTCGGTCCTATGTTCATAGACATCTATGACGTAGTGCACTAGAGGGAACCCAAGAGTTGGAACTCAATCAGAGACAATTCTGTCCGACGTCGGGGTTGTATCCGGTGTGGCTTAGTGGATAAAGCATCAGCACGTAGAGCTGAAAACCCGGGTTCAAATCCCGGCGCCGGAGAGAATTTTTCTCCGTTCCATTACTCTTTCATCAACCTATCTACAACACTGGATGTCCGAAACTGCATAAAAGTTATCAGTTTTTTTTTATCAGTGTTGCATTTTTCACCATGGAACCGAAATATGTGTGAATAACTATGTTTTTAATATAATTTTTCTTTGATTTACGCTCACATCTTGAAAGTCATAGTTGGACGAAAAGGAGGTTAAAAACGACAAAATTCCCATGCAGCGAACAGTTCATCTCCCCGTCCGCTATAAAATATTCTACACAGAGTTCCACCACTTTTTTCTGAAGAAAAAAGTACTGGTTATTGTTATTATTATTATTATTATTATTATTATTATTATTATTATTAGGCTATTATTAAAATCAAATAAGTGTGTCGCGATATCGTGGCGTTCAGTAAAGTGTGTCGTCAGTCAAAAAAGGTTGGAAACCACTGAGTTATTTTATGGTGAAGCATTTCTTTTTGTCAAGTGTTTAGCTGTAGCTATAGGCTACTTACTAGATTCTCTATCTGAAAATATTATGTCTGCCCATTGTGTGTCTGTCAGTGTGAAAAAAAAAAATGTCTGGCACTTTCACTGTCAATAGATGTGAATGGTCCTTGAAGATGCTCACAAACTTCAGTAAGCAAGGTCGCTTATCGAATCTTCATTTTCTAACTATAGATTAGGTATACCCTAAAATAAATAAATAGAGACAAATAAAAATAAATAAAAAATGAATAAGAAACATATTAATTATGGATTAATTGTGCACGTAGTAATATTTAACTACATAACGAACATCTCATATTCTCTGCATTTTATTACAAAAAATCACCTTCGCATTCCTCTTTGAACCTACATTTACGTGAAGAGCTTGACGTTTTGGACAGCGTCATGACACAAATATACTACCAATACAGTAAAATCCCTCTATCCGGCACCCAAATAACCGGCAATACTAAAACAACGGCACTTTTGGCTGGGCAAAAAAAAATGTTTAAATCTATCATATTTCCACAGTCTGGGCCGTCAGTTTCGCCACATTACGAAGTTCGCACGAACTTTAATTTTTAGTGAATATTCGAACCTAAAATTAGTGTATTATTTCTGTTGTGTGATGTGTTTTAATAAGGTAAATCCACACAATTTTTATGTTTATTTAGTTATGTTCGGGCCATCAGTGTTGTCACATTAGGAAGTTCGCACGAACTTTCGCTTTCAGTAAATATTCAAACCTAAAATTAGTGTATTATTTGTGTTGTGTGATGTATTTTAATAAAGAAAATCCACACAGTTTTTTATGTTTATTTAGTTATGTTCGGGCCGTCACTGTTGCCACATTACGAAGTTCGCACTAATTTTAATGTTCAGTGAATATTCGAACTTAAAATTAGTGTATTATTTGTGTTGTGTGATGTGTTTTAATAATGAAAATCCATACTGTTTTTATATTTATTCAGTTATGAGCAAGCGATAGAGAAATAAGCTTCACATGGCTGCAGTTTTAACATTTGGCGTCATAAAATACGAACTTTTTTTTTGTATATACCGGTATTTATTTAATTATCCGACAAAATCTCGTATCCGGAACTAGCCTGGTCCGTTTGGTGGCGGATAAGAGGGATTCTACTGTAGTTTGTTCCGACACTGAGGCTGTGTTTTTGTTAGAATACATAACCAAATACCAGTAGTACGTACTCTGCGCGCTGCGTGAAGGAAGGTTCACGTCATCGTTCCAAGGTCGTGAATGCAACGTGCTCTATACATAAAATCGCATCAGCTGTAGCGTTCTTAGCTTTAATCCCACAAGATCCTAAACCGATCCTGGACAAGGAAATTGACATTTAGGCCTACTTCCCTCTCATAGAGAATAAGTATGTGTTCCTTATATTGCGTGCGTTATGTGCCAATGTAAGCAACAATCTTGCCCCACGCTGATCACATAATCAGAGAGTAGAGCTATTTTTGAACGTTTAATGTTGCTTCAGTATTTTAGACGCATGAGAAAGGAACGGCTAAAAGGACATAGTGCTTGAGAAATATATCTCAGATATAGATACGAAAATACAGTATATCAACGATTTATTTTAGTAAATTGTTATAAAAATTAGATTTAAATTTGTGTTTTTAAAGTAATCTCCAGGCAGTTTCAATTTATGAAATGGAATTCTGAAATACACCTCATCTCAGCAGTGCTTCAAAAAGTATAAAAGTCGCCTGAAAGTGAATTGTTAAAAACTGCACAAACAAAATTTAATTTTCCACTTGCATTCATTTAATCTCTATTACTAATTACAACTGAACCTGATTCCCCTCCACATTCCATTCGAAGCCCCACTAATACTGGTATGCTAACTAAATATCAGTTTCAGGTCCCCAACAGTCCACTGTGTCAAATTCCTTCCATTGACATTCATTCTATTTCTCTTACAATTATAAAATGCTAAGGAACAGAAAACACTAATATCTGATATGCCAGTAACCATACTACACCGAAAAAAGTGTCACAATTACCATGTTTTTCATAACAAGTCAGTTAATTTGTAATACATAGGTCATTCAATAATTAGTGGCAACACTGCTAGTGCGCTCGGGCGTGGGTTCGATTTCCGCTTCGACTATTACCTGGTTGGACTTTTTCCGAGGTTAAGTTAAAAGTACGGTGTACTAACTCCAATGATAAAGTTCGCTTAACAGCTGTAAACTTTAATTGGTGATTATTAGTCGGTTAGTTAACAATAGTTAATTAGGTGCTTTGAAAGAGCACAAGATGGTGGAAATATTCGACAATGATAATTTTTAAGATGAAATGCTGTATTTAGGTTATCTAAATCGACATAAAGGCAAACGTGACTAAATAAAATAATGACACCCAAAGAAATACAAGAACAAAAAATGTAGATCTACTTTTATTTTTATAATTTTGTTGTTAGTAATAAGGTTAGGATTTTTTTTAATTGGGCTGAAACACGAAAAAAGTGATTTTAGAATTTTCCATTCACCTTCCACGCGTAGAATCACCTAAGCTGCTCATATCTAAACATCTTCTACTACGCCACCGAATTGGTGCGTAAATAAAATATTATTTTATTCTGAATTAGACTTATAATATATTAAAAGACATCTCTTCATTTTTACTTCAATGTCTTTCGTTAAAGGAATATGAATTCATTTTCTCTTAGCATGGCGAAGTTTGAATTGGAACACCCTACTTCATAGAGATAAACAGCCACTATGAGCACAACTTCCCTTCCTTGTAACCCCTCCGTAGCTGTTCGCACAAGGAAACTCAGCTGTTTAGTGAACATAATGTAACTGCTCCGTAAAATGTTTCAATGTGTACAAAATCGTATTTTTGCTTAAAATTGTAATGCAATAGCTTAATACAACCGGTATATTATTTTTACGTTATAAATAATTAAAATATTATTAGATGTGTTTGATAAATTTTAATTAGTTGGAACGTTATTTATGCAAAAGTTACTCTAGGAAATTTGAAGACGAGAATCATTGCATGCCATTATTCCACACTGTTTTCGTCAGTAATCTAACTTAACATTTTTAGGGAAATTACGTCTTTGTATTTACATAAAATCTTTACCAACTAATTTTACTTATTATTTCGTAAAATTACTGTTCTCTGTCGCCTCTTATTTGGCATTATTTTAACATCAATATCAAAGCTTTCGTATTGAGAGCAAACAAACGACAAACAGAACGGCTAAGATGTGTTCAGTTTTACATTCAGTAGAGAAATCTATGGGTTGAAAGGTTAAGTTCGATTGGCAGCCAACGCCAGTAATGGTGCACTCTAAAAACATTTTTAATACCCGTAAACTTCAGTAGTCTACGAAACGGCCGAAATTAATCAAGGTCGGTGCACTTGGCCATAACTCTCCTTATTTGTTAGCAATAATTCAATTTCAGCTCTTTATCACACTAATTTTGTACTCGTTTAATTCATTCATAATTTTCTGCCAAAGGGAAGGTCTTTCACTGAAAACCCAGCATTCTCCAATCTTTCCTATTTTCTGCCTTCCTCTTAGTCTCTCAATGTCGTCTATTATCCGATATCTTCTTCTTTTTCCTTTCACTATTCCTTCCAGTGTATTCTTTAGTAGACAGTTCCTTCTCAGCCAGTAACACAACCAATTCCTTTTTCTCTTTCTCATCAGTTTCAGCATCACCTACTCTTTCCAACACAGTTTCATTTTTTATTCTGTCTCTCAATTTCACACGTTCCATCCTTTTCCATATCCACATTTCAAATGCTTCTATTCGTCACTCATTTAAAAATTTAAATAATTGTTCTTGGCAAAACGGATTTCAGTAAACATTAACTTAACCTCCTCTTTTCTCAGTTAAATTTACTTAATAAAAATCACGTATAAACCATGCCAATTTTGGAGTGCAATAGCACTGTCTTTTTATTTAAATTAAGGACCAATAACTTTTCTAATTTATATTCTGCATCCATTATGTTCCGATGTATTTCCTTACAAGAACTGAATATGAACAAAATTCGTCAACATATCAAAATTAATCACAGTACACAGAATGCACAAAAATCACTTCCCATTTTTGGTATCAGGAATGATGAAAATCTATATTTTTCTGGGAAAATCTAGAAATCGAAATTTTTTAAAAAACACGGTTTACTTCTCTTACTACTTCATGGCTAGAAAGTAAAACAGTATTCCTTGAGATTTTTTCTTCTATTGCTCTGTTTATGTCGATGGTAAGTGAATGGTGGCCTAGCATGGGTATGTTCCTTCTAGGTCTTTATGTCGATACTTCTACGGCTTTGTTTATGTCGATAAGTGAATAGTGACCTAGCATTATAATAGGGGCGTGTTTTCCTTCTACTGCTTTATGTAGATAGATGGATTTATTCGGCAATATTATACATACAAATGCGCGACACTATCAGAATTTTCTCCTAAATCCAATGTACGGGTCTTTTGACCGTACATGCTGTATAAAACAAGTTCTACTTTGTCTGTTTCACCCCCCCCCCCACCTATGATTAGTTCCAACCACTCTCCAAAAGAACACACATATTAATATGAGAATGACACAAACAAAACACATTATATAATATATCCTAACCTAACATACAAACAGGCATAAAAGTGTATAATTCAGCATTTACCATAATCCCTTCGTCAGTTCGCGTTATAAACTTTGCTTAATGTAAATGTAATGTAGGCTACAGTATGGATACACCGTTATCACGTACTGGGCTAATATCTTCCTTGTGTCAACACCTATGGAGTAACGGTTAGCGCGTCTAGCCGCGAAACCAGGTGGCCCGGGTTCGATTCCCGGTCGGGGCAAGTTATCTGGATGAGGTTTTTTTCCGGGGTTTTCCCCCCAACCCAATATGACCAAATGCTGGGTAACTTTTGGTGTTGGACCCCGGACTCATTTCACCAGCATTATCACCTTCATCTCATTCAGACGCTAAATAACCTAAGCTGTTGATAAAGCGTCGTAAAATAACCTACTAAAATAAAAAAAAAAAAATATCTTCCTGTGCACCGAGGAAGAAAATTACGCATAAAATATACGTACTATAACCATTACAATGTGATTGGCACAAATTTGTTTGTGATTTAGAATATGAGATGTTTTCTTGTAGTAGGCCTACGTTTGACTGTTTCACGAGAATTATTATTAATATTATTACATTACTATCGCTTCATAAATTCCTCTATTCGTTAATACCGATCCTGTATTGTGGCACCAATATTACGCACAGAAAATACAGAAAAATAAATACTTCAAACTCAGAACAGAGGTAGAAATGAAGTACAGTATGTTTCTTCTGTAGCGACCGGGATCCCATTTCATTCGCCCAAAATTTGTATCTTCCTTGAATGTCTGAAAATAAAGCGAAGAATTGAAGCCTGTTGAATTGATATGAAAGTAGAGTATTAGTAAAGAATGTGCTATAGTAACTGCTCCTTGGAGACGTACTACAAACATAATGAAAAGTAAAAAGACGGGGGAAAAAAACTTGAGGAGTGCGATGGATTATCGCACGGCAGTTTTTTTACGTAGAACTACGTCTTATACGGTGTGGTATAACAGAGAGCGCAATAACCTTGAGAATGTGCAAAAATGAGGAAGTTTAGTTTCACAATATTCATTAAATTGAAGAAGATTGTACAGACAACTACAGAGATATTTAGAGATTAAGATATATACCACACCCATTTATAAAGGTTGCTGCCATTTTATTATTCCGCAACTTTTAACTAATGAAACCCACACACAATACAGCAGTGGTCGTCAGCACTCACTGAAATGAGTAGAGTGCATGGAAGGTAAGGAAATGTGCTCCTGCGTGCACAAGGGATAGGGAGACAGCATACCCGCCAGCAGCCACGAATGCACGTTAGGGCAGTGTCTTGTCCGCGGGTAAGAGACGCTAGCCCGAGAGTGCAGTGCAATGACTGCTGCAATACGATATACTCGTGGGGACCTTTCAAACCATAAATATTGTAACTTGTTCCCACTCTCTTCTTTCGATCATGAAACCGCGGTAACAATATTTCATCACGCTCGCTGGTCAATGTGTACCAGTACCCCAGAATATCCGCCATAAGACTTCAACAATAAGATGTAATTCTAAGTAAAAATTTCCCTTCTTAGTTACGATATTCTATTCCTCTCCAATCTTGTTAATAAAGTATGATAATTCAGCTCCTTTGGACAAGAAAATGGTGAGATATAATTAATTTCTACTTCAGCATGCTTCTAAAAGTGATTTTGCAACATCAATAAACAGCTTTATGTTCAGGAATTATGTGAAATAATAAACCAAAGCCAGGAAAATATATCGTATCAATTATTAATATTATCTAATTTATTTATGAGTAATGACAACCTAAGTTTATAATGGAGACCAATAAAATTAATGGTTACCATTACGCATCATTCTTGATAACCGCAAAGCTCATGTACCATCGGCCAATCTATGAGAGATGAAATACGAAAGACGGGAATTTAGTAGTGGATATGCATTTTTAATAATAATAATAATAATAATAATAATAATAATAATAATAATAATAATAATAATAATAATAATGTGTAGCAATGGGACGAAAACAATATTAATGAACACGAAAGCTATACGATCACCTCTAAACCTCGGAGGTAACCGTGTAAATATTGTAAGTTAATTGCGGGTAACTCGCGCACTATGCATAAAAGTTGGTAGATCTGTAATTTAACCACAAAATAATGACAACATACAGCTGTGACCTGCTTCCGGTACGGCTGGTCCCTTCGGCGCAAGCAATGAGACTACAGGATAGAATGGAAATTGAGATAAAAGAAACTGGAGTATTGTGAAAAAATATCTGCTCTAATGGTTTCGAGCAGCACACATTTTACGAAAAAAAAAATAGTAGAGTATCCTGCATGACGTGGGCACATGCGCCGGTAGCTAAGTAACAGGAATCCAAGGATTGTGGCAAGGTTAGAGTGGGTTAGATGAGACAACTGACAGAAGGTGGAAGACTGTGACATGGTTGGGGGGGGGGGGGGTTAGATGTGGGTAAGGTAGAGCCAAGTCACAGGAAGCGAGGACTATGACAATGTTGGAGTGGATTAGATGAAGGGATAGCTAAGGGACATGAGGTCGAGGATTGTGACAAGGCTAGAGTGGATTAGATGAATGGATAGCTAAGGGACATGAGGTCGAGGATTGTGACAAGGTTGGAGTGGATTAGATGAAGGGATAGATAAGGGACAGGAGATCGAGTACTGTGACAAGGTTGGAGTGGATTAGATGAGGGGATAGCTAAGGGACAGGAGGTCGAGCACTGTGACAAGTTTAGAGTCGGTTAGGCGAGGGGATAATTTAGGAAGATATGAGTTATATTGCATCGTTACTTTTTCCTGTTTCTCGATCTATGTTATTAAAAAATTATCAATACTCTATCAATTGCCATACATTAAGCATTATGCTACAAAAAATTATGCTTTTATACGATTTTGATCCAAAAACACCATGGGCCTGTCTCTTGCAACCTCCTGCATTTTACGACAGTCATTTAAATATTAGTCCGTAAGTCCTTATATATTTTACATAAACGGATTTAGAAAACCACAAATATTGTATAATGGAATAAAAATGTTGTGTTTACGTTTGTTCATAATTTTCAAAAATCATTGCAAAAAGAACAGCGTAATGTAATTTCTAATTACGCACGGCTTATAGATATTAGTGAACTGAAAGCTATTTCCTTTGTTCCCTGTTTCCATGGGCGAGGTCACACTTGTATGCCATTAATCTTTTTTGAGGAAAATATTCCACTAGTTCTACAGAGAAAACGACATGTTGAAACTCCATCTTCATCAGAATTATTATCGGAACGCGTATTCAATTATACCGTAGTATGCACATCAGGAATGTAGGAATGAATTTGCCCTCCAGAAAGCCATACACAGTCTGTCGTAAAAAGGAGCCACTTTCACAAATTAACAACCAACAGTTCATGGAATAATGGAATTTTCTCCACTTTGACGGAAGAATAATAGTAGTAATAACACTAATTAACAAAAGTGGGGTCTTACCTTAATGAGAGGCCAAAAGGGATGGATCTGAACAAAGGTTCGCTTAGGAGGCACCTATCCATGCGAAGGTTGCACAGACACTGTCGTCAGTGATTTTCAATGACCAAACCAGATGGAGCCACTGTAGCTTCAGTAACCTGCAGAAATAGAATATACTAAATTATGTAACAATACGCTTAGTACTAAATACTAATACTAATAATATATAATAGTAATTTTATTATTACGGTAGGCAGATTAGCCTATTATTTCTTACACTCATTACATTATTATTATTATTGTTATTATTATTATTATTATTATTATTATTATTATTATTAGTAGTAGTAGTAGTAGTAGTAGTAGTAGTAGTAGTAGTAGTAGTAGTAGTAGTAGTAGCAGCAGCAGCAGTAGTATTATTTTTAATTAGGCTATTATTATATTATTATTAATAATATTATAATTATAATTATCATTTAGGTGACGAAGAGGAAGGCGGAAATACTGAAAGTTGGAGAATCCTGGGTTTGCAGTGAAAGACCTGTCCTTGGGCAGAAAACTGTGAATGAATGAATCATTATCATTATTATTAGTAATAATAACAGATTATTATTATTATTATTATTATTATTATTATTATTATTATTATTATTATTATTATTATTATTATTATTATTATTATTATTACTTACTTACTTACAAACGGCTTTTGAGGAACCCGGAGGTTCATTGCCGCCCTCACATAAGCCCACCATCGGTCCCTATCCTGTGCAAGATTAATCCAGTCTCTATCATCATATCCCACCTCCCCCCAATCCATTTTAATATTATTCTCCCATCTACGTCTCGGTCTCCCCAAAGATCTTTTTCCTTCCCGTCTCCCAACTAACACTCTATATGTATTATTATTATTATTATTATTATTATTATTATTATTATTATTATTATTATTATTATTATTAGGTCTATTGTCTCGCTCGAGGCGAGTGATTAACCTTCCTGCCTTCCACCATGGCGACCCGGGTTCGATCCACGTCTGAGTCACGAAGAAATTTATGGTATACAAACCGGTCGCGAGGGTTTTTTTCGTGGTTCTCCTGTTTCCCGTCATCAATATCATCATTTCACCAACACCCCACAATAAAAATGACAAAGTTGTACACATTTGTGTTTAATAAAGGCTATTATTTATTATTAGGTCAATTAGCAATAGTACTAATAAGTTCCGTATTAGTAGTAGTAGTAGTAGTAGTAGTAGTAGTAGTAGTAGTAGTTTTCTATTACTACTATTATTGTCATACTACCACACGACTACGAAGACTACAATGGGCAGGTCACATAATCAGGATTGGAGACAACCGAATATTCAAGAAAACATTATTCAGTGATATCGAAGATAGAATGCCCAGGGATCGCTGGATTGATGCAGTGGCAAAGGATGCCAACACATTTCTTAAAACCAGAGATATTCGTGGATATCAGCCACGAAGGACAGGATTACATGGAGGCAGATGATTAAGGAGGCTAAGGTTCGATCCCGAACTTTGACGAGATAGAAGAAGAAGAAATACATAGTGTAATTTATAGAAAAAATGTTAGTATTCGTATTTCATTAATAAATAATATTTCAAAGTTGCTTCCCCATCAGTATTATTACCCTCTTTCAGTTGTACACTTCTTGTATGAAACAACTTTTAATTTGGCGCTTGCGCATAAAGTTATTTTGGGTGATCAAGATAAATGGGACATCCTTTACATTTATTTATTGATTTTATTCATTCAGTCATTTATTTATTTATTTATGTATTTAATCATTTATTTATTTATTTATTTATTTATTTATTTATTTATTTATTAACATGATATATAAATTACACTTTACCCCTGTGGAGTAACGGTTAGCGCATCTAGCAGCGAAACCAGGTGACCCGGGTTCGATTCCCGGTCGGGGCAAGTTACCTGGTTGAGGTTTTTCAGGGTTTTTCCCTCAACCCAATATGAGCAAATGATGGGTAACTTTCGGTGTTGGACCCGGACTCATTTCACCGGCATTATCACCTTTATCTCATTCAGACGCTAAATAACCTAAGATGTTGATAAAGCATCGTAAAAAACCTAGACCAAAATAAATAAAATAAAAATTACAGTTCTCAATTTTAAGTACTGTCACAGTCTAGTATATACAGTCGCAAAGCTCAATAGGTAGTAAATATGCAAACATTAGGTAGTTGCTCACCACTAGGATCGCTAATATCGCCTCATTACAGGCAATGCAAAATAGAACCGTCACAGTCTATTGTTTCTAGCACCCTCAAAACTCAAGCTTCGTGACTGTATATAGTAGACTGTGGTACTGTTTTATCCTAGTGAAATTATTGTTAAACAAGAATGCATCTGTATTAGCCTAAAGATATGATGAAGTGCCACAGCTGTTAAGATTAAATTCTGCAAATTTTGTTTCCCGCAAGCATTAACAAAATCTGTTCAGCGCTTTAGGACGAATATTGTATTACACAAACGTCACAAAAATACGATATGCCAAAAGCATCTTCAGCTTCAGTTATAGTGAATGCTGAATGTTTTGTAAAAAACTAGAAATTTATTCTTTGCATTGGCACACTATTTTCCCTACCCTTCGTATTATGCAAAACCAGAAGGTTATACCACAGTCTAGTATACAGTCACGAAGCTTGAGTTTTGAGTGTACTAGGAACAATAGACTGTGTCGGTACTATTTCGCATTGTCTGTAATGAGGCGATAGTGGCGATCCTAGTGGCCAGCAACTATCTATGGATGCATATTTACTACGTATTGAGTTTCGTGACTGTACATACTAGACTGTGGTTATACGTAGATATGAGCTTTTTTAGCCAGCATTTCCAGTGTCCCTGTGCTCTGAAGTCATATTGTGAAGAATTGAATTGGACACTGTGTCCCATGACATGTAATGGAAGGGTTACTTCTTCCTGTTTAAACGCACGTATGGTACATCAGACGTTGCGGATTGCATCGCTATTTGTTGTAAGGATTGCGCGGTGCCGCGGCGCTCTTCCCGGCGAGCAACTCAGTTATCGATGCAGTTTGCGGACGTGGTCGGAATAACAACCGGCGTCTCGTAGCACGTGGATTTTCTGCTCAGTTGGAACCGCAGCGCCACGACGCTCTGGTAAGTAAGTTAGGGAATGATTGGCAACTTATGAACAGTGCCGGCGTGGTGACAATAACAAAACACTCTTTTCTTTTAAATCCTCCGCATGTTCAAACGCTCTTCACTCAAAATATGGTAATGGAATTATATTCAAGAGAAAGTCGCATATACAGGAAGATAAAAGACTGCACAGTTTAGAGTCCAGAATAAAAGTGAATGTGTATAAAGTATGCACACGGCGTTCAAAGATATCTGACCCTACTAATCGATAGTGACTAATATTTTGTTCTTTTAAGTGTGGCTAAGTCATTGCTTGTAAATATGAATAGATGGCGGAGATAACAATCGGTGTTGCCAACAGTAGTACCACAGTCTAGTTTTACCAGGACGAATAGTTTACACGGATCCGCCGCAACGCGGTGCTGTTACTGCTATGAGCCAGACTCGGAAGGAGTTCACAGTACTTGTTACGCTGAATGTAGTCCTTTTTAAAAGCAAATTTCTTCAATTTAACCCGGCTATTCGTAACTTAAGAAATACCTTTATAATCTCTTATTCACAATGAATAGTCTTCTATCAGGTAATACTATTATGAACGTTTTTAACAGAAAATACAATGGGATCTGAAACGTTGTAAAAGCAATATTATAAGTTCAGCATTTAAATAATATTTTCGTAACAAGCTGCGAATTCAGGGATAGAAAAAACCTACAAAATGTTAGTAAATAAAGAGGTGAATGATATTCTTCGTGCCTATAAATTAATTAAATTATATTCACACGGATTAGTTGCCTGTAACCTTAGAGAGTTTGCGAGATGACTTGACGAATTTACGAGCTTGTAATTTATCTACGGATTTACTTTGTCCTGGAGAAGAATCAGTACTTTAAGTAGTGGTAGACTAATTTAGTAATAATAACCATGATGTGTTCTCTGCATCAACCTGCTTCCGAAGACTGGATCGAAAGAGCGTCAATGGTGTCAAAATAGAAGATGTCATCCACATTGCACTTGCTGAGTTAATCTTTTCTTTAATTTTCAATTCTGTTTGAATAAGTACGTCATACACAGCTTGGGAAGGATGGGTTAAAAAACTGACGTTCCTACCTGATCGGTAGTCTTTGATTTGGGTGAGAGCTGCACAAAGTTTAGACCAATTACATTCCTGTCGAAAGGCACAGAGAGTACACGCAATAAAATTAGAGGAATGATTTACGACATAACCGGCCACATAATACACTAAACATCTGTCAATCAACGCAGCAGGAGTGGTATTCACCAACTCGGACACAGCACTTTCCCAGTCTTGACCATGTATTTTTTCATGAATAACATTTTTTTTTCTTTTATACAAGTTTCTACAGACTTCTTAAATGTCTTGTCGCGTAATTCCACATTTCGCGCTAATGTTTCGCATTTGATTCATAAACGATGTGAGTAGTTCATCAGAGTTTCCAGCAATGTTAAGGATCTGCTTCGTAGTAAATACATGTGGAAGAAATCTATCGTCGAAGAATGGTCATCTGAAGTGAGTGAGGACAAAATTCCGAAGTGACGTTCCAAGGGGTCTTGGGCGAGTTTCCCTGTTAGGATATATTTGTATCCTTTGCTCCAAAACCATTCGCTCATTTCTAAGGTACTCTGCGAGGTTACTACTAAGCACTGTTGTAGCAGACGCAAATGTGTTGGTTGTAGTTGTGAGACACTGAAGAAAATCAGTAAGGAATTTGTGATCAGAAGAGTCTTTATAAAGAACCTTAGCAGAAATGTGTGAATTTAATGCGCCGACAATACAGTTTAAATGCTTTGTAAATACTTCAGTGCCCTCATTGCCTTCGAAACCCGATGACCCAACTTCCCGATAAGATTTTAGGCCTTTGGCGAAACTGTTGCTGAAGAGTTGGAACGCGAGTCTGGCATCCATTCTCTCAAAGGACGAGAGATCTAAATGAGCTGTTGTCAACTTGGGACAAACCCTAAGACCCGCACATCCAGATAACTCTTCCTTAAAAAGTCTCCTATAAAAAAGTAAAATTGATATTTTTCTCTTTGCAAGAGAGTTCAGTTTTATCATGGAAATAATTTCTTATGCATTTCAGTATGTGCACAATATCTGAGAATGCCTGTATCTTTCTTTTTTATCGTCGAGCGAATTAGGAATATAGTATAATTCTGAAAATTTTTTCCACTGATTTATAAGACTTCCAGGCCTTTCTATTTGTTTGACTGCCATCACAAATGAAACCGACTACTCTCGTCTCAACTGCTTCTAATTGTAGTATAACTTGTATAAGAATTTTAGCGAGAATGTCACCTGGAGTAGCGTTTCTACAAGCGTAAATAGCAATTGGCTGAATCCAATCTTGCATAAATGGCATAAACATAAATACTAATGCATGATTTGCTAATTGATTCTTTTGGATATCAGTCGTGAGATCTCCGAAATCAACAAATACATCCATTTTAAGGGAATAATTATTAAATTGAATTTCTTCCCTGAGTTTGACCTCATCGAATATTACCGCTCCGCAACGTTTATTTTCATATATATCACCATTTCGGTAAATTAGGGAAAATGTGAGGTAGAGTTCCTGTTTATAATTTTCAACACACTCGCGGTATTGCTGTCTTATGACTTCTTATATTAAAACAGTCTGATCGGTTATTTACCGAAAGCTGCCTATTTTTCCGCGAAATCGCTCTGACCCATTTCCCAAACTCATTTTTTTTTTTCTTTGGGAGATGAAAAGAAATGACTTGTTACACTATTTCTACTGTATCCCGAGCTACAACTCGGAACAAAACAGTACGGAATTTTTGTAATTATTTTGTAAACCACCATACAATATTCTTTTGTCACTGGTTAATTCAGAGCACAACAAATTGAAGATGTTTACGTAACTCTCAACAACGAATCATATTAACAACTCTTAAAAACTTTCACCATTAAACGCGCGAGAAATATATTTTCGGTGTCTCACTTCAGACAACAGATGGCTCCTAGCGATCGAAGCGCCACTAGTTGTCAGGTCCGCCACCGACAATGAGAAAGCATAGGAGTGCGTACACTATTTCTTCTATTCGTCCTGGTTTTACATACCTGCACAAACAGCACTCAACGAGAGCGCGCGCTCCTTCGGAGCGGGAGAGCTGTGTTTACCGCTCGCCAAAACGGAGAGGAAGATACGTCAGAATGTCAGACTTGCTATAGGTAGAGGAGAGGGAAACGACCACTCAATTATCTAGTAGAGTGCAGTGTGTAGGCCTATTCTCAGTAACTGTTTCACGTTGCTTACCTACTGCTACAGTACAGTATGGAGGAATCTAAAAGAAGGAACGTAACATTTAACATTTAACGATTTACAGCTCGAACTTACTGATCTTCAATGTGACTTAAGGGCTAAAGATCCTTTGAATAATACTACTAGCCTGGTTGAGTTTTACAAGACTAAACATTAGCAATAATATCCACGACTACACAGCTGGCTGTGAAAATGATTGCTATGTTTGGCTCAACATTTATATTTGTGAGCAACTGTTTTCTATAATTAACTTTAATAAAGGCAGACATCGAACATCTGTAACTGATGTTTCATTACGATCAGTAGGCTACTGTTCCTTTCAGCTGCCAACAGCATAAAACATCGTTTTGATGTACTGATAAATAAAAATATAACAAAATGATATTGTACATTTAAGTAGCTACAGAATTTCTATTACTTCTGTAACATAAATATTTCTTTATTAATTAATAATAGTCCAAGACAGTTTTGCAAACACTGAACGGGAATTCATTTCATAAACACTCATCATAATACTTCCTTCTGTGTACATTTTGTACGAGATCACCCCTTCTTCCAGTCCACCCTTATACAGAGCGCAGCTAATATCTGCATTCCGCTCATGAGCTGTGAGCCGGCTCGGAGAGAGCAAACCTTGTGCAGGCCTGGTCTAGTATATACAGTCACGAAGCTTGAGTCGTGAGGGTGCTAGAAACAATGGACTGTGCCGGTACTATTTCGCATTGTCTGTAATGAGGCGATATTAGCGATTCTAGTGGTTAGCAAGTACCTATGGATGCATATTTACTACGTACTGAGCTTCGTGACTGTATACTCGTATACTAGACTGTTGTAGTATGTAAAATCAATATGCTCGAAGTGGTGATATTCAAAAAGTTTAACAACCAGTTCTCTAATATGTATCTATGTTAAACATATATGGTATATGTCCATGATAATTGCAAATATTACCTAAAATTAATTTAACAACCGGTTCGTCGAACCATTGCAAACCGGCCGAATATCACCACTGGAAAACAAACTTGAAAAAACTCTGACACTTAAAATAACAATAGAAAAAGATGCAGTTAATTTGCACGGATGTACTTAACCACTAAAAGCCTGTCTCAGTAATATAGAATTATTTTTTTTTCAAACTGGGATATTAAAGAGCCCCAAAAGATTATGACAAAATATTTCTGAAATGTTGTTATACTTATAAACATCTAACAAGCAAACATTCTGATGGGGACAGATAAAAAAGTTAAATTTTATTCTTTCACTATGTTAATAATGTCAAAAGTAGTGGTTGTACAAATTTTAGCCACTCGACCGCAGGGCCGTAAATAATAAGTTCGCCAGGGGCCGTTAACAGAAAGAAAACAAAATTTCATTGGAAAAATTTATTGGAACAGACACAGCAATTATTGAGCTATTTTTTTTTACATATTCCCCACCGGAATTGAGAAATTTGTCATATTATGTGATCGACAAAGAGGTGCAGACGGCTGCCAAACGCTGGTTCCGATCCCAGGAGGCAAACTTCTTCGACACAAGAATACAAAAATTGACCCCATGGTATCACAAATGTCTCAATTCCAGAGGGGAATATGTTGACAAATAGCGTAACAATTGCTGTATCTATTTCAATAAATCTTTCCATGCAATTGTGCTTTTTTTCTGTAAACGGCCCCAGGGAAAATCACTTTCTGGACGGCTTCGTAATTGCAGTCGAATGGCCAAAATTTGTATATGCATTTCTTTTGACATTATTAACATGGTGGAAGAGAAAAAATTAACTTTTTTATCTGCCCCCATCAGAATGTTTGCTTGTAAGTAAAGCGTAGTATTTAAATTACACTGATGAAATTTATATTCAATTTTTCTAACTTTAATTTAGGAAATAATTAAGAAAAGTCTATGGGCGCATTCAAGAACCTGATGTTACATTTTTGGGGAAATTGTGCTCTAACCATGAAATAACCTGGCATGAATCTCTCTATAAACTCACAAAAAATCAGATGTCTAGGTAGTTTACAAACCCATCAACAGTGTTGGAGTTTTTATGTTGCCTGAATATGAATTTTATCACCTGAACATGTAAGAACCTGATGTTTGTGCTATATTTTCTTACATATTTTTATCAGGATGTGTGGATATAATTTTATGATCATTTTACACATATTCAAACTCAACAACAATAAAAATATAATAATCATTTGATGACATGAAAACTTTGTTCCTCCGTCTCAAAACCAAAGATTTGTAACATCAGGTTCTTGCATGCACACATAGAATTAGAAAACATATGTTAGTTTAGATGCAACAACTCCCATGACACAGAACATTAAAGAGCCACAGTACGAAGTATGAAATTCGGGGCTCATATAAACGAAAAACGCGAAATGGCAACCACAATTAGCCAGCAGTACAATCAAATTTAAATTAAATTGATTGCTTGTTGGTTTATAAAAAATGATGAAACATTGTTATGACTGAGACTAGAAAAACCATTTGTTCCATCGAGTTATAATTTGTGACACACGAAAATTCAGTTTGCAAACTGTAACACAGGGATCTTACAATTAAATTATTAGCAGGCTAAGATTATTTCAGATTAATAGGGGTATACACTAATTAAAAATTATATATATTATATTATATACAGAGTGAGTATAAATGATTTCCCTGATTATGAAAATTATTTATGGACAAACGATTGAATGTAGAACAATTTTATATATAGCAGTATATGGAGAAACTCTCCAAGTTTTTAAACATTACCTTATAGGTGCTCGATATGGGCTTCCCTTGTGACCCTGCAGACATCAAGCTGATAGTTCAATTCATCCCACACACGGTTAAGTGTATCCATATCAATTGCAACGATGTTGTTGATGATGTAGGTGCATAGCTCTGGCAGATTTTCCGGTAATGGAGATACAAAAACAGAGTCACCCCCACAGGTAGAAGTCACACGGTGTTAAGTCAGGGGAACGTGGAGGCCAGGACAAGAGCTACATGTCGTCTCTCCTCGCGCGACCAATCCATCTGTTTGGCAATCGGTCGTTCAGGAATATCCGGACTTCGTTGTGGAAGTGAGGTGAAGCGCCATTTTGTTGCTATATGAAATCAGCACTATCACTCTCCAACTGTGGCATCAGCCACTCTTCTAACATGTCCTGACACGGTGGGTTCGAGAAAAAAGAAAAGGCCGTACACCTTGGACTTGGAAAGTGCAACGACAAAGACGACATGCATCTCATGTCCTGGCCTCCACGTTCCCCTGAC
Organism: Periplaneta americana; assembly: GCF_040183065.1. Taxonomy (NCBI): domain Eukaryota; kingdom Metazoa; phylum Arthropoda; class Insecta; order Blattodea; family Blattidae; genus Periplaneta; species Periplaneta americana. The sequence continues at coordinate 68,280,396 of NC_091121.1, forward strand.
TTAACACCGTGTGACTTCTACCTGTGGGGGTATGTTAAAGACCGTTTTTGTACCTCCATTACCGGAAAATCTGCCGGCTTGATGTCTGCAGGGACACAAGTGGAGCCCATATCGAGCACTTATAAGGTATGTTTAAAAACTTGGAGAGTTTCTCCATACACTAGTATATTTAAAAATTTTTTACGTCCAATCGTTTGTCCACAAATAATTTTCATAATCAGGAAAATCATTTATACTCACGCTGTATATAAGCTAAACCAGGCCTGCACAAGGTTTGCGCTCTCCGAGCCGGCTCGCAGCTCATGAGCGGAATGCAGGTATTAGCTGCGCTCTGTATAGGGTGGACCGGAAGAATGGGTGATCTCGTACAAAATGAAGTACTATTACAGAAGGAAGTACTATTACGAGGTCTATGAAATGAATTCCCGTTCAGTGTTTGCAAAACTATCTTGGACTTATTAATTGATACAGAAATATTATTTTACAGAAATAATAGAAATTTTATACCTACTTAAATGTACAATATCATTTTCTTATATTTTTATTTATCAGTACATGAAAACGAGGTTTTATGCTGTTGGCAGCTGAAAGGAACAGTAGCCTACTGATCGTAATGAAACATCAGTTACAGATGTTCGATGCCTGCCTTTATTAATGTTGATTATAGAAAACAGTTTCTCACAAATATAAATCTTGAGCCAAACATAGCAATCATTTTCACAGCCAGCCTGTGTAGTCGTGGATATTATTGCTAATGTTTAGTCTTGTAAAACTCAACCAGGCTAGTAGTATTATTCAAACGATCTTTAGCCCTTAGGCCACATTGAAGATCAATAAGTCCGAGCTGTAAATCGTTAAATGTTATGTTTTATTTAACGACGCTCGCAACTGCCGAGGTTATATGAGCACACTTAAATTTAATCAACCTGGCCCGGAATCGAACCCGCAACCTCGAGCATAGAAGGCCAGCGCTATACCAACTGCGCCAACCAGGCCCACCTGTAACTTAAATGACATTGTTTCAACTGGTGTTGAAGGAATTTATTATGATAACTTTAAACTTCTTTTCAATTAAGTAGGTTATTTTACGACGCTTTATCAACAGGTTATGTTATTTAGCGTCTGAATGAGAAGAAGGTGATAATACCGGTGAAATGAGTCCGGGGTTCAGCGTTTGCTCATACTGGGTTGAGTGAAAACCCCGGAAAAACCTCAACCAGGTAACTTGTCCCGACCGGGAATCGAACCCTGGCCACCTGGTTTCGACGTTAGACGCGCTAACCGTTACTCAACAGGTGTGAACCTTAAGACAAGAACTTGGAACCTAGAATTAAATTCATTTTGAATTTCAATTAATATTTGCACATAATCGTTTCACATGGCTTCATCACGAGCAGTTTTTATCTTTCGAAAGTAAGACACATTAAGTTCCCGAAACTGTCTTACGAAAAGTGTAAGTTTACGACTGAAATCCCGAAATTTATTCAACATATCAACAATGAGCTGGCCTTTTCCCTGCAGAGAGATATTAAAATTGTTGAAGATTAATATCTTTATTATGTTTATGTCTGGACTCGTAATGACGTATTATGTTACGTTTCTTTCTACCTTTCAAAATGTTGTGGCAGATAAAGCACTGAGTATTTACTCCAGCAGCTATGAAAAAAATAAGCATTTTCCCATGCAACATTGAAAGAATTTGTCTGATCACCACTCTTCCGTTTTTTAAATTCCTTCATACTGCACTGTAACAGTAGGTAAGCAACGTGAAACAGTTCCTGAGAATACGCACTGCACTCCACTAGATAGCTGAGTGGTCATTTCCCTCTCCTCTACCTATATATAGCAAGTCTATGTCATTCTGACGTATCTTCCTCTCCGTTTCGGCGAGCGGTAAACACCGCTCTCCCGCTCCGAACGAGCGCGCGCGCTCGTTGAGTGCTGTTTGTGCAGGCCTGAGCTAAACACTGGAATTATTCTGAGTTAATAAGAATAATATGACAACGAAAGAGAGAGAGAGAGAGAGAGAGAGAGACGAAACAAGACATTAGGAAAAAAAAGATAAAAAGATAAGAGGACAAGAAGGAAGACAAGGAGAAAAGAAAAATAGTATTGGTAATGTTGATAGTGATGATTATTATTATTATTATTATTATTATTATTATTATTATTATTATTTTTAACAAAATCAAATTATTTTGATTTAGAAATCGTGGTAAAAGAGATTGAAACTTTAACATAAACTGTGGGTCGTCACACTTAATTTCAAAAATCAAAATATTTGTCAATTAAATAGCACTGAAGAATCAAATTACTTATTGGATACAGAAGAAGAAATAAAGCAGGTTGAGTATTCAAACTACAGTATTATTAGGAACAATGATAAAATTATAGGTTTGGGAAAACAAGTAGTAAAGTACATACTGAACAAAAGAAAAACAAATTATATCCCGTTTAAATTTAATTTGGTGGGATAAACACATAAAGAAAGAAAAAAATATATTTTTTGAAAAGGTACTGGTGGAATCTATAGTCGCGACGCTGTTATTTCCGGCGTGACTTCGTCTCTTTGCCTACGTTTTAGGAAGTGAAGGCTCTATAAAGTCTAGGTAGGTAGTATCGTTCGCCATTTTTGTTCTTTCGTTGCCGAACTACCATACGAGGAATCTATTTGCCACACCATTAAACATTATCATGTCGTAGCTCCTATGATAGTAAATCAAACGCACAGTAATTCAGCAAATAATTGAGCGGCAAATAACGTCTTCGTGTGCTTTCTGCGAACGCCAACGAAAGAGCCAAAATGGCGGGCGATTATATTAAGTATTTATCGAGCCTTAAGAAATGAATAACGTCTTCATAAGCGAATCACAAGACGCACACGTTTAAATGTAGCCGACTTGCAACGCGATTGGCTGCCGGAAATTAGAGCGACGGGACTATAATTTGGAATATGGAAGAGAAATTTGGCACTATTTTGTTACGCCGTGGGGTTTTCATTTGCCGCGTTGCCCGCGCCGCTAGTGTGTTTCCCGCCTGCTTATACTGCCGCGCCACACAGTGACAGTTGCGAGTAGTTTATCATCTACGTGAAGGTTGAATTAGACGTTTTGTGTTGCGTGTAACTAATGTCATTACAATAAGAATGTTAGCCAAAAAAATTCAAACATACAGGTTCAGTAAATAATCGTAAAATACAAAGGAGGGGACTTTGTTCTTACAGAACAAAAATTAGTCGAGATAGGACAGAGGCTAGAGCACAGCCCGCAAAAATTTCTTAAGCGTTTGGTGCAGGAAACAGAAGTAAGTTACAAGTCCGCTGGACAAGCAACAAAATTATACTTAAATTAAAGCCATAGAATTCCGGTATTTCAAAAGTTAAATGAACAAGATCCCAATAAGAGGTTGCATTTTTGTAATTGAATTTTAGAGAAATTAAATTCTGAGGAAATTGATCCGACATTAATTTATTTTTCTGATGAGGCCTAGTTTCATTTAAATGGACACGTATTCTCACAAAATCATCGCTATTACAATCAGGAGAAACCCGATCTTGTACTTTTGTACGGTGAAAAAATAGGAGTGTGGTGTGCAATAAACGGACACACAATTATTGGGCCTATTTTCACTCAGGGCACAATTACAAGCTATCGTTATGTGAATGAGATCTTTGACTCATTTTTAGATGAACTGACTTAAGGAGAACGTTCCTCAGTGTACTTCTAACACGACTCAGCCACTGCTCATACTGTCGAAGAATCCATGAGAGAATTGCGTCGAATTTTCGGAAGGAGAATTATCTGTAGTAATGTCAGAACTCGAGTGACATTTATTAGGACTATTTCGTGAATAAAATAAAAATGTAAAATAAAATAGCCCTAAAATTCGATCACAAAATGTTAATAATTGAATATTTACGAATACTTAACCTATTCAAGCATTGTAAAATTGAAATAGATGAATATCGATTAATGCAATAAAGAAATTCGATATTATTATTCAGTAATGCCAATTGCGAAAAGCGAAATACAGGTTTAACAATGTTAATTACATGTACTGCACTTTTCTCTTATTATTATAACATAAATACATTTGCATTATCTGCTGAAATTATAGTTTAATTTACAATTTTATAATATAATTACAGTAACCTGATTAATACATTAATTAAATGAAGAATTGTATAGCAATGCTTATGTATTCACAGCGAGACATGTCGCTACACAGTGAAGCCATCTCTGTATAGATAATTAAAACACGAATTTTATTACTCCATACGGAAGGCAGTTTGATATGCGATGATGTTACATAAATTTGAACATCTTTCTATTAACTGTTTAATTTAATTCACAAAATACAGATTTTATAGGATACAATTATAAGTTAAGTTACCTGTGGGAGCAGGACCAATGTCAGCTGTGTCTTATTTCGACCGTTATCGTGCTACAGGAAAGTATTTTTATAGCTCGACAAACGCATTCTCGCTATAGTGTGTAACGGAACTAAAACTGCATCTACACAGTTCAATATTCCAATCTCGTATGCGTGCAATCTGGGAAGAATATTGAAAGAATAAAGTTTAAAAAGTACGTTCAATTAAGATGCATGAAGATTTTGTGTCTACATGGTGCGCCGTTTTGAACGTCGTCTTCACTGCGTAAATATATTAATTAATATTAAATATCAATCTTGCATTCATTGCTTTAAAGTTGAAAGAAAATTTAACCGTGTAGTTGCATCTTAATGTATTCATGATCATCAATTTACGGGGAAACAGTTGGCGACAACGACTAAACAAAAGAACGACCATGCGATAAATTGATAGCGATAAATCTAGCTGCAAAAATTATCGCAAAGTATCACTGTGATTGGTTGGAATTCAAAATTTCATTACACTTCATTGGTCGAAAATGGAATGACGTCATATAAACGAAATAGTCAGTAAAAATATGTGAGCCCCACGAAGTCCAGATTTAACAACGTGCGATTTCTATCTACTGTATGGGCGGAACTTAAAAATAAGGTGGTAGAACATAAATAACAGAAGGATAAAGTGAAATGTAGTTTATCTGTAACTGTCATGGTTTTCCCAGAAAAAAATGTGATTTGTGAGTGTAACTTTCTTTGGAAAAGAGGATAGACAATCATTATTTAGGCTACTTTGCCCGCTATGTACGCCGAAACAGTCGTTTGTTACATGTTGTGTAGCGGTATGTGTTGGGTGAAAGGTCATTGGCAATAACATTTACGTTCATTCGAAATGTAAACAAAAAATGAAACTATTACTCGACCGAGACGAGTGGAGCCGCGGGTGTAATGTGAACTATCGCGATGACGCTATACGAACGCAGGAGCGGTAAAAGTGGCGCTCCGGGCTGCAGGACTCACTGGCCGCGGTTGAGTAATACCACAGTCTAGTATATACAGTCACGAAGCTTGAGTTGTGAGGGTGCTAGGAACAATAGACTGTGCATGTCCTATTTCGCATTGTCTGTAATGAGACGATATTAGCGATCCTAGTGGTTAGCAACTATCTATGGATGCATATTTACTACGCATTGAGCATCGTGACAGTATATACTATACCTACACAAATAGCGCTCCTTTGGAGCGGGAGAGCCGTGTTTTCCGCTCGCCGAAATGGAGAGGAAGCTACGTCAGAGTGACATATACTTGCTATAGGTAGAGGAGAGGGAAACGACCACTCAGCTATCTAGTGGAGTGCAGTGTGTAGGCCTATTCTCAGTAACTGTTTCACGTTGCTTACCTACTGCTACAGTACAGTATGGAGGAATCTAAAAGAAGGAACGTAACATTTAACATTTAACGATTTACAGCTCGAACTTATTGATCTTCAATGTGACCTAAGGGCTAAAGATCCTTTGAATAATACTACTAGCCTGGTTGAGTTTTACAAGACTAAACATTAGCAATAATATCCACGACTACACAGGCAGGCTGTGAAAAATGATTGCTATGTTTGGCTCAACATTTATATTTGTGAGCAACTGTTTTCTATAGTCAACTTTAATAAGGCAGACATCGAACATCTGTAACTGATGTTTCATTACGATCACTAGGCTACTGTTCCTTTCGGCTGCCAACAGCATAAAACCCTGTTTTGACGTACAGACAAATAAAAATATAACAAAATCATATTGTACATTTAAATAGCTACAGATTTTCTATTATTTCTGTAACATAAATATTTCTTTATTAATTAATAATAGTCCAAGATAGTTTTGCAAACACTGAACGGGAATTCATTTCATAAACACTCGTACTAGTACTTTTGTGTATATTTTGTACGAGATCACCCCTTCTTCCAGTCCACCATTATACAGAGCGCAGCTAATATCTGTATTCCGCTCATGAGCTGATGAGCCGGCTTGGAGAGCGCAAACCTTATGCAGGCCTGTACTAGACTGTGGTAATACTATTAATCTTAAAAACATGGTATTTTACAAATTAAAAATAAAAATATAAGAAATAATTAAATTTCACAAGATGTTTTGTTCAGTAAAATGATATGTACTGCCTGTGTAATTTTGGCATTTGTAGAGTTTACATTCTGTATAAATGCCACATGTACATAATAATTGAAATTATTTTTTAATATGGTGCCTGCAGAATTACAGCTTACAATAAACTGTTGACTATTCCTCCAGAATGAATAGCGGTCAAGACATAACTGTGTGTGAGACGCAAGAGAAATGATACGCGGAAATAATGCCGTTGCACTCTCGAGTGACATCGATACTTGGAGAGTGATAAGTGTGACGACGGCTGCGCTTGTTACGGGCAAGTGATGAAGACGACAGTGGGTGGCGGGGAGAGGAGTATCAAATTCTGGAAATTTATGTGAGCCTCTTGTTTACAGCATCACCTTCTGATCCCGCGCCCCATTATCTGCACGAAACTGACACCTCGTCTCAAAACAAATACCTCACTGCAGCGAGGCATGGAATTTGGAAGTCGGCTGACAGCATCATCACAAGGTGGTAGTGAAGTGGATACTCCAACATTTGTTGAAATTATAAATATTTGAACTACTTCAGCAAAATATTAATTGACCCTACTTACGTACGTACTTTTGTATGTCAGTACAATCGTGTAATGGTACGTCCTACAAATGGCTTACAATTGATGATAACCTACAATCGGGCAAACACTCATTAAAGTTTAACTTCGACTAATGGGACCGTATACAGTAAGGAAACACAATTTCATGAAAAGATTTATTGGAACAGATACAGCAATTGTAAAGCTATTTTTCAACTATTCCTCACCGAAATTGAGACATTTAACATAAAGTGGGATCAATAGAGATGTGCAGACGTCTGTCACATACTGGTTCCGATCCCAGGCGGCAGACTTCTACGACACAGGGATACAAAAGTTGATCCCATTCTATGGCAAATGTCTCATTTCCAGTGGAGAATATATTGAAAAAATACTACAATACTGTATCTGTATGTGTTCCAATAAATCTTTCCATGAAATTGTATTTTCTTTCCGTAAACGGCCCCAAGGAAACTTACTTTCTGGAGGCCCTAGTAATTGCGCTCGAGTGGCCAAAATTTATATAAGTGCATCGACATTATTAATATGGTGGAAGAAAAAAATAACTTTTTTTATCTGGCCCCATGAAAATGTTTGCTTGTCAGTGACTTGTGTTGATAACTTATTGCATCTATGTGCGCTAATCTACTCTCAGATTATAAACGGATCTCACATGTAATTTAAGAAGTAATTCATAGTTTAACTTGATGTTTTCAACAGTGTCATAATTTTGTACAAAATAACTATTTTTACAGAAAACGAATATATTTTTTGCATTGTACTTTGTACTTTGCGATATTAAAAAAACATTCATGAATGCATTTTTAAAATATCCCTAATGCTTTAAATTACAGACATATTTGAAGGGTTCAGAACCATAGTGGGCCAAGCGTCATTTACTAAAACCGTAGATAACAAGGGTTAAAATGAAGTTATTACCATAATTCAATGGAAACATATAAGTTAGCAAGTAATATAAACTATACACATTAAAACTAAATGATATGACAATCTTCATTAAACTATGGTATTTACTTAGCTTTAACTCTTGATTTCTTCGTTTTTAATAAATGGCGCTCGGCCCACTATGACTATGAACCCTAATTTTCTTATAAAGGGTGCGGCAAAACAACCTCCCTAATTTAAAGTTTAAATAAAGAACAGATGGATCAAAATAAGGAAACTGTATTAATATGAGTTGTATCTAAACAGTGGGAAATTTAGGTTTACATGCGTTGCCATAGCGATATTAAATGACATGCGCAAAACAACAAGAATTGAATAGGCCACTGAATGCACGGAATTGACATTCAATTAGTGCAAATTGCAATCTGTAACGAATTCCAACTATGCCCTGGACGGGTGAAGAAGGTGCTTACGCTGTAGTATCGTTTCTGGGAAGTAGTAATTCCGTTGTCGCTGCTCAGATGTTTCCCGGACGTTTAATTTCTTCACGTGGCGACGTCCCCTGGCCAGCACGATCACCAGACCTTGCACCCTGCGATTTTTTTTTCTATGGGGGCATCTTAAGGCTGAGGTGTTCAAACATAGGCCGAGGACTTTGCCTGACCTAAGAAATGCAATACTGGAAGAAATTGGTCTTATTCCTCAAGAAATGCTAGTTACAGTGACTCAGAATTTCCGAAGTCGCATTTAACAATGCGTTGATAGTGAAGGACACCACATGAGAGACACGTTATTCAAAAAATGAAGAATTTCCACTGTTAAGATACCATTCATATTAAAAAAGTTTCCCTATTTTGATCCATCAGTTTTTTATTTAAACTTTAAATTAGGGAGGATGTTTTGCCGCACTCTTTATATGTTAAAATAAATAAATAAATAAATAAATAAATAAATAAATAAATAAATAAATAAATAAATAAATTTCCGAGGACATGTTACCTATAGAGCTTGATGTGTTAAGATGAAAGGAAGTTGTTATAATTCTATAGTTCGTTCCCAGGAGTTGACTGCAGTGACATTTCTAGTAGACAAGATAGGAGGAAGAAAGTTTTCTCCTGAAATTTCGGTCAGTGTATGACCACTGCCTACCCAGCATCATGATCAATTTAGGGACTCAGAGTGAGTAGCGAGATCCGTTTCGCTAGCCAGCTACGAGTATGACGGTTGGTGGGATCGTTTGTTAACCACATGTTAACTCTTATGCTTGTACGAACGTTCTCCTCTGCTGAGGCATGTGTATGTGAGGCTAGCAGTCGGCTGAGGGATCTTGGTGGTCCTCCGTAGGCTCTTGCACAACGGATTTTTTATGAAATGTATACGATTGGGACGAACGTTAGATTTACTTTGAAATTGACCATGACCATGTTTTCAATGAAAGGAAAAGAAATGATAGACTAGTAATATATCCGTTCGTAAAAAATTGCAAATCAGCTATCTACATTATAATTAAAAAAATAAGAACGTTATAAAATATATAATGTGTAACTTATATAATATAGACGTATTTTACAGGATGTAGGGAATCGTGAGACTGGTTTTGGAGGACTATAAAACTGGGTACAGTTCGCGCGGCCCAGTTTGATACAAGCAGACTGTAGCACACTCCATGCATTAATTGACATGTTGGAACAAATTCCCACACCACGTTGTCAGTCACAGAGAGGAAATTGAGTAGGGGCAGCGGGTAATTGCACTGCGTGATGCATAACCATCACCTGCAAACATATCTTTCTAAGGCTGCATCGCAAGTTAGTGACGCCATTTGTAGGACGTCACCAATACACGATTGTACTGACGTACAAAAGTTTCAGGATTGGGCTGATACTGTAAGTTTCATGAAAAAATAAAATGATATCGAGAAATTATCAGACTTTCATATGTCATTAATTAATTTCGTTTCGTACAATATAATGTTGTCATTTCGCTTGGCTGTACGTACAAAATTCCGAAATTTCGAGGTTAATATTATACTTTAAGTCTTCCAATGGGTGTGGTTTCATATAGAGAAAAAAGAAAAAAGAAGAGATACAAGGAATATAAAACAATTAAGTAATTGTATGGGAAATATCACTGCATATACATCGAATTTAAAGGAGAGAAGCAAGGGAAAGTAAAAAGAAGGAAAGACTGGGACAAACAAACAAAAATAGAAGCAAATGAACAAAAAATTAAAACATAAAATGAATGGCTGGTTGAACGATTGGATGAAGTGAAAAAATAAGTTAATTAATCAGGCCTAATAAAATAAACAGGCAGGCTAATAAAAGAAAAAATAAATTAGCAGAGAATGTATAAACGAAGGAATCAATTAAAGAGACTAATTATCGATAAACAAACTAGTTAATTTAAAACGAAATAAATACAGAAAGATGGAAAGAAAGAGATGAAGTAACAAATAAAAGAAACATTGAAGTAAGGAAAATAAAAGAAATAAATGAATAAACAAAAAGTAAATGACTGAAAGGACGATAAAGAGATAAAAATAATGAACGAGAATACGAATAGAAAAAAATTAAAGAAAGAAAGAAATAACGCACGACGAAAACGTAATGAAGTTAGAAAGTTAATATAGCCTAATAAATAACTAAATAAGGACTAAAAATTAAAAACTAAAGAAATAATTATCTAAGAAAAGTGAAAGAACGGAATAACATGTTTAAATATTGATTTAAAAAATGAATGGAGTAATAAATAAAATAATTTACGCCCTATAAAAAGACAGCAAAATATAATCTGAACATTTTCCGCGCAAAAAAAAAACAAAAACAAAAACAAACAAAAGTTATGGCTTTCATTCGTAAAAATCAAATAAGATCGAAAATTATAATGAACATGCTCATAGAACAGATTCAAAATTTTAAGCATCTAGTTGTGACGTCAATTATATCGATAATAGCCTGACACAAAAGATACATAAATCTCAACATATCTGTGGCCCTATAAAACGCACATTTAAAAATAAAACGAGGGTAGATACTGTGATACAATTTTACAAAGCTACGGCAGAAACTGTTCTGACACACTGTGCAGAAAACTTGGCAATGAATCTATCTGATAAAAGAATAATCAAATCGGCCGAAATGAGAACCATAAGATATAATATGCTGCTGAATGTTTGTAATACAATTACAGAGCAGCTCAACATATTCAACATAAATAAAAGAATTTTAGAGAACAAACAAAACTGGTTCCATCACATTACCCTTATAACTGAAGACAGGCCAACAAAACAAATGTTGCACTATCACCCAAAAGGAAGACCCAGACGTCGCTGGGAAGGTGACCTTTCAGATGAAACAGGTCTAGATGATGATGATGATGATGATGATGATGATGATGATGATGTCGGTGATAAAATAATGAATGAATTGTAGCGCAAACTAATAAGTAAATAAATGCGGAAATTAATAAAATAATGAATGAATGAATGAATAAATAAATAAATAAATAAATAAAAATGAAGATCAAATAAATAAATGAAGAAAGTATTGAATGAACTACAGAATGAATAAATTGAGAAATTAATAAAAGAATAAGCGAATAGAATAAAATAAAAATAGTGAATTAATTAATTAATTAATTAATTAATTAATTAGTAGATTAAGCCGGCCTGGGCAGCGTAATCGATACAGCGCTGGATTTCTGTGCTCGAAGTTGCGGGTTCGATCCCGGCTCAGGGCGATGGTATTTAAGTGTGTTTAAATGCGACAGGCTCATGTCAATAGATTTACTGGCATGTAAAAGAACTCCTGTGGAAAAAATTCAGGCACACCGGCGACGCTGATATAACCTCGGCAGTTGCGAGCGTCGTTAAATAAACAATAATTTTAAATAAAGTATATTAATTAATTGATAGAATAAAGAGTGAATTTAAGAATAAATAATAAATTATAAAATAACGAATGAACTGAAGAAAGAACGAACGAATGAATGAATGAATTAATTAATAAATTAATATAATAAAGCGAATTGAAGAATAAATAAATGATACAATGCACTATTGTGAAGCATATTAGTACTGCATATTCTGAAAGAGTAACCAATCCCTTCGTCTTAAATTATAAAATAAAAGTCTTCTCGATTAGTTACAAAGCATAGATAGGACCATAGCTACAAGGCGGCACAAAGCAGCATATAACTACGTACACGAGAAATGTAGAGAGAGACCAATGAAGATATGGGAGAACTAACAGTAAAGTCATAATTGTGAAGTCGAATGAATAAGTGAATAAATCAATGAAGTAACGAATGATTTGAATAATGGATGGATGGGTGTATGGGTGTGTGGATGGATGGATTGTTGAATGAATTAATTAATTATAACTAAGTAAAATAGTGAAAAAGTAGATTAGAGTAAAGAAATAAATATACGGAACGAGGGGAAAAAACGAATGAACAAAAAAGGAAGCGAGTAAAGAAGCAATAAATGAAGAAAATCAAATGAAAGGGGAAAGGAAGAAACGACAGAAATGTATAAACAATAAAAAAAATGAAAGGAGTAATTATATCAAACAGTAAACTGTATGTCTACCTTCACTTATGGTTGCACTGCATGGGGGAGTTTGCATACTGCGACATTCCACGTAACAAACGCTATGGAATACAAATCAATTACTTCAATTAAATAGTTGTATTGCCACTCTGCTGAAGACTGCGCGGTACACATCCTGAACAAGCGGGGAAAGCACACACCACACAGCAATCCGCAAACACACACGCAACTTAATTATAACCGCAGCCAACTTTAATGCGGGTCCAAAGCAAACAATTTACCTAAATCAGCGCAACATTAAAACATAATAACGGCGCCATGTATATGTCAACCAAATATTTAATAATCTGAACAACTCTTTAATAAAACCAATTTTGTGGTGTAGGTAATTGGACAAAAATTATCATAGTTGCCATTTTGAAATCAGTAAAATCTGAAGCAGAAAATGAACTCATCAATCAAATGACGTTACATTATAGGACAAAAATATCGAAATCATGAACTTATACGTCCTTTCTCATCATAAGAGTAGGAGGAAATAATTAAGTTTCTTTTCATGTAGGCAATTGTAATCTATTTCCTTGAATTATCAATAAGAACGTAGATCCAAGTAAATTAATTTGTATTGTTTAGACTTATAAAAGCATTACACTATTACTATAATCCCAAAAAATAAGACATATAACTACATGTGTGTACAGCTGATGTTCTTTCATTCATAGTGTTCTGCCCAAGGACAGGTCTTTCACTGCAAACCCAGCTTTCTCCAATCTTTCCTATTTTCTGTCTTTCTCTTAGTCTCCGAATATGGTCGATATAGGCCTACAGGGGATAGACAAAATAATATGAACACTTACTTGATAATGGTCCATTAATATTCGCTTTATGGAGTTCTTGGCGGACGGTGTCTACAGAAACAGGGTCTATGAGATAAATATTGAGTTCTGCGGTTAATTTTGCCGCGATAGTTTTGTGTTGTTTCGACACAATTCTTCTTAGTGTACGACGATCTCTTTCACTTAGCTTTGGTTTTCTCCACTGTTACTTTTACACGATGTTGTCTTTCTATGTTTTGTGTAGGCTGTCATGACTGTTGAAACTGTTGCTCTTGAAACACTAAATAAGTTGGCTGTCTTGGTTACTGATGCTCTAGCTAATCGGAATCCCACAATTTGTCCTCTTTCGAACTATATCTTTTATTGTAAGTCTACTTGCCGTCTCAGAAGCAAACTACGAAGTGTTCACTACTGGTATACAAACTACATGATGTAGTCTCAGACCAGGAATACGCAAGATAAGCATGCCACGTGCCTTGTCGGAGTTGTTGACCTTCAAACAAACCTGCCCCTTTACTGCTGCTGTTCACATTATTCGCCTATCCCTTGTATCTCAATATCGTCTATCACCTGGTATCTTCTACTGCCCGGATTTCTTCTCCCGTTCACCATTCCTTCTAGTGCATCCTTCAGTAGACAATTTCTTTTCAGCTACTAACCCAAACAATTCCTTTTCCTCTTCCTGATCAGTTTCAGCATCATACTTTTCTCACCCACTCTTTCCAACACAGCTTCACCTCTTATTCCGTCTACTTCACACGTTTCATTCTTCTCCATATCCTCATTTCAAATGCTTCTATTTGCTTCTCTTCACGTCGTAATGCCCATGTCTCTTCCTTAGTTTTTGTCCCCCCATAGGTCCGCAGAAAATGCTCCTTTTTCTATTAAAACTTTCTTGGTCATTGCTATCCTCCTTTTGACTTCCTGGAAGCAGCTCATGTTACTGCTTATACTACAATACCAAGTATTTGAAGCTGTCCACTTATCTACTGCCTCATTTAGAATTCTCAAGTTTAACTTCTTTATTTTTCTCCTTATGACCATGGTCTTCGTCTTATTTGCATTTATCTTCATCCCATACTGCTCACAGCTGTCATTTAGCTCCAATAGCATATCCCTCAGTATCATCTCCTCTTCTGCTATAACAACGCCATACGTACGCAATTAATTTTAAACAAATCCCATAAAATATAGTAACTTCGTTTTTAGAATAGACTATCTTATGTTAGCTAAGAAAATTAAGTTTTAAAAGTTTATAGGACATATTAAAACACGATCTGATCCCCCTGGGAAGACAAAATAAAACCACTATAATATTATATCAGGAGTGACACAAAATACTTCATTGTAAGTGCTTTATTGGGTGGCCGGGTAGCTCAGTTGGTAGGACTGGAAGGCCTCGGTTTCGATCCCGGGTGGTGACGGGATTTTTTTCTCGTTGCCAAACTTTCAGAACGGCCCCGAGGTTCACTCAGCCTCCTATAAAATTGAGTACCGGGTCTTTCCCGCGGGTAAAGGCGGTCAGAGCGTGGTGCCGACTACACCACTTCATTCTAGTGCCGAGGTCATGGAAAGCATGGAGCTCTACTTCCATGCCCCCAAGTGCCTTCATGGCATGTGACGGGGATACCTTTAAGTGCTTTATTAATGGACTAAGACTGCATACAGCGATCGCGACTTAAGAAGGGGAATCATCTTAGTATTCGCCATATTTATGTTCGTTACTTCAGATTGTACAATCGTCAAAATAATTATTGTTAAGCTCCATGAGTTATAGCATGGCCCTCTATACGACACTGGACAAGTATCAAGAAACTCACCAAAATATAGCATTTCTAAAAATTTATATCACTTTAGATTTGTTATAGAAACAATATTCTTATGTTAAATTGAAACTAAGTTGGCAATTTACTTTATTAGAAAAGGACAATGGAAGGAGTCCATAATTGTACCTAATTTTTAAAAAGTAACTTTCGAGGAATATCACTTGTACTTACGTCGCACAAAATTTTGTCCAATATTCTTTTGAGAAGATTAACTCCATATATAGATGAAGTTATTGGGGATTATCAGTGTGGTTTTAGGCGTAATAGATCGACTATTGATCAGATTTTTTTGTATTCGACAGACATTGGAGAAAAAATGGGAGTATAACAGTATAGTACATCAGTTATTCATAGATTTCAAAAAGGCATATGACTCGGTTACGAGAGAAATTTCATAAAATATTCTTATTGAATTTCGTATTACCAAGAAACTAGTTCGATTAATTAAAAGTTGTTCATTTTTTAATGTGATTCTTTGTGTAATTATTATTACTCGTACATCCAAAATAATATTTTCTCAAATTCTCTTTCATATTTTGTAATAAGCTGGCCATCTGCAATGATCAGGGTGTTAACAGTGGTAGGTATCCTCAGATAGTCCCGCGCATATACCCACGCATCATGCCTAGTACAAGTGTTACAGAATGCGCACTGGTTCGAGTCCTCATGATTAAAGTATTTTCTCGTGAAATTTGGCTAGTGTATTGGACCGGTGCCCACCCAGCAATGTGATGAATTTGTGAAGCTATGATAGGTAACAAAATCCGGTTAAGAACACCAGCTACAACGGCTGGGAGGATCATCGTACTAACCACACGATACCTGCGTTCTGGTTGGATGATCGTTCACCTCTGATGAGCGTGTGGACGTGAGGACAGCAGCCAGTTGCTCGGCCTTGAATGTCCATGGACTGTGGCGCCACGGATTATTTATTTATTCTTAGATAATATATTTAATTTTTTTATACTCGCTTTAACATCTCTGTTCACATCGCGGATTAATCTTTTTGGGTGAAATCAAAAGGCTGTGTACTCTTATTGAGACTGATTCTATTGTTGTGAACTAGATGGCGTCTGTAGAAGTATTACTGATTTGATATGAATTTGGTGATACCTTTACTTTTTAACTTCGCTCTAGAATATGCCATTACGAAAGTTTCTGATAACACATAGCGTTTAGAATTTGAACGGGTTACATCAGCTTCTTGTCTATGCGGATGACGTGAATATGTTAGGAGAAAATACACAAACGATTAGGGAAAACACGGAAATTTTTCTTGAAGCAAGTAAAGCGATAGGTTTGGAAGTAAACTACGAAAAGACTAAGTATATGATTATGTCTCGTGACCAGAATATTTTACGAAATGGAACTATAAAAATTGGAGATTTATCATTCGAAGAGCTGGTAAAATTCAGATATTTTGGAGTAACAGTAACAAATAAAAATGACACTCGGGAGGAAATTAAACTCAGAATAAATATGGGAAATGCCTGTTATTATTCGGTTGAGAAGCTTTTGTCATCTAGTCTGCATTCAAAAAATCTGAAAGTTAGAATTTATAAAACAGTTATATTACCGGTCATTCTGTATGGTTGTGAAACTTGGACTCTCACTTTGAGAGAGGAACAAAGATTAAGGGTGTTTGAGAATAAGGTTCTTAGAAAAATATTTGAGGCTAAAAGGGATGAAGTTACAGGAGAATGGAGAAAGTTACACAACACAAAACTGCATGCATTGTATTCTTTACCTGACATAATTAGGAACATTAAATCCAAACGTTTGAGATGGGCAGGGCATGTAGTACATATGGGCGAATCCAGAAATGCATAGTGTTAGTTGGGAGGCTGGAGGGAAAAAGACCTTTACAGAGGCCGAGACGTAGATGGGAGGATAATATTAAAATGGATTTGAGGGAGGTGGGTTATGATGATAGAGACTGGATTAATCTTGCACGCGATAGGGACCGATGGCGGGCTTATGTGAGGACGGCAATGAACCTTCGGGTTCCTTAAAAGCCATTTGTAAGTAAGTAAGTTGTAAGTATGATTTTGGTGATGAATGAAGCCGGTGATATTGAGAGATGTTGTGGCCCGAATTTCCGGGTATTTACCCTATGGTTGAGGGAAAACTATGAAAAACCTCAACCAGAAAATTCAACCCTACCGGAAATCGAACCCAGGCCTTCTGAGTAAGAGACCAGCATGCTAACCCCTACACCACAGAGGTGGTCAAATTAATTTATTCACTTAAAAAAAGAAAAAAATGGCCTTTTTAAGTAATTCTGGCCTAGAACAAGGTTGTATTCTACCAATTCCTATGCAAGAGACATTTCACTAAGCCCGGATAAGCTCAACTTCTAGCCAGAAATGAGCTTTGGAGATACAGACGAAGACGTAGGAAATATATATGTTTTATATTTCGTTTAATGAGTAAAGACCCATTGTACAGGACTCAATAATGTCTGGACTTTTAATATTAATTCAGTCCTTCCAAGTGGGGGAAGGACAAAAGAGACGTGACAAAATTCGTTCATCCAACTCTAAAAACGCGTCTACAAGAGCTCGGGCTCTCACGAGATTTTTTTTCCTCCTCTCGTTGGTACAAAGCTTAAAGTCTGTGAAAAATTGTACAACGTAAAGACACCTTAAAAGGTAATTAAAAAGATAAGTCGTGTTCCTTGCCGGAGCTAGTTAGGCGCTCTGGCCTCCTTTTTATTAACGACATGAAATCACTTTTAATTAGGAGCGCCCGCTACTACGGAATATTTCCAGAATGAGCACGGGAAATATATTGTACGTATATCTATATTAAAATAAAGTCTTGTTAGGTTGAAATTAGATTTCCGTCGTTTTTCTTCCCATTTCTTTCGTTTTTAGCTTTCTCGCAGACTCTATATAAGCGTCCATTGTGTTGCAGCAAGGGTGTGTAAAATGAAGGAGCGCTTCCCTCATTCTTGTCTCGGGATCCGACCCGTTCGTGCATTTTAACGAGCAACCAAGTGGATAATTGTGTACCTGAGTAAGTCAGTAAGCAGAGAACAAAGAAGTAATCTATTATCTATTCATATACTAACGATGTAACGGTAATCAACTCAGTTCGTAATCAAATGGAAAACTAAACGTTACGTACGCAATGTAGATTACTAATTGACTTGTTGAGAACTGGAGATCAGCCGCTTATTAAGAGTGGTGGCTTCTCTCTTGCAATCTTCAACACCAATATCATCACTACGGTAAGAAAGAATCAGAATGAAAGTAAGTATATGTGAATACGAGTGCGTGAATAGACAATCTTCTACAACCCTGCTTTAGATAAACACAAAAGACCTAAGAGCGTACTCCACCCTCTAGCTTGGAACGACAACGTACAAGACGAATATCAACTTGAACACTAAACAGCCACATGACTCTACAGACAGACATAAGTCTACTAATGCACTAATAATGTTATTTCTCTGTTTCAGGGTCATCACGTTATTGGCTGGATAATGCATTGTATTTTCTTGTAGATAATTTTTATGTATTTTTAATGTATCTGTATTTTAAATAATGATTAAAAGACAACCTCCCACCTCAACATATACAGACCCCACTGAAGCCAATTGGCTTGTCGTGAGCACGACACCTCATCCTGCTCTAGGTTTTTCCGTGGTTTCCCTTGAGTAGTAAGACAAATGTCGGGATGAGCCCTAAAAGAAATGGGCCACGGACCACTTCCCTTCCCCCACTCTTTCTCTTCTACTATCACAAAGAACTTGCTAATTTCTTAGATAATCATATAATATGATAATAGGGGAAAATAAATATACTGCAAGTTCACAGGGCTAACGGCTTCGAAGTTGGGTACCTGTTTCTAATGAAGTGCATTGGTAGTAATATAAAACATGGGGGCATGAGATAGTTACTCTGCCTGCCATAATAAATTCACTTCAATTAAATTCCCCCCAAAAAAGGTAAAAAGGTAAAGGTATCCCCGTAACATGCCATGAAGGCACTTGGGGGGCATGGAGGTAGAGCCCCATGCTTTCTATGACCTCAGCACTAGAATGAGGTGATGTGGTCGGCACCACGCTCTGACCGCCTTTTACCCCCGGGAAAGACCCGGTACTCAATTTTATAGGAGGCTGAGTGAACCTCGGGGCCGTTCTGAAAGTTTGGCAACGAGAAAAAATCCTGTCATCACCTGGGATCGAACCCCGGACCTTCCAGTCCGTAGCCAGCTGCTCTACCAACTGAGCTACCCGGCCGCCCCATTAAATTCCCCAATGAAAAAAAAAATAAATTCATTAAATTCCCCAATGAAAAAAAAATAGACAATCTTCACTGAGAACTCAGGACTGATTAGGAGTGGTTAGGGGGGTTAGGGGACGAGTTCAAGAAGGGACATAGAGCTGAAGGCTAGGGACCTACTCCTTTCAATTTCATAAAATGTACGTAAACAGGTACGGTGGGTTGGTTTCATGGGAAAATTTGTAAAATAATTAGACAGAAATATAAGTTGATTATTTAGATTCATTAGACTTTAGCTGAGCTAAGAATAGAATAGAATAGGCTGAGACTAGACTAGAATAGAATAGCTTGAGAATAGAATAGACTAGAATATAATAGAACAGAATGGACTGAGACTAAAATAGAATGTAATAGAATAGGCTGAGACTAGACTAGAATAGAATGGAATAGAATAAACTAGAATATAATAGGCTGAGACTAGAATGGAATAGTCTGAGACTAGACTAGAATAGAATACTGATAATAGAATGGAATATAATAGGCTGAGACTAGAATAGAATAGAATGTAATAGAATATGCCGAGACTACACTAGAATAGACTGAGACTAGAATAGAATAGGCTGAGACTAGAATAGAATAGGCTGAGACTAGAATAAAATAGAATAGAATAGAATAGGCTGTGAATAGGATTAAATAGAACAGAATAGGCTGAGACTAGAATATAATAGAACAGGCTGAGACTAGAATATAACGGAATAGGTTGTATGGCAACAGATCTGAATAGACAACCTTGTATGTAGACTGTTAATAGTCATATGCATTGTTTTAGGACATTATCGCTGATCCATGCTGCTCGCACTACAGGTGAGTCTCGCCACTGATGAAGGAAAAGTGTTTGTTCTATTTATTTCTTCTATATAATGAAGACAGAAGGGCTGAATTTCTCAATTTCTAAATGAAAATTAGAACAAGACAATATAGAACGCTTCAACTGGATGAAGAAAGGTTGAAATAATGAATAACTTTAAAAATGAACTAATGAATAAATTATATAACATATGCATAGCTCAGAGATAGCGAGCTGTATTTGTTATCGAGGACTACGCTTGAAAATAGGTTAGAAAATCACTTGGCTTGATTTCTGATTACATTCTTCTCGCGAATTTCCCCAACTATGAAACGAAAGTCACATAATCCCATGGCCAGTCCCGTTTTTGTCAATTCCATCGACACTAGAGAAACTCGCAGTTGATATGCGTCCTAAAATAATTGATTCAAAGAAATGGTTAGGCTGAAGAATGATTCGTCCCGCGCCGTGGCTTCGTGGCCCAAGGCATCCTGCCTAAGACTCGCGTTACGGAATGCGCGCTGGTTCGAGTCCTCATGGGGGAAGAAATTTTCTCATAAAAGTTCGGCTAGTGTATGGGACCGGTGCCCACCCAGCATCGTGATGCACTTGGGGAGCTACGATAGGTAGCGAAATCCGGTTACGCAAACCAGCTATAACGGCTAGGGAGGGGGCTCATCGTGCTAACCACACGATACCTCCATTCTGGTTGGATGATCGTCCACCTCTGCTTCGGCATGTGGCCGTGAGGCCAGCAGCCGGCTGGTAGGTCTTGGCCTTTCATGGTCTGTAGCGCCACTTATTATTATTATTATTATTATTATTATTATTATTATTATTATTATTATTATTATTATTATTATTATTATTATTATTATTATTAAAGAATAATTCATTAACCAACCGACAAAATTACCAACCAACTAACTAAACATTTCACTACCTGACTGACTTGACTGAATAACAAACTGAACCCAGTGACTAACCACTAGCTCTTTTGGTTATGTTCCCGACGTATTAGTGATAGGCCTGGGCAAGTTTTTCCATGCGTGTCTAAACAACTACTTTCATAATTACATCAACGACAGTACGTATAAAATGGTTGTCGCCTGCAGAAAGATGTAGAAATGATAGAGTACGTCAAAATACGCAGATATTAAGAAGTGGTATACATTACTGCAAGTACCGCGGGTGCGAGATAAAAGAGATAGCGCGTCTTGCTTCTAGCGTGAGGTCCAACCTCCCTGCAGTATGAATATCTATGTCAACGAGGTTAAAATGACAGGGTGTGTCCTCTACTAACGATAGAGTACGTCTAATTGTGACAATGATAAGTGATGAGTGTCCGGCAATGCATGTCATTATCACTGTACACAACAGCAGGCCTCGGAAAACTGACGACAGCATTATTACAATGCCAATTTCTATGTACATAATATACGAATATTGCATTTGTTGTTTGTACTATGGGTCACACTCAAAGTTTCAGCAAACTGATATGTATAGCAACAAATTATTATTTCTGCTTTCGTCTTTGTTGCTTCTCAAAAAAAATTCCTCATTAATCTTAGGCACTTATCCAGTCGATGGAAAGAGTCGCCAAAGCACTTAATCATATGCTAATGCAGAATTCCTGCACGGAAATATCATCGTACTTCGGTACATCACAATAATATGATATGCGTAAATAATCACTATGGGTGCTATTCATAGACATTTCGTTAGCCCGCGCTAAGAGCGTGCTAAACTAGCCCCGGCTATCGACTGATTACTTGTACGGGATTCATATCACATCATATCGCTAACACTGGTTTATGAATACGAAAAACGTTAGTTCGCTGATCATCCACCGGAAGCCCGCGCTAGGAATATCTATGAATATGCTCCTTAGTGATTTATGACGGCGCTCATCCTGTCGGATACCGACCACTTAGGCCTATATTACACTATCAAATTTCTGTGTCACAGAAGTTTGATAAAATATAATATGGTAATCGTACATTATGCAACGAGCCTATAAAGAAGGCAATTAAGAAGTGATTATGGATATTTATGAAACGAGCACAAGCGAGTTTCATAATTTTCATACGAGCTTCTTAATTATTATTATAGGCGAGTTTCATACGACTTTTTATGCTCGACCATATTTCTAACTTGAGATTATTAATTTTATTTGTATCTGACCTTGACCAATGTACCGTATGTTGTGAGATGTGCGCAGACGCGAAAGTATTGATTTTTTCCGAGGAACAGATGTCCACATTGACCTTGCTAGGCCATAAGAACCTACAGAGATAACATTGAAATTAAATTAGACATTGAAAAACGAGATGACAAATTGAATTTATTTGAATATTATTTACAATGAACGCTAATTTATTATAGTAACAGAACATAACCTTCTGCGACAGTATTGGATTTCCAGCCTCCGTGACTTTTCGCTAATTCTCTTTCGATTGCATATCCGAGAATAATCGATACTTGCGGTTTTATAACGGTAGAAAGCTGACCTGTCATTGGCTGAACAGTTGTAACCTGAGTCGTCATTGGCTGAAAGACCTGACCTTTAATGAGTAGGTGTACTTTAATGACATGCATTAAAGGTCTGCTACCAAGTGTATAATTACTACATTTCGGCATGGTCGAGCATAAAATCTTTTACAGTGTAATGTAGCATCTTTGATCACATCTAGCTACGACATAGTTCTGTGATAAAAGTTTTGGTCATCATCATACCTTCTATAAAATCTGTGACTGGGAAGAAAGAAAATGCGGACATTAAGTACACATGGTCTGTGAAAACCACAAAACTTTTAATATCACATTATGAGTCGCATGAAATGTTCCATCATCCATTATTAAATACTTAGTATATATAGAGTGCTTCCGACGTGGTGTTACAAACTTTCAGGGATGATGGCGAAGGGTCATTGTATCAATTTGAGACCAGGAACCATGGTCCGGAAATGACTGAGTCGAAAGTTATAAGCAAAAATAGTTGTGTGGAAATGGAATTGTAATTTGGCAACACGTGTCCTCCTTCCCTTAACCTTTGGAACAGTCGTGGACAAATGGTATGAACCGGATGTCTCCTACGTGGGTACTTGTTCCCGATACAATCTGTGACCTTGCCTACTGTTCCCATTCGCTCATCCGTATTCGAAAATCAGGTCTGCTTATTCCGCTCTCGTATACTCTTCCATTTCACTAGAACTGATCGACTGGACACTGCAACTTGTACACATACACTGTTGTCTACAAACGTGCATATCAGGACCTACCATGTCCGTTACACATTAGGCTATCTGCATTGCTTTAGTGTAGTTTCCTGTCCCCATCCCTCAGACAGCGCATTGAATGGAATACTGTAAGTAGACAACGTAAACAACGTCAGATGAGTACAGTATGTGTAAGATGTACAGATAAATACACATAAATAAGGTGTACAGAGGAATAAAATTATTTCATTTCCACATAAATATTTTTGCTTATAACTTTCGACTCGGTCATTTCAGGACCAGGGTTCCTTATGTCAAATTGATACAAGTGCCCTTCACCATAATCTCTGAAAGTTTGTAACACCACCTCGGGAACACCCTGTATAGGATTTCACATCTTCATACTGAAGTTCTCTCAGAGTTTGATGGATTCCTTTTCTATTTTTTCTCTCTACTTCAATCTCTAACTCAAATCGTCGGCTTAGAGTGTAAAGTTGCTAACCAACAAAAAGGAAATTTTACAAGGGAAATAAAAAACTGAATATAAATTAACTCTGTAACTTCACCACCTGTACTTTGAATTTGGTTCCAAAGTTTCAGAGATAATTTATACTCAGTTTTTTTATTTTCCCTGTAAAATTTCCTTTTTGTTGGTTAGCAAGTTTACACTCTAAGCCGACGAAATACATTTTTTTCTTCGATTTCTTTAGCATTAATGCAATAACCATTACTGCATAATTTACAGTTACAACAGCATAGAACTTTTGTGGATCCATTATTAGAACTGTGATGAAAGATATGATCAAAGTTTTGACATAGTGTAATATAGTCAAAATCTTACATTTGATCATATATATTTGATCAAACATTTTATCATATTCTGTGACACAGAAATTTGATAGTGTAATATAGGCCTTAGTCACTCGTAATTAGTGCACCTCTGCACATAGTGTGTTGGACATTGTGCCACTGTCACACATCTGTGACACAGTGCATTAAGGGTTGGCCACTAAAGGGAAACTAAGAGGTGGAACTTAGACTGAGAGGATTCAATCCGGCATCGGAACTAGAATCCGGCGTGGCTTAGTGGATATAGTGTTAGCACGTAGAGCTGAAAACCCGGGTTCGAGTTCCGGTGCCTGAGAGAATTTTTGTCCGCTCCACCCATTCTTTATCATATGGTAATGCAGAATTCCTGCTCGGAAATATCATACGTACTTCGGTACATCATAATAATTTATTGCTAATGCTAATTTTAATATACAAAGTTCATTCTTTGAAACATGATCTGTAAAAATTCTTCTTCCCTTTGCATATTTTTGGCAATTTTTGTAGTGCAGTACATACGACTATCGCATGTTTTGTCATAACCCTAACATAATTTACCCGAAAACTTTATTTTTTATTTTGTTCACCTACACTAAACTGACACATGGTGAGACTTCCATGACTTGGAGTAAGGACATCACCGGATTTACATGTAAAACAACGCAGGATATAAATTAACATGTTCATGCTTGAGGCGGGACTCGAACGACTAATGAATTCTGCTCAGCCCAGCGTTGCAAACCTTCAAACACAAAATTACAGGATTATAGCCTAAAATTATAGGATTTAACAAAATTATTGAAAACATGCAATATTAATAACAATACCATGCTATCAAAATGTCACACGATACTAAATACAGTTCAATCACTTCTCGCACAGAAGCACCAACGTCAGCTACGAACACTATTGTGATTAACTGATTAGGAAAGCTTACTACTGACTGGGGAAGATGCGAGCTCTCCCTGAGCCGTGAGAATCGTGAAAAAGGGGAAAAATTTAAAACGATTACCCAGAGAATACCAAAAGAACAGAATAAACTTAAATAGACCTACGTTTTATCAATGTTATAATTATTTATTTCTACGGAGAGCAAAGTGGAATGAATTCAGAGGAATGATACGATTAACGAAAATTATCTCATCCTGTAAGTGTTATCGCATATCTCATCAGGATTAAAAATATCGCTTAACGCCATAATTTATCGCATGGTTGGCAACGCATTAAAACTGCATACAATGGTCACGACAATAAAATAGATCGCAACAGCTTCTTCCGAAGCAATTCGTCAACAATGTGCACAAGTGTTTGTTACGTACGAGAGTCCTCGGAAAGCAGGCATTAAACATTACCTAATTTTTACTTAAAACAATAATTAATTGCTTTTATATGTTATCACCACGACAATTCAAATACTTTTGCTAGTGCGATACGAGTTCTTAATGCCTTCGTCAAGAAACTTGCCACCAACGAATATAATATGATCTAATCTTCACCGCTATTCGTAAGTCCTTAAAGATTACAAAAGACTGGATTTTCTCAAAGACTATTTGAGGTGTCGAATAAGATGGTAATAATTGATAGAATCCAGGTCAGTGCTGTAAGGTTGTGGTCCAAAAAGTACCATCTGTAATGTCGAAGCAGCTCCATAGCTCCTGAAGTATAGTATACATGCATTTAGTTTCAAATTTGTCACTAGGTGGAATTGTTATCGATCACTTTTTGCGCTTGTCAAGCTCCTGACATCTCTTGGGACTTACAGGAAGCACAAGAAGATGATTCAATCATAGTAAAGCGTGTTTCGACTATTTTTAAATAAAATGAAGACCAGCAACTCAACGCCAATGCATCGTAGAACATTCTTTCGAAGTAAATACACAGTAAACGTTATATTTTAAGGGTAAAAAAATGATGAGATAAGATGTATGCGCAGAGACTCGAAGTAGACTATAATATATCTGCATTTGTGCCCTAACTGTAACCTGCAGAATTTTTTCAGCATTTTTCCTCATTTCAATGACTTTTTTAAATTTTAAAATTATATTGAACTTCAAAAATAAAACAAAAAGGTCTCAGGTGGATAGTGTATTAGTGAGTATAAAGGGTCGCGCGTTATGGTACATGATGAAGATACCAGAAGTTAACATACCAGGTTTAAATTCCAAAACATACCACATAGCGAGGTACTCGACTGCAATGCTCATTTTCAAAACAATATTTCCTAACGGCAAACAGTTATACGATCTCCAAAGTGATGCATGGCTTACCAATGATCATATTTAACACACAGCGCATGGTCGAATCTATTCGGAATTGTTGGTATTCGATAACATCCGACCGGCAGTTACTTCCCAAATACCCCACGTATATAAATATTATTTATTTATTTACTTATGCATTTTAGTTACTTATTGATTAAATTAAATTTATTTATTTATTTATTTATTTATTTATTTAGTTGATTTATTTATTTATTTACTTATTTATTTACTTATCTATTTATTTATTTATTTATTTATTTATTTATTTATTTATTTATTTATTTATTTATTTATTTATTTATTTATTTATTTATTTAGAGTTTAATTATTTAGGATATAAACTTTCTTTTGTTGAAAATTTGGATTTATCAGAGAAAATTGTAAAATTCAACAAATCAATGGGCATCATTAATAGAGTTTTAAAACCTTCATTAGGACAAAAATCAACTCGTACTCGTCTTTATCAAATAATAGCTCGACCAATCTTATGTTATGAGAGTGAAGCGTGGACTATAAGGACAAAAGATGACAGCAGACTAACAGTTTGCGAGATGAGATTCATGCGCCGAACAGCTGGCTACACTAAATGGGATCGAAAGAAAAATGAAGATATCCTTCAAGAACTTAATGTGTCATCAATACTGGACTATATCTCCAGATATCGTTAAACTGGAAGGAACACGTCTCAAGAATGGTTTCATCCAGGATCCCTAAGGCAATAATGAAGTATCGTCCAAATGGGAAACGGTCACTTGGTCGACCTATGAAAAGATGGCAAGAAAATAGGTTTTTCAGGCCGTAACAGTTTTTTTGGGACTAGTACTTGACAGGATGATGATGATGATGATGATGATGATGATGATTTATTTATTTACTTACTTACATATTTATTTATTTATTTATTTATTTATTTATTTATTTATTTATTTATTTATTTATTTATTTATTCTGGTGTAGTTAAGGCCAACGTATACAAAACACAAATGTTACAATTTATTATCCAGTATATTAAGGTACAACGTACACATTCATTCATTCATTCATTCATTCATTCATTTACTTAAAAAGTTACAAGAAGTTTGGGTATCAAGGATTTTAATGATATTATTTTTACCTTCTCAGCATAAAGGGAAAGTGTGTACGCACCATTTTCCGTATATTTCAATCTAATTATCACCTGCTTGAATCCATTGTTGAGTACAATCATCCGTAAAATGTTTCTCAGTCTTTTTCTCATGTTTTTTTTACCAGGATGTATATATATATATATATATATATATATATATATATATATATATTTTGGACAATTCATTCTCGTCCATTCTGTACATCAAAATTTTCATATCGTAGGTCCTTTGCTATGTGCAGTTGCTGTTACTGCTTCCGGTCGTTTCAGAATCTTCTTTTTGGAGATTTGATATTAGAGAAGCTCATTTTCCAAAAACTCATTCTAAAGGCACCGAACAGGGACGAACCACTACTAATTGACATCAATATTTGCACACACCCTGTCGTCCGGCATGTCGCATCTGCGGCTCACACACGGCTCACACTCCACCAGGCACCAACTGGGCCGGAAAATGAAGTGTCATGACCAGTTAAATATTTATTGAATGCAACATCAGTATACGACGAAGGCAGACGATGAGCCCCGTGGGGCGACATAACTGCTTAGTTTACAGCCGGAATCGAGTCAAGTGGCTCGAAAAACAAAATGCGCCTCTAAACTTAACGGCGCGATATTAGGTCTTGAAATTCCATGCGACACCGGAGGGAAATCGCGCTCATCTGTTTAGGGCCTGTCTCGGGATACAGACACCTCCAAAACACGATCCACACGGAATATAAGGAGACGTTGGTCTCCAGCACCACTACCCTCACGAAGACATGAATCTTTACTTATAACTACCGCTTCAAGAAGTATCTTCAGTAGGCCAGAGACAAGGTGGGAAAGATCATTTATAACCACATGTTCTCGAGGCACAACCGTTTAACTTGCTATAGTTCATTCTTCCAATTGTTCATTATTATCTATTCATTACAGACTTTAACGAAAGCCTCCATATTTATCAATAAATACTGTAACATTTGTTCCAAACACAGCAGATACACTGATTTAAACTAATGAACTCTGTATGAGAAAGTTCACTTCGCCTTCATGAACCATGTAAAATGTTTGAACTATTTTGATCGCAATATTTCCTATATTAAGGATAATGAATGGTATGCCATACAATTTTTACATACCCAGCAGAATGCCAAGAGAGAGATTACATATAAATTCTATAAAGTAACAGCTGTTCCGATATTACACTATGGCTGTGCATTCAGGACTTCGACCAAAATAAAAAAGAAAAAAGTGAAGAAGAAGAAGAAGAAGAAAGGATGATAGAAGCGGCTGAAAGTGTATATATTTGTAAGGAGTATCTATCCCTCAGTATTTTACAACGTTTTACTAAAATGCATTATATATTAATGCATAATCACAGAATTGGCGCATTCCTACTGTACGAGTATAATATGTGGGCAAAATACTCGTATGTGCAATAATTTAAAACAGTGGTTCCCAACCTTTTTTGACTGATGACACATTTTACTGAACGCCCACCATATCGCGACACAATTATTTGATTTCAATAATAATAATAATAATAATAATAATAATAATAATAATAATAATAATAATAATAATAATAATAACAATAATAATAATAATAATAATAATAACCAGTACTTTTTGTGGAGAAAAAGATGGTGGAACTCTTTGTAGAATGTTTTATAGCGGAGGGGAGATGATTACGTTCACTGCAAGGGAATTTTGTCGTTTTTAACCTCCTTTTCGTCCAACTAAGACTTTCAAGATCTAAGCGGAATTCAAAGAAAAATTATACTAAAAACATAGTTATTCACATATATTTCTGTTCCATCACGAAAAATGCAACAAAAAGGTGCCGGAACGCCATTCTAGCGCGTTCCGTCAGAAAAAAAGCACTGATAACAACTTCTATGCAGTTTGGGACATACAGTATTGTAGATAGGTTGATGTTAACACGCAATCGAAAATTGCAAAAGAATAAGCAGCAACTTGAGTGGCATTAGAAAAAAAAACAAATATATATGTCAAAAATCCCAACCTATCTATGTGGATGTCCGATAAAAAATGTTATTATCGTTTTTTAAAACTCGCCTATTTAAATTAATGTGAAGTCTGCGCTTGGTGGTTTGCACAGAGTTTCTTTATACGTTGCTTTATAGTTGAAAAACTGAACTGAACATTGTTGCAGATGTTCACGTTTCATTGGTAAAGTGTCTCAAAATAAAATATACCACATCAAATACTTCATTGGAAATAAAAAAATGCGTTATAAAGAGACTTTCTGGACATCATAAAATTTATGTTTGAATTCTAAAAATTCGCGGCATATTCCATGGAACTGCGCGACACACTAGTTGGGAACTCCTGGTTTAAAAGGGCGGACATGCTAAGTTGTCTTCGTTAAAATAAAGGATATTAAAGAAGTACACGTCTGTGAAAATTTCCAAGTTCATTTTTTGCAGTGTCACAACACTTTCTGTATAATTCACGCAATGAGAAAAACATTTTACGCTTAAACTGAAGAAGTTTGTGTCTATAGAAGAGAAAAACTGAACATTTTTCTCATAGGAACCTGTGGTCTCCAAAGTATTCCTCAATCAGAAGAAGTTCATAAAGTCAGGAATTACATTGAAGATGTAATTATACTTTGCACCTTCTCTCCTGCCACCACGTTTGAATAGGAAAATTTACAACAATTTTTTGCAACCACCTGTCCCAGAGCTGTTAGAAAAAATGTCACCTTCTGTGCATCAGCAGAAGTGCTCTTTTACGATGCTTTCTAAATCTCGCATAACCCGGGCGTTGGATCGGATAATGAGATACGATTGAATGGCCAGCCCGCTCCCCTGATTTAATACCTCTTGATTATCTTTCTGGGAGTTTCGTTTACGTTACTCTGGAAGAATATCTAGAACTACTCTTATCTAGGATACTTTCAGCATCTAATGTGGTTCGAGAGATGATTGGGGTACTTTGGAGAGTGCACCAGAGTTTCCCCAGACGATGCAATGCCTGCATTGAATATCGTAATCGCCAGTTCAAACAACTCTTGGTGTAATACAAAATTAATTGCTCATGTAATTTTTTCCTACTTAAATTTTTTTTAACAAATTACTATTATTCCATTGGTTTGTTGTCAGTCATGTTGTTTCTAATATTCACAGGTTTATGCTAACTCAGAATTGTATTCTAACCATGAAATGCTATTGTAAATTTGTTATACATCTTGATTACACAACTTTTGACACTATATCACTTCGGAAAACGTATTATGTGTCTTTCTCGTGTTAAATTTTACATTACCTCGTTAACATGTTTCAGCCCGTTATCTGCCATCTTCAGGACTGGTTGTTGCTGATCTTGGCGCCTTTTGTTTGTGTTTCCTGTGGGGGTGTGTTTGTGTAGTGTAATATGGAGTCAAAGAATGTGTGTGTTCTGAAATTGAATTGTGTGTTGAGAATTTCATTTGGATGTGTTTTTGTGTGTCTATATATTTCGTATTGTTCTGGCTTTTGGTTGAAAGTGTAGAATCTCCATGTCTGTGTTGATGTCTCTGTAGGTGTGGTTAGCATTTGTGATGTGTTCTGCATATGTGGAAGTGTTTTGTAGTTCTGTTATGGCTGTGATGTGTTTTTTGTAACGTGTTTGAAATGATCTCCCTATCTGTCCTATGTAGTTGTTGCAGGTGTTGCATTTAAGTTTGTACACGCCTGTGTGGTTGTATTTGTTGTTTGTGTGTTGAGATGGTTTTGTGTGTTGAGATGGTTTTGTAGAGTTTTGTACAGATGTTGTAATTTAATTTCTTGAATGAGGTTGCAATCTTGTGTGTGTTTTTGTTTTCGTATGTTAGTGTGATGTATTTTTTGTGTTCTTGTGTTTGTGTTGTATTCTTATGTTTTTTGTGATTATGTTTTGTCTTTCTTATTATGTTGTCTATTATGTTGGGGTTGTATCCGTTTTCTTGTGCTATGCATTTGATTGTGTTTAGCTTTTTTTGTAGTCATATTGGTCACACAAAAAATACATCACACTAACATACGAGATAATATAAAATTTAACACGAGAAAGACACATAGTACGTTTTCCGAAGTAAATTTGTTATATTTCAGCCCCTTTGTAAGCTCGTTCAGTTTTAGCACAATCTTTTGAATCATCTTCTATAATTACAGTCATTCACTGTAGTCCGGAAAAGTATCTCTGAGATTATACCTGGACCAATTGTTACATGTAAAAGTTTTATTGATTTTGTGGAAGGATTACATTGTATAATATTTTCTAATTAATTATTTGCAATGAACTTAGCTCTACTAAAATGCTTTTAATATGATTCGACTCGATGGTGAAAGTATGCATGTGCTTTAATTAAATTTATTGTATTTAACAATCATTTTAAAAATGCGTCACATTTTATTAACATGGTTCGGAACAGTCAGAAAACACGAATCTCTGTATCACCATAGTTGTGTATAGGGCTCGGTGTAACATAAAGCTAATGAATTAATGATGAACATGCAAGAAGCAAAACCACAGTATAGCCGATGTATTAAATTACTAACTGTTGAAGTTAGTCGCATCATTTAACGGCTAGACTGCCGATTTCCGTAACAGATACTAGGGTTCAACTCTGGATTATATCGTATTTGGATTTGTCCGAGAACGTCCATAGTAAAACTCCTGCTACTTCTCCATAAATGTGGCGACATACGAAGACGAACATTGGAGCGATTTTAACATGTCGCTTATTGTGGTCCCAAGCGCAAGATATTGCATTGCAGAGATATACTGTAAAGGCATAGAGATGCTTATCTGGAGGGACATGGCGCATCATTGAACATTCACCCAAATCAAGTCCCCACACTGCCGGCTGCGCAGAAGATAGGACTGGACCCAAATTGAAGCGATCGCTCGCCGCCATCTTGAGGCGGACGGAAAGCAATGCTGATAGAACGCAATCGTAAAACAAACTAGATTTATTACTATACAACATAAAAACAACCAAACATGAGCCTAAGAGTAACAAGGATAAAGACAAATATAAATAGTAAAACGTAATTACCTGCATTCTTGTGGTATAACATCAAATAATCAAAGATATTAATCCTGCAACTGTCAGTCAATAATCTTCGTCGTCTTTATGAATTGGGCGTATTTCTATTTACATAATTCATCATATAGGTAGGATGGGCTTCCTGAAATATATTTCAATAACCGAGTAAAAACATTAACTTAATCTTGCACATTGTGTGCATCTTGCGGTCGTGAAAATAGCGAACGAAAATTAATGCTGATAGAACGCAACCGCAAAAGACACTAAGATTTATTACTACACTATAAAAAAACAACCAAATATAAGCTAAAAGAGTAACAAGGATAAAAACAAATATAAACAGTGAAACGTAATCACCTGCATTCCTGTAGTAGTCTACAACAGCAAATAATTGAAGAAACTGGAACTGTCAGTCAGTAATCGTCATCTTTGTGAACAACAAATATTAAGCTGCTATGCTAAAATTGTCAATTAAAAATTCTTGTCTTCGTGATTAGGCCTATTCATATTTAAACAATTCATCAAATCTGTACCGATGGAGTTCCTGAAATATTTAATTAATCGAGTTAGGACATCTTGTGCATTTTGCTTAGGCCTAATAATAAATATTTCAATAAACAAGGAAATGCATCAACTGTTATTATTAAATCGAATATGTGCAAGAATATCAAAATATTGTAACTAGGCCATATCTAGATAGTATGAAAATACTTAACCAGATTTATTTTGCACTCACCTATTGATTCATAAATAAAATTGATTTCCTTTGCTTCCTCTGTTTCGGTTAAACATACACCATCTCCCAAATCAACATACCCAACAAATTCCTTACCATTCCACTCAATGCACTTTTTAATTGACATCTCATCAAACATGAGAACAACCCATATTTGATGAGAAGAAAGCTTAGCACGTTCCTCTAATGCAAGGAAAGCTTCCTGAGTAAAACCAGGATGTCTATGTGCGTAAGGTATTGACATGTGGTAAAGAATTATTTAGATTCTACCTGAGATATTCATATGCAGCTGGTGAATAAAAGTGCATTGTTATGGCAAACTTCTTAAGTATATCAGAATATTCATCCTTCTGTTCACCAGCTGCTCAAGAAATGATATCTAATTTCACATCCGAAAAATTATCCTGCATGACTGATAGTGTGTGATCAGTGGCATGATTTTTTTCTTTCAATTCTTTTACTGCTACTTTCAATTTGTTGATTGAACCCTCTTGTTTGTGAGTTTTCTTTCTGTATGTGGAATTTAGACATCTTAAATTTTCAATTTGTTCATTCTTTCTTTCCAGCTCTTTTTCCATTAATTTACATTTTTTTCTGGGACTAAGAGCATAGTTGTGCTCTGTTACGACCTGATCAGTATTTATTAAAATAGTACCACTGTTACTTTCTTCATTTGTTTCATGTTTGTCTGATTCTAATGATCTCTTTAATACTCTACGGGGTGGTTGTTCAATCTGAAATAAATTTTAGAAGTGGTAAGAATTCTGAATGTGGACATACGGGTTCCAACACATAAAAAACATTAACTTATGAGAATTTTAATTATGATTTGCAAAATATAGACATGGATCTATGTTACAAGTAACTTTCAGTACCGTACTTCAATATAAGTTGCAAATAAATGAACATAAAAAAAACATTATTTTAAAGGTCAAAAATCTAACTAGGCTATGGCCTTTTAAACTTATTTTGTGATTACCTTTGTGAGATGGGCTGGAAAATTAAAAACTGATGAAACTGCGTCAGGTTTCAGTAATTTATTACCATTAGTCTTCCAGAAACAAGATTCTATGAAATGAACTGAACAAAGCCTGTGGTGAATTGATGGTATAAATTTATCGCGTTTAACAGCAGATAACCATTTACTGAGAAGCTCAGGCTTTTGCAATGGAAACCTAAAAAGAAAGTTTGCGCTTACTCCTATAAAACATTCTCTTCTATTAACACAATAAATATGTACTAATGTTCTCAGTCATTTTAAAATATCCTAATACAATGTATGTAACTAACTTACTTGTGAAAAGAAATTTCCGAATCCTTCTTACGTTGATTCGTACAGCTGTATGCAGCACAACTATACACCATGATTCCACTTGCGGAATTTATATAGGAGTACGATGAAAATAAATGATAAAAGAACACTCTTTGTACAGTTGTATGCAGCACAAGAGCACACGATGGTTTCACTCATAACATGATTAAAATGCTATATAAACACTATATGTATGGGCCTCAAATGTAGCAAAATAGTAGACCTACACTGTGATTTCACGTATATCACAGGAGAACGATTCATTTAAACTATATAAACACTATATACACACACTATTGATTAAATTAATACGCACTTACTCCTAACACATTCAATAATACTGAATAACCTTCTATGTTATTTCAAATTAAGCGGAATTGTGATGTAAACATATTCTAATCACATGGCTCTCTGCCCCAAGATGGCTATGCGCGAAAGTGTTCAATTTTTGGTCGAGGAACAGCGCTCGAAGTGAGTCTAGGTTAAACTATAAAACGTCTTTGACCCAAATAACCTCTTCTCTGCACCTGTGATGGTATGAGTTGTGTGACGACTGTGATCCCCAGATAAGCCTGCTCCTCCATTCGTCACACAACGCGTTCCTACGTATCTAGTCATCAAATCCTTAAAATATGTTTGGTGGTGGTCCACCGTATCTCACAGACCTATAAGAGTCGCCATGTCTCCATCAGGCAAGGAAGAAACTGGGGAATGCCTACAGGGTGTTTCTAAATTAGACCGACAAACTTTGGGATCGGACAGATAACTTTCTTTCAAACAGTTTTTGTTAAGGAACTCATGGGCTGCGAAACTTCCTTTTAGAGCAAGAGGGGTTTCTATCATTACATGGTTCGATCGTTCAGGAAGGGGCCCCACACCTGTAGAGTAACGGTCAGCGCGTCTGGGCGCGAAACCAGGTGGCCGGGGTTCGAATCCTGGTCGGGGTAAGTTACCTGGTTGAGGTTTTTCCGGGGTTTTCCCTCAACCCAATACGAGCAAATGCTGGATAACTTTCGGTGCTGGACCCCGGATTCATTTCATTGGCATTATCATCTTAATTTCACTCAGATGCTAAATAACCTGAAATGGTGATAGGCGTCGTAAAATAACCCAATAAAATAAAAAATAAATACAGGAAGGGATTGAAGTAATTAGTTATGTGAAAAGTGAATAAACAAATCATTAATGTTACAGGCACATTTTATTGATCCAAACATACAGAAAAATACAAATAAAACAAAACGAATGTAAAGGAAAAACATTCATTTCAGTATTAAATCAGAAGGATGGATCCATTGCTTTACTGTCTCATCACTAC
This sequence comes from Periplaneta americana, assembly GCF_040183065.1. NCBI lineage: Eukaryota > Metazoa > Arthropoda > Insecta > Blattodea > Blattidae > Periplaneta > Periplaneta americana. The sequence continues at coordinate 68,316,470 of NC_091121.1, forward strand.
AACACACGTCCATTGACTTCCAGACAAGCACTGCATCGACGTGCCATACTTTGTCGTATCCTTTCAAAGATGGTAAGCATTTCCCTGATTTCAGCTACTGCCCATACAATGGGTGTTGCAAGACCTTCTGGGTTAACTGAGGTTTCATAAATCACAGGTAATGAAATGCATGATACCGAGCTCAGATAATAAACAAACCGATTCGAAGAATGATACTGCGCTGACGGAGTAAACAAACTGGGTGGTAGCATTAAAACCCCTCTAGCATTGAAACGATGCGTCCTAGCCCATGGTTTCTTAACGAAAAATGTTTGAAAGAAGGTTATCTATCCGATCTAAATGTTTGTCGGTCTCATTTAGAAACATCCTGTACATTGAAATAATGAATGAATGAATGAAGCAACTTTGTCCCATGACGGGCTAGGGTCTCCTACAGGAGGGGAAGCTCGGTTGGTGTGGTTCACAGAATGAGCTATTTCACGTGAACAATATTCACATTCACATTCACTATGTGAGATATACTAAAGTTTATCAAATTCTAGTTCTATATGAGTTTGTTCACTATTTGTCTCCACTCGTTCCTGTTGCGGGCGATGGTTGACCAGTTCCCTCCCAGCTGCTGCTTGAATGTATCTGCCCATCTTCTTCTTGGCCTGTCTCGTGTCCTCCTTCCTATGTAGAGGTCCCACATGGTGGTTTCCCACGCCCATCTGCCTTGTTGCTGTCTTGCTACATGACCACCTCACTTCCACTTCGTTATGAGGGATTTTTGTGTGATGTTCTCAGAAGTTATAATTTTCTGCAGTACCGTGTTGGAGACCTTGTCTCTCAGTGAAACGTCAACTATCTTCCTCTCCATTCTCCTTTGGCATATTTCGATGTTCATCTTTTGCCTCTCTGTGAGGGCCCAGGTTTGGCAACCGTATGTTAACTCCGGGAATATACAGGAGTTAAGAGCCTCTAGTCTGAGTCTGCTATTATGGACCTGTCGAGGAGTATAAACTTTAGCGCCCAGAAAGCTTTTCATGATTGTGTTACAATACATGGCACAATCATTTTCTATTTAAAACAGAACTTGTAATACTGTAAAATGTTCCGCAATCTGCAAATAGCTTGTTATGGAACCCTATTCAACAGGTGAAATATTTTAAATCTGTTCAGGAACTTTCTTCATACCATAGTGTACTTGCAGATTATATGGATTCTATTGTGTTTATTTAAAAGGTTATAACAGTGATTTTAGTTCCATTAACTTGTCTTATTAATCTGTGTATTGGGTGTAACATTTTTCTTGAATGTCTGAATCTCTCGAGAGTGATGAAGAGATGACTGTAGATTTGCAGACCGATAAACTGATTTCCATATTTTCTAGAAATTCTGAATCCCTTATCTGCCAGCAAGTGCTAAATCTTTGAACGGTATAAGACTAAGCCTAAATGTTCTGGCTATTTGGTTTTTTGTAAACGAAAATTAACTACTATTGTCATGTATCATGTTGTGAATACAATTTTATCACAACATTAAAATATCATATGAATTTCTCTTGTTTAAACTTTAATATTATGATAAGAGAAGTGATTCCATAGATGTTTTTAGATCTTATCTATTAGGAAACAAGTGGTAAGCATACATAACAAAGTTAAGACTAAAGTTCCTCAAGGATCGATAATGGTTCCATTTCTTTTTATTGTTGCTATTATACCTGGTAAGGTTTATCTTGTCTCAGTAGCAATGAAACCAAGTCCCTTCAAATGAAGGTGGAGATTATAGGAGGGTTGTAAATTTTCAGGATTCCTTTCAAAACCTTGTTATTGTACAGGCTACCGGAACTCAATTTCTTGAAATACAAGCTCAGTGACGGAACTACACAGTACAAAAAGAGATATTTTGTAATTTTATTTTGCGCTACAGAATGTATCAACTAGTCCCTTCCGCCACTGGATGGATGGACGGCATTGCTCCACTCCCCCATCGCCATAACAATACAGACGAAGTAAGACATATCTCCTTTCTCTCTCTTTTCACAGTGAGACAAGATACATCACACAGACTTCAATTATGTGAATCACAGGATACCTATTGATACTGTACTTTGTGTAGATGATACAAGTTTGGCGACACATGATCCAGATTTAGAAAAATTGAAATTAATGTCATGCAATGGCTTACTACAATCAATTAATTTTTTTCCAATACTCTGCTATTACATGAAAATAAACCCCAGAAGTATTTGTTAGGATTAATGTAGTCACAATATGAATTAAATTCCTTCTTGGACATGGTTTCTTCGTCGTCACTGTGGTATTCTGTCGATACCGAAGTTGACAAAGTTTACAAAGTAGTAGTTTAAAAAGGAAGAAAATTTTGATTCATGGAATTGCTTGAAATCTTTACATTTCACCCATCTCAAAATAATCTGAATAGAAAGTTTTCTGTGGTTCAAGTTTCAGCGCTTCTAATGACTAAGGCAGTGGATCCAAGTGCTGTTCATGCAAGGAAATAAGAATATCCTGCTCGTAGGATTGGGCGTACGTCCGTTGTTTTGTACTTCCGTCAAAATATGATTTCAAGATAAGATGTACGGGCTTCGGTGATACTGAAATTAGACGGCCAGCCAGTTCCTGCTGAGCATTAAGCCGGTCAAAGAGGTTCGATGGGTAGTTCCGGCTGATAAATCATGGGTATTCCAGTGCAATTATGCGACCGTGGCTTCTACCATTGATGGACCTCTTCTTACTGTCTACTTGCCCACTCCATGTGCTTAACAAGCAGGAAGATTAACCTCTACTTGTCTACCGGGAATGGAAGCCATGTCCACTGGATCTGTTACCTCAGCCGCAGCGTTATATGATTAATTAGGTAGTGGTATTTTAATAACAGTTAGGCCTACAAATTGTGATGAGCATCATTATGTAAGGAATGAACTATGCAAGACACAATTCTTAGAAATCCAATGAAATGCCTTGCATATTCGTAAAAGGAATGTTTCCCGAGGGAGAATCAAGATGTTTATTTTTCTCTAAGTTGTAACAAGAATATTGAATTCTCCGCTTTAACTGAAATAAAATGGGAACTACGTTTCTGCGAAGAAATCGGATACCGATATGGTAAAAGTTCTCTACTTTTAGAAATCGATAATTGTACGAAATTCTCTGACTAAATTCATCGTACTAAACTGTGAAGCACTTACAATTAAAATCCTCTTTATATTCTTCATGGAATGAAAATTCCTCTACAAGTTTTATACTTAGTACTTTATAATGTTGCCTATGTATTAAAACAACTGCAGTAACCTAACTTTATATTTCGGCGCTTCAAGTCTAGAGATTAAACAGCATCGAAATGAAATGAAATGATGATGATAATGATGATGATGATGATAATAATAATAATAATAATAATAATAATAATAATATTATTATTATTATTATTATTATTATTATTATTATTATTATTCTTTAATTTTTTTCCTAGAATAAAGATACATATTGTTTTTATATATAAAAATCACATTCTAGCATCCCCAGAAAGAGTACATACTCCACGAAATTTTAAAATAAGTATTTAATTAATTAACAATAAAGAAAAAGTAAAAAAAGAAAAAGAAAAACACAGATATTACAGTAATTAACACTTTACATTGCTTTCCTAAAAATAATTGAGGGGGTCAGCGCAACAATGATCTAAGCCACTTTTTAATGTAGAAAAAGCAAGTTTTAGGCTATATATATATATATATATATATATATATATATATATAAGTGATACTTTTAGGGGGGAATTTGCATGCTTCCTAACAAGCTATATAATGGTGGATTGGTCTATTCCACTTCGTAGGAAGATAGTTCACGTTAAAATCAATAGAAGGCTCAATATTTAATTTTTCTCATTGAGGAGGGTTAGACCACTGTTGCGCTGATCCTCTCAATTTGTAATTGATTTTTTTTTTTTTTTGAGTAAGAAGCATTAGCAAATTGAATGTTTGGTAATTCAGCTGTTATCTTGTTATGCATTGGACCGAAGTTGCTGCTTGAATGTAAGCTACAGTTGTGGTACATTTAGGTTCTGTCAATCATAAGTTATATATGTTGTCTGATCTTTTAGTTTTATATTTATGTGAATACAAATTAAATATATTTCGGTTTTTATGTACGGAATACATTAAGACATTGTTCTTGTTGTCGTTTCCGTTCCCGGTTTATTGTGAATCAGCCTTTAATGATACCATGCTCAAATTTTATATTGTTGTGACAGTGACACTTCTAACTTATGGCAGTGAGAATTGAAGGGTTCAGAACCATAGTGGGTCAATCGCCATTTACTAGAACCGTAGAAAACAAAGGTTACAATGAAGTTATCAACAGTAATCTCACTAGACGTTTTGATTTATCTAGATAAAATCAAAACTCGAGTGGGATTTAATTGACTATTACACGATTAGAAGAAAGTACATAAAGATTAGAAGTAACGAAGTACTCCAATACAATAAAATATTAATTGACTTACGAAAATACAACTGTCTTCAAATGTATTATTGTACCATCTCAACATTACAAATATTACGCTAGATGCATGCTAGATGGCAGTAGTGAGCAATGCCTTCTCTTCGAGAAGTTCTCGATCTATTATACACGATGGCAATGTTACTAGTCAAGAAAGCTTTGTTGATTCAGTTTCATTTTTATTAAAATGCAACATTCCACTTCAATTATCCGAATCCCAGTAATCAACGTCACTTGACAGATGATTTTCAATAAATCTTAATATTAAACAATCTCTGATACGTGACTATCCATAATATCATATAGCAGAAGCTATAACATAACCTAACTAATATACACAAGTGTTAGAAAAGTTTTAATTAACGACGATGACATAAAAAATAAACATGAATAATTTTAAAAGGAATAATTATTGAATGTACAATTTTCAAATTTGAATGTGGTTGGTGGTTCAATTGATGTTATATTGGACGTGTGCGTAATAGAAGTGGAACTCGTTGATTTAGGCCTACATGGTGTATTCAACTTATTCAGAATTTCCGAATGAATAATTTTAAAAGGAATAATTATTGAATGTACAATTTTCAAATTTGAATATGGTTGGTGGTTCAATTGATGTTATATTGGACGTGTGCGTAATAGAAGTGGAACTCGTTGATTTAGGCCTACATGGTGTATTCAACTTACTCAGGATTTCCGAATGGTGCTCTTCATTTATTTGTAAATTGAATTTCAGAAGATGCATAGGTATGATAAGTGATTTTTATTAATTCTTGTTCTTGAATGCCAATGTGAGTCATATTTGAAACTGCTGTGCATCGACTGGAGTGGTTTGTAATTATATATATATATATATATATATATATATATATATATATATATATATATATATATATATACAGGGTGTTTAAAAAATGCGGGGCATAATTTCAGGTATGTATTTCCCACATGTAGACAATCATAATAGTTCATTACAACATGTGTCCGGAAATGCTTTATTTCCGAGTTATGGCCTTCACAACATTGAAATTCACCGGAACGTTTTTCTTTCCGCAGGTCGTTGCCGCCAAAGGAGACATTAAGAGAGCACTCTGACAGTTCATTCCGAGGCGAAGGTTACATTCAGTGTTGTGTAGGTGTTAGACTGTGCGACATGTATTCAAATCAAGAGCTGGCAGAGATACACTTCATGTACGGTAAGGCGGACGGCAATGCTGCGCTGGCTCGTCGTTTGTACCAGGAGAGGTACCCACAGCGACAATGTACAGATCGGAAGACATTTGTACGTCTCCATTACCGTCTGTGCGAGTATGGAAAATTTAACTCTCCTGGTTTGGGAAGGGGACGACCAAGATCTACAACTCCAGAAGTACAGGAGGAGATTCTGGAGGCTGTGAACATGATTCATTCTATCAGCACAAGAAGGGTAGCGTTGCAAGTCAATGTTCCTCATACGACAGTCTGGAGACTGTTGAAAGAGTATCAATTGTATCCTTATTATTTGCAACGTGTACAGGCCCTGTCACCAGCAGATTATCATGCACGAGTTAGGTTCTGTCAGTGGTTCTTGCAGCAGTGTGGTGTAAATCCGAACTTTCCTGCCTTAGTATTATTTACAGATGAAGCACAGTTCACACGAGATGGTATAACAAATTTCCACAATCAGCATGTATGGGCGTATGAAAACCCACGTGCAACTGTTCCATCTCATCACCAGGTGCGGTTCTCCCTCAACATGTGGGCCGGTATCATTGGTGATCGATTAGTTGGACCCCATGTACTTGTAAACAGGCTTACGGGGCAGGCGTACACAAACTTCCTAGAAAACACCATACCTCATGTTTTAGAAGACACTCCACTGATCAGTCGTCAACACATTCACTTCTTGCATGATGGCGCTCCTGCACACTTCAGTCGTACGGCTCGCCGGTACTTGGATCGAAGGTTTCCTGATCGACGGATAGGTAGAGGTGGCCCAATTGCTTGGCCTCCACGCTCACCTGATCTGAACCCTCTCGATTTCCACTTGTGGGGCCATTTAAAATCATTGGTTTATTCGTCTCCGGTGCCTGATTTGAAATCCCTTCGGAATCGAATTGTGGCATGTTCTGAGGACATACGGAATACTCCTGGCGTTTGGGATCGTGTTCGCAGGTCAATGAGACATCGATGTGAGGTCTGTATTCAAGCAGGAGGTGGACATTTTGAACATCTTCTGTAATGACAACGAACTGCGGAAAGAAAAACGTTCCGGTGAATTTCAATGTTGTGAAGGCCATAACTCGGAAATGAAGCATTTCCGGACACATGTTGTAATGAACTATTTTGAATGTCTACATGTGGGAAATACATACCTGAAATTATGCCCCGTATTTTTGAAACACCCTATATATATATATATATATATATATATATATATATATATATATATATATATATATACTGTATATATATTTTTCTTTTTTGACGTCCAGACCAGCGCAATTTCAAATGTTGGCAAACAAAGAAACAAATGCTAGGGACGCGATAAAATTAAACAAATGCTAGGGACGCGATAAAATTGTGCGATAAGCAGCCATGATTGGTTAAAATACGTCCTTTCGTACCGTTTTATTGGTCAAAAGTAGTATGACGTAGTAAGAGTGTAATAGTCACCATAATTCAATGGAAACATATAGCAAGTAATATAAACTATACACATTCAAAGTAAATGATATGTCAATCTTCATTAAACTATAGTATTCACTTACCTTTAACCCTTTCTTTCTACGTTTTTAATAAATGGTGCTTGGCACACTATGGCTCTGAACCCTTCAATTAGGGTCTGAGGAAGAGAGTAATTGACTCTGTAGCGATGAGATTTTTAAGACAAATTGAGGACTAAGGTTACAAATTAAATGTTCATACCAGTAACAACAATATTAGAAATTAATTTAATATTTATAATCTGCAACACAAAATAGATAAATCTAAACAAGAATGGTTTCAACATATAGTACGAACGAATAGCTCTAACAAGCTCACTAACACTAAAAGGTCGACAAAATATAAATAAAAAAGTCGGCGTATGGTTGATTGGTCGACCTAGGCTACGTTGGGAAGGCAGTCTTTGACACGGAATAGAATTATAGTCTATCCTTGAGCTAGAAGAAGATCTAGTTTAAGTGAATCTATTTATTTCAAGGATGGAGTAATATGATATTTGCAAACACTGCATACAAAACGTACACATGAATTATTATAACTATGTTGCAGCTTTGTTTTATTGCTACTGGAAAGGTCGGTCAGTAAAATTGGGCTCTAATACAAACAAAAAGTCGACGTATGGTTGGTTGGTCGACATAGGCTACGTCGGGAAGACAGTCTTTGAGACGGAACAGGCTTATAGTCTATCTTTGAGATAGAAGAAGGTCGAGTTTAAGCCAACCTATTTCTTTCAGGGACAGCTAGACTAATATGATATTTGAGAACATTGCATAGAAAACGTATGTACACGAATTACGGTATAACCACATTGCAGTTTTATTTTGTCGCTAGTTGTCAGTAAAATATCGGGATAGTAAAAATAGGACAAGGGACTAATATATTACATACACATAATTATGACACAAGACGACATATTAATTCAACATTAGTAGAACCTAAGGGTGCTATTCATAGACATTTCGCAGCACGCGCTACGAGCGTACTAAGCTAGCCCCGGCTATCCACTGGTTACTTGTACAGAATTCAAATCATATCCTATCGCTAACACTGGTTTATGAATACGAAAAACGGTGATAATCCACCGAAAGCCGGCGCTAAAAATGTGTATGAATACGAAATGTCTCACATCTGCTGGTCTAAAGCATAGCATTAATTTTGGCCCTCGGTAGTACAATGCTTCAGCTAAATTACACCCAGAACTTCTAACATGTAACCCACTAACATAAAACAAGAAAATTAGAAACGTGTTAATATCTTAAATTTGATTAAATTAATTTATATCCTATGTGTATGAATTAATCAAACTATATTATATTTGTATTCTATAATTTTGAAATATATATAAATTGTCCTCCTTTTCACGTGTGATATTATTCTTCTCTAGTGTTAATATTATATTATATAATTCCATTGCCGCTGAAATTTAAATTTTAGTTCCTATTTTATTTTATTTATTTTTTTATTATTTTCTATATTTCTCTTATATTAATATTGTATTATATAATTTCTGTAACTGTAATTTTAATTTTATTTCCTATTTTGTTTTATTTTATATTCTCTTATAGGCCTATTAATATTATATCTGAACTGTGACCGAACACGAGCGCTGCTCATTCGGTCTCAAATTTTGTTAATACTACTGTATCTCCTTTTTTATATTGATTGTATTATTTTATTTCTATTTCTCTTGTTTGTAATTATATTCTTTATTCTGTATATTTAAATTTATTCCTTTAGCACATGAATAGTAGCCCATTGTATTCATTATTACAAGTTTGTGAATAGCGTGTAAGAACATATAGTAGTGGTTGTGAAGTTGGAGGTAACTCAGAAATGTAAAATAACTGTTATTTCAGGTACAGCTGATAGATTAGGTCTTGAGCAAAGGAAATAGGAAGAGCGTATTTACCTTCGGCGCCTTTTCACCTTTTTGTTCTTTCATTCTCCTTGCAGAAACTAGGGTGGAAAATAGAATTCGCTGTGATAGGGGTTAAACCAGTCTGGCGTTTGATTACGTTTCGCAAAATAACTGCCAATTTTACTCATCAGGAAATACGTTGGAGCGAGCAATCTGTTGTATGATTTTGTATGTGCGCTTCTTTCTCCCTCTACTTTTTACTTTCCTGCTCGTTCGAATCCTTTTGCGAACTACACTTCTTCTTTCCGAAGAAGGAAAAAAGAAAGAGAGAACAGTGAGCAAGTCGTCTTCAATTCCAGACTCGCGGCGGCAGTCGCACCGGTGTCGGATGCTTCCAATTAAAATACTGGAGCGCGCGGCGCAGAGCAATCCGAGCCTCTCAATCTTCTCTACCCCCCCCCCGCCCGAGGTTGTACGGAGAACATCACGGGGAGGTGAAAAGCGAAACAAGGTGACGGCTGACTGCAGTGCGTGAAAAAGCGATGCCTTTATACGGGAATAACACTGCATCAACTGACGAAGCTGGATCGTGGGCCAAACGGCTAAGTTGTAGGGTTTCCACGACGGAGCCCCAAATTCAAATCCTGGCAAGTACAATTTCAATGTGTGCGGATAAAGACTGTATTTGTGTAGGTTTTCTTGGATCACTACAGTTTCCCTTGCCAACATTCCACCAAGTTTCCAACAGAATCATCCTCTCTTCTAATCATTAGCCCCGTCAACCTTTCATTGGGGACAACGAATTTCGTCTCAGTATTGCCAACAATTGTCTCTTCAAAGTTGCATGAGGGAACTTGCGTCAAACCACATTTGTCCACTAATGTGCACTTTTAAAATACGCTGGTCAGGATTTGAACTTCGGTATCAAGCTTGGAAACTCGACACTGACAATGCTTCTATTAATTCTATTGTTTAAAAGATATTCAATAAATTTTATATTCAGCTATATCCTTTTGAAATTATGTCATATCCTAACTGGCCCTTCGCTCTATCTGTAGGCCTATGTATATTATCGATTTCATTTTAACTGATTTTAATATTATCTTACAGTTATGTGTAATCTTGTACCGTGTCCACAAATGTGGAGTAACGGTTAGCGCGTCTGGCCGCGAAACCAGGTGGCCCCGGTTGGGGCAAGTTACCTGCTTGAGGTTATTCCGGGGTTTTTCCTCAACCAAATATGAGCAAATGCTGGGTAACTATCGGTGCTGGACCTCGGACTCATTTCACCGGCATTATCAACAGTAATCTCACTAGACGTTTTGATTTTATCGATAAATCTGTGAGTGGAACACGAGCAGATTTATCTAGAGAAAATCAAAACTCGAGTGGGATTTAATTGACTATTACACGATTAGAAGAAAGTATATAAAGATTAGAAGTAACGAAGTACTCCAATACAATAAAATATTAATTGACTTACGAAAATACAACTGTCTTCAAATGTATTATTGTACCATCTCAACATTACAAATATTACGCTAGATGCATGCTAGATGGCAGTAGTGAGCAATGCCTTCTCGTCGAGAAGTTCTCGATCTATTATACACGATGGCAATGTTACTAGTCAAAAAGACTTTGTTGATTCAGTTTCATTTTTATTGAAATGGAACATTCCACTTCAATTATCCGAATCCCAGTAATCAACGTCACTTGACAGATGATTTTCAATAAATCTTAATATTAAACAATCTCTGATACGTGACTATCCATAATATCATATAGCAGAAGATATAACATAACCTAACTAATATACACAAGTGTTAGACAAGTTTTAATTAACGACGATGACATAAAAAATAAACATGAATAATTTTAAAAGGAATAATTATTGAATATACAATTTTCAAATTTGAATGTGGTTGGTGGTTCAATTGATGTTATATTGGACGTGTGCGTAATAGAAGTGGAACTCGTTGATTTAGGCCTACATGGTGTATTCAACTTATTTAGGATTTCCGAATGAATAATTTTAAAAGGAATAATTATTGAATGTACAATTTTCAAATTTGAATGTGGTTGGTGGTTCAATTGATGTTATATTGGACGTGTGCGTAATAGAAGTGGAACTCGTTGATTTAGGCCTACATGGTGTATTGAACTTATTCAGAATTTCCGAATGAATAATTTTAAAAGGAATAATTATTGAATGTACAATTTTCAAATTTGAATGTGGTTGGTGGTTCAATTGATGTTATATTGTACTTGATATAGGCCTACATGGTGTATTCAACTTATTCAGGATTTCCGAATGGTGCTCTTCATTTATTTGTAAATAGGATTTCAGAAGATGCGTAGGTATGATCAGTGATTTTTATTAATTCTTGTTCTTGAATGCCAATGCGAATCATATTTGAAACTGCTGTGCATCGACTGGAGTGGTTTGTAATTATATATATATATATATATATATATATATATATATATATATTTTTTTTTTTTTTTTGACGTCCAGAACAGCGCACTTTCAAATGTTGACAAACAAAGAAACAAATGCTAGGGACGCGATAAAATTAAACAAATGCTAGGGACGCGATAAAATTGTGCGATAAGCTGTCATGATTGGTTGAAATACCTCCTTTCGTACCGTTTTATTGGTCAAAAGTAGTATGACGTAGTAAGAGTGTAATAGTCACCTTCATCTCATTCAGACGCTAAATAACCTAAGATGTCGATAAAGCGTCGTAAAATAACCTACTAAAAAAAAGTCTTGTACCTTAGTGATCACATGACCAGGGGTTCTAACCTTTGTGAATATACCGTTTTTGTGTACATATAATCACTCTATTATTACCGCAACTCTCGCTTATTATGCTTATTACCCTAAATATTGCGCTTTTGAATCTTTGTCTCCTTATGACTGAGGCGTAGAGAAGTAAAACTTGGCTTATCCAAAAATTGAAAAAAAATTAGTTAGTACACGTACAGACTTCTGGACTAATCCCTTAAAAGTTCTATATACAAGATTGAGCTAAACGCACATGATCCTTATTAAAATAGCCACTGAAAATACTCTGCTTATTCAAAACTTGTGTAATCCACTGGATAGTTTCAAAACTTGTGTGATTCATATACAGGGACATCATTTTATTCTTACTAACATTTCTAATATTAACCTGGCTATAGGCCTACCTTTGGATTAACGGTTGAGAACCGGAAACACCGTTTGCTACCCGCTTCCACGGCTGGAGTACGATGATACTGGGGTAAAATACAAACAAATCACTTTACTAGCTATAGGAGGGAAGAAAAGCAGTTCATCCATTTACGTAAACTAGGAAATATCGCAATTTTCAGTTTGATAATTTTCATTAGGTTTTTGTTTAATCAAAATACAGTACTGTATTAACAATAAGTAATTGATTAACTAGTGGACTTACTCGTGTTAATTATGTAAGTCTGTGCGGCTTACAGCTGTTTCGGTGCTTCATCACACCATCTTCAGAGTCTACTAGATCCCGGCGTCATCTCGAACTTCTCTGCCTGTTGTGTGGGTGCGTTTGATTGTTGACAAGTGTTGAAAAGTGGAGTCAAATAGTTTTGTGTGTACTGAAATTGATCTGTGTGTTGAGAATTTGATCAGGTTGTTTTTTAGTGTGTTTGTATATTTCACATTGTTCTAGTGTGTTGAGTTTTTGGTTCTTGGGTTGTATGTGCAGGATTTCCATGTCCGCATTTATGTTATTGTATGTATGGTTAGCATTGGTTATGTGATCGGCGTATGTAGATGTAACCATGTATGTAGATGCTAACCATACATACAATAACATAAATGCGGACATGGAAATCCTACACATATAACCCAAGAACCAAAAACTCAACACACTAGAACAATATAATAGGACAACACACTAAAACACACCGTGATCAAATTCTCAACACACAGATCAATTTCAGTACACACACACTATTTGACTCCACTTTTCAACACTTTTCAATAATCAAACGCACCCACACAACAGGCAGAGAAGTTCGAGATGACGCCGGGATCTAGTAGGCTCTGAGGATGGTGTGATGAAGCACCGAAACAGCTGTAAGCCTCACAGACTTGCATAATTATCACGAGTAAGTCCACTAGTTAATCAATTATTTATATTCAAGTGTTAAAAGTAGTGTACGCAAGATTCAAAATGGATTATCAATAACAATAAGCGTTTTTGCTCACGAACTGAGCTAACCATTCGGACGTATTCATTATGCAGTTTATATTATACTGTCTACAGCACATTAGCGTACAATATAGAGAATGAAGTTAAATTGAAAAATAATCATATGATATTTAAACATGTTTGAAAATGGTTGCCGTTCATTTCGATACAGGCTTCAGTTCTTTTGTACATACTATCGCACTATAGACTATTGTACCTAATTCCAATTAGCAGTTTCGTCCTTCGTACTAGTACCTCATGTTGAAATAAAAGAGTACCTTACGTACTGTGAATTCAATCTTCACTTCTGCCCGATCCGAAAAGATAAAATTACTCAGACATGCTATCTAATGTCCGTCCAAGTGATTTTGTCGCAGGGTCATAGAAAGGGGGGAAATCAAGTGACAGTTAATTACTTAACGAGGCCCTTTTATTTAAGTTATTTTAAACAGTTGTATAATATTACGTAGACGTCCAATTTCTAACAGAAATTAATGTTTTCAGAAAAGAGCTAAGACAGTCCAGCCACTAGTCTTTACAGAGAGGCGAGCAGAAGCGGGTGGGGGAAACCGGGATGCGACGTAGGCAAACGGACGAAAGTACCTGTGCGAAAATATGATTCAATATTGAAAGCTCTTTCGTCACTGGAAAACGCGAACATATTTCTGGAACGTACTATACTCACTAACTCAGTACTGTTTATTAGGATCGTAAGGTGACTTTGACTGCATACGCGGCCTTGGTTCTGTGTGGAGGACTAGTAGAGTGGGTGGGAGTGAAGTACATTAAAAACTCAGGTACAATATAAATTGAAGTAGAAATAAAATGATGTCCCTGTACATATATTTACGCAGCAAAACTTTTACATCCCACGCACATTCAATTCTTACAACGAATGTTTGTTTTCAAAACGTGATCCAAAGATAGAATCACATTAATGTTCAGTATTGAGGAGGGAAAATTGTTAAGAAGTAAGGTAAAACCGATCGAAAATTCTCTGATTTTTGTTGAAATTATTGAATAAAGTTTGCAAGGTGCCAAGGTAGTACATAAAATACACCCATCTGCTTCCATTTTACTCAAGTTTGACTCTGTAAAGAGTGCATTGTCAACTAGTGGAATATCCAGATTTTTTTGCTCTTTAAAAGTGATTATAACTATACAGAGAGTTATTTCCAAGTTGTATATAATGGAAGAAGATTCAGTTATAATTGAATCACAGTAACGTGGCCAAAAAAGAAAAGAAATGTTAAAAATTGAAGAAGAAAAAAAGACAAAACGTCCAGGTAAGATATTGTTTTGTAACGTTTGATTATAACATGATTTGTAATGTTTTACAGTCACTGAAATCTAATTCTAATTTGTGTATATTATAGATATAAATCTAAATCGATTCCCAGAGTATCCCATTGCCATCATCACGCATCTACAAAAAACAGCTGTTCTACCTTGAAAATGCAGTTTCATGAGGGGTTCTATTCATCTACAAGAAAAGTAATGCCAGACTGTTATATATTTAAGTACACAACACAGTCAGCACCTAAGCGATCAAGAGCTAAGTTAATCCATAGTTCCAGGAAAACTGTAGCTATTATCTATTACGCTCCAATAAAATAAAAAGGAATCATCCAGGTTTGCTCAACTACATTTTTATCTATCTTGGACATTTCAGTATGGAACTGTTAAGCATCTCTGTGATGAAGTGTTAGTTCTTGATTGAAAAGCCGCAGTGAGTTAAGGTTTTAAGCCTTCTGGACAGCAACATTTTCAATGTCTCAGACAAAAGAGACTAATTATCACAAAATGAACTCAGAGCAGAACATACCTGTAAGAGGAGTGCCTCATTATCGCTCAAACATTTGCAATAACATGTCCAGTTTAAAGAAAGGAACAAATTTTTTCAGACATAAAACCAGAACCATTGGAGCATTTTGTGCCAGTTAAAAAAGCCAAACTGAAGGATGTTTGCTAGGTAAACATTTTGGAAATTAATGACGAATGCAAGACCAGTTGCAATATTACACAGAAGTAATGAATTTTCAATGTAATTTAGCTGGTGAAATAACTTGTTATGAGGAAGAACATTGTTGTCATACTGATATTGAAAATTACAGTTTATAAAGCGCATTTTACTGATTCGGAACTGCGTTCGGGCTTGGGTTGGATCACCCTTTGGTCTTATTGAATGGTTTCTTCCGAGGTTTTCCCCAGCCGTGGGACTGAAGCCGGGTGGTCTATGGCGAGTCTCGGCATCACTTCGTTTCACCCCTTTGATTTGATTACCTGGGTTTTCCGAGGTTTTCCCCAACCAAAAGGCTAATGCCGGGTAATCTTTTGGCGAATCCTCGGACCTCACTTTATCATTGTAGAAAATTACTAAATTGTAAAACTGTAAAAATTGTAAAATATTGTAAAAATTTATAAAAATTGTAATTGCAATATTGTAAAATTTTGACTTGTTCCACATCTTAAAGCTTCATTGCTCATGTAAGATCTAATAAATGAATGAATTAATTAAAACAGCTGACCTGTTAAAAAAAATGTTTCGAAGAGAATTTAATGCATGTGTATATTTTGTACCTTATCTTTGTATCATCAAATTTTAGAACAAATTTAATAAACCGCAAAATTCAAGAATATATGCTAAAAAATTGTACCGGGGCATCATTTTATTTTTACTTCAATTTGTATTGTACCTGAGTTTTTTAATGTACTTCACTCCCACCCCTTCTACTAAGGAAGTTCCAACTCCACACAGAACCAAGACTGCAGATAGTAAGCAGTACTGAGTTACTGAGTGTAGTACGTTCCAGAAATATGTTCGCGTTTTCCAGTGACGAAAGAGCTTTCAATATTGAATCATAGTTTCGCACAGGTACTTTCGCCCGTTTGCCTACGTCGCATTCCGATTTCCCCCACCTGCTTCTGCTCGCCTCTCTGCAATAGCTGGGCTGTCTTAGCTCTTTTCTGAAAACATTAATTTCTCTTAGGAATTGGAAGTTTACGTAATATTATACAGCTGTTTAATTTAACTTAAATAAAAGGGCCTCGTTAAGTAATTAACTGTCACGTGATTTCCTCCCTTTCTACAATCCTGCGGCATAACCACTTGGACGGACAGTAGATAGCATGTCTGAGTAATTTTATATTTTCGGGTCGGGCAGAAGTGAAGATTGAATTTACAGTACGTAGAGTAGGTACAGAATTATTTCAACATGAGTTACTAGTACGAAGGAAGAAACTGGCAATTGGAATTAGATGCAATAGTCTATAGTGCGATAATATGCACAAAAGAACTGAAGCCTGTATCGAAATGAACGGCCAACATTTTCAAAATTGTGTTTAAATATTCATATTATGATTATTTTTCAATTTAACTTATTTCTCTATATTGTACGCTAATGTGCTGTAGACACTATAATATACACTGCATAATGAATACGTTCGCATGGATAACTCACTTCGTGAGTAAAAACACTTATTCTTAATACAGTACTGTACTTTGATTAAAGAAAAGCCTAATGAAAATTATCAAACTCAAAATTGCGATATTTCCTAGTTTACGTAAATGGATGAACTACTTTTCTTCCTTCCTATACCTAGTAGAGTGATTTGTGTTTTACGCCAGTATCATCGAACTCCAGTCTTGGAGGGGGGAGCAAGCGGTGTTTCCGGTTCTCTAAAGGTATAGACAGGTTAATATTAAAAATGTTAGTAAAAATAAAATGATGTCCCTGTATATGTTCACTATACATTTTTATGAATCAAAACTTCCTTAATCCTAAATGTATGTTTGGAGAACTTTCCATAATCTTCATTATGCTGCAAAACTTCTCTTATTTCGAGTTTTTTGTGATATATCTCAGTTATTTTTGGTACTAAATTTGAGTGATTTAAGTATTTCAATAATTTGACGGTAAACTATTTAAAATTGTTTTTTCTGAAATATTAATTTTGCAAAGAGTAATAGGTTTTTCGTTTTTTTTTATCAGAACCGCTTATAATGGATAAGACTAGTTTTGCACCTCAACGCCTTACTGTTCAATTTTATAATGAGTGATTATGAAGGAAGTAATTTGAAACCTTCATTCATTTCCTAATTTGCTTCCTCTAAGTACAGATCTACATACAGAGTTCACAGAAGAACGAAGCCTGATAGGCGTGGAGTAACAAACAACGAATTAACTATCTGAAGATGTGTAATGGATCTGCTTAATGCGCGAAAAACAAGGAAACGTACAATTCAACTCCCTTGTGTTTATTTCTTTCTAACAAAATTAAGCGCATCAAGAGAAGGGAACTGTTTCTTTTCTCTTTAAATTTAAGCCAGCGTAACAATGTTTCTGTAGTAGTCTGTTTACTGAAAAATTGCTGGATCCGTTCATGGAAGTTGCTACCAAGAGTACATTCTTCAGAGGAGGTTCTTAGCAGGGGCGTATATTGCGGGTGTTCAATGTGTGAGCCGGACACTCTGTAAATTCGGTAATCTCATTTTTTATTTTAAGTTGTTTTATATAATGCAACAATAATTTTAATTTATCACAATTTAAATGCGTGGTAATCTCATTGGGTGTTGACGTAATATATAGTTCAAGATTAATTTTAATTTATTATCATTTAAATATTATAAATGCCTGGTGGTTAAATGTGCACACCATCCCCAGAACGGCTTTCGTTTTATAACGTACGCTCTGCCTGACGAAGTGGGATGGTCTGGTTGTCCTGTCCGTACAAAAGAACATCCCCTGCTGAGAGTTACTGCCATAATTCTCTGCGCGCGCAAGGTGGGGATACTCGCTTCTCTCAAGCTCGCAGGTCGTCCTGTATACAGGCAGTTCAACTTGTCAATAGCGTTACGAAATATTGTGTTTGACGTGTGTGTTTACGTGAATTTACTGTGTTTAGGTTTTACAAGGGTTCATAGTTGTGTGCCAGCGCAGATGAACAATTTAAATTACATATTTAATGATAATAGCACTTGGAAATGTACACTGTAAAAGATCTTTTGCAAAAGCCATTCTCTTCTCGCCCACTGAGAGAAATTACATATAGTGAATAAGGGTAGACCTACCCCGCCACTTCCGAATTTAGTGCAACAATATAAAACAAAAAGCGAACAATACACTAGACATTTTTCTATTTCACAATATGAAATTGTAGAGTAGTTAGCGAGTTATGGAACTTCAAACAGGTTATTTTGCTGGCCATGGTTATTGTTTGATCATAAATAATGCAATTTTGAATAACGTTATTTGTAGTTGCCTCCTTTCTCCGGCATTTGCAGGGCAGTCATTGAAACAAGGTGATTAATTTTTAGGAAGTTGTGATGCGAGTACTTTGAATAATATTTAAATGTAATTTTCTTTTAATTTTATGTCATTTTTCCATTAGTTTAAGGGCATTTTAATGATCATTTTAAGTAGATTTTTAGGTCATCAACATCCGCCCTATAGATATTATTTATAAATAATACTAAATTATATATTAAAAATGGCAGTTAATGTTGACCCGATATTTCACTTAGGCCTATAATAATTGTGCGAGATAGACCAACTATATATTTTTAACAGAACACCCAAACTCCAGGTTCAGCATACGCCACTGGTTCTTAGTGGTTCTCATTTGTCTGTCCACAAAAATTCAGAGATATGTCAAAATGGGTCGCGACTATTTTCCTCTTCTTCTATAAGCATTAAAGTTGACAGCTTGCAGTTTGTCTATTCACTTCAGCTCTGGAATATGAGAACATCCTTTCATCATAGCTATGGTCGTCCTAAAGGTTTTTTTTTTATCGGGGTGTCCAGTCATGTACTCTTTTTACTACACCTTTTCCACATGTATTTCAGAACTGGTCAATTTAATTTTAGAAAGCGTCATTTGTATTTCAGATTAATCAATTGTATTTCAGAAAGCATCACTTATATTTCAGAATGCATAATTTGTGTTTCAGATGTGTCAATTGTATTTCAGAACACATCAATTGTATTTCAGATTAGTCAATTGTATTTCAGATTCGTCAATTGTATTTCAGAAAACGTCATTTGTATTTCAGATTAGTAATTTGTATTTCGGAAGTTATGAATTGTATTTCAGAATAGGATGAGCGAACAATTTGCTACATTCCTAATTCTAACATTCATAGGATTATGAATAATTCTAACACACTGTAAGTACTTTACTTTAAAAATTATAATACACATACGGTACAGTAGTTTGTAGTTCACTATTTTCCAATAGCATATATATATATATCTATCTATCTATCTATCTATCTATCTATCTATCTATCTATCTATCTATCTATCTATCTATCTATCTATCTATCTATCTATCTATCTATCTATCTGTCTGTCTGTCTGTCTGTCTGTCTGTCTGTCTGTCTGTCTGTCTGTCTGTCTGTCTGTCTGTCTGTCTGTCTGTCTGTCTGTCTGTCTGTCTACTTACCTGTCTGTCTACCTACCTGTCTGTCTGTCTGTCTGTCTATTTATTTATATTGACAAAATACAGTAAATTGTAAAATACAGGAAAGTCAAAGACAAAATGAAACCTAATAAACTCGTTATTGCAAACTCATGATTAGAGACGAGAATTCCATGCAAATGAATGTTTTTATAAGAACATAGGACATAGTTCATACTTAGTACTTAGCCATTTCATTGCTTTCTACATCCAAATATGTGTACTTTTTCCGTGCATATTTGCATGTTTTGGCCTTTTTGGGGATAAAAACATGCAATCTTTAGCTTAATCATGCCTATAATATACCTTATAATCAGTTTTAATGGTTTTGAGTGGGCATCTCAGTTTCTCGATTTTTATGTCCCTTATTTTAGCTTCAGGAATCAGGAGTGAAGAAGGAAAAGAAAGAAAAAACTAAATAAGAGAAAAAAGATTTATTCAAGTTTGCACCCATAACTTCTTGCCTAAAAAAACATTGACTGACAAGCGCAGGAACCTCACAGAAACCAATTTATAAATGTTGTTAGTTGTTAACTGTGCAAAAAAGTGAGGTGAAATAAGAAATTTAGAACAAAATTGCATATTTTAATGTATTTTCCGCTTGTTCGTGCATGTTTCATAGTTTGATAGCGCATATATGCATGCATATTTTGGGATTTTACAGTGCATGAAATTCTCGTTTCTACTCATGATAAACAATTAGTATCCATGAGAACAAAAATACATGATTCAATTATGTGAAAAACATTGGCGGGTTCTGAAATACAATTAACGAATCTGAAATACAAATAGGCTAACACTTTTTGGAATACAATTAATGAACCTGAAATACAAATAGGCTAACACTTTCTGGAATACAATTAATGAACCTGAAATACAAATAGGCTAACACTTTCTGGAATACAATTAATGAACCTGAAATACAAATAGGCTAACACTTTTTGGAACACAATTAATGAACCTGAAATACAAATAGGCTAACACTTTCTGGAATACAATTAATGAACCCGAAATACAAATAGGCTAACACTTTCTGGAATATAATTAATGAACCTGAAATACAAATAGGCTAACACTTTCTGGAATACAATTAATGAACCTGAAATACAAATAGGCTAACACTTTCTGGAATACAATTAATGAATCTGAAATACAAATGATGCTTTGTGAAATACAATTGACGAATCTGAAATACAATTAATGAATCTGAAATACAAATGATGCTTTCTGAAATACATTTGACGAATCTGAAATACAAATGATGCTATCTTAAATACAATTCATGAATCTGAAAACAAATCATACTTTCTGAAATACATCTGGAAAAGTTGTATGTATGTATGTATGTATGTATGTATGTATGTATGTATGTATGTATGTATGTATGTATGTATGTATGTATGTATGTATGTATGTATGTATTTATGTATGTATGTGTGTATGTATGTATGTACGTACCTATGTATGTATGTATGTATGTATGTATGTATGTATGTATTCTGAATACGACGTTGTTTCCACCCGATCTCGGTTGCAAGAATGGAACGCTGCCCTCGGTTCCGTTGCACGCCTCATCAAGTGATATTAAACCTGTGAATTAACCTTTCTGTACGTATTTTAGATATAAAATATAAAATCTGCAGAGATATGCCTGCCTGCCTGCCATTCGCCTCGATGAAGTAAATAATGGAACCGTAAATTTAATCTTATCTGTAGCCGTGAAGTCAGAGATTAAAGAGTACAAAACAGAATAAAGATGGATGAACTTGTATTTCAGAAAGTCTGAGAATGTTGGAAAAGACCAGGCACGGAGGGAGTGAGAGAGGGGGATAAAGAAATGTTGGGGAAGCAGGGGGGGGATAGGGAAGCTGCAGAGGACATTGAAACAAAGACAACAATTAATCCACGGGGAAGGTTTTAGTAGTCGATTGGGGAACCCCCACAAGCGCAGCGGAAATTTGTTCATTTGGCGTGTGCCGTGGGTGGAGGAGCCTCTGTGACAATACCACGTTAAGTCTAATCAAGTGTTAATGGAAACGAATGTTGGGTTTCCAGCCACGCTGTCAGCCGCCCTGGTCCGGCCTGCTCCGCTCTGGGAGCCTGACTGCATTATAAAAACAGAACCTCATCCCGAAAACAAAGCTGCCTGGCACCTAAGATATGCAGTTCTTACTTAGATATTCCAGGGATAAAGTATATTGAACGGTGTCATATCGAGCAACATAAAACTGAGATAATGTGCAGGCAGACTTTAGGTTAGTTGGACAATCATAATTTTATTTCCTTTTTCGTTTCTTTTTCGTGCTACCGTCCATTTTTTCACTGTATCTTTCCTTATGTCATTTTTTTTCTTCCATTAATTTTTTCTTCTACACTGTTTTCGTCCTATCTTTCTCCACTTCATACTATCTTTAGTTTCTCCTTCCCTTGTATAACTTTCTTCTTCATTTCCATCTCTCTTCCTTCTTCAATCTCTTAAATTTCATTTTGGAATTGCTTTATCTTTCTTCTTTTATTTTCGTTTCCTTACTTCTATTCCCTTTCCTGTCTCCTCCATTTTTTCTTCTTCTTCTTCTTACATCTTTCATTCTCACCTTTATTCCTTCTTTTTTATTATATTTTACTCTCTTACTTTTTAGTTTTTTTTTTCCTTTCTCCCCTCTTAATTTATTTATTTCCTGACTATCTCTCATTCTTCCTTCCTTTCTTTATTTATTTCTTTTCTCTATAATTTTTTTTATTTTTTTTCCTGATTTCTTTCTTTTCGCTTGCATTCCCTTTTTCCTGTTGCTATTTTCTCTCCTTCTCTTTTTCATTTACTTATTTTTATTCCTTTCTTGTTATTGTATTTCCTTTTCCCTTTTCCTTATTCTTTAATCCTTTCTAGTTCTCTTCCTTTGCTGATCATTTATTTATTGTTTCAATCTTCATTACATGCCTCTTTTATTTCTTTTTGCTCAGCTTCCTCCTTTCTCATAATTTCTGAATACCTCCCTTCTCCTCTTTCCTTATTTTCTTTTATTATTTCTTTTATGTTTATTTTTTATCTCCTTATCTCTTATTTCTTCTCCTTCTTTCTTTTCTTATTTCGTTTCTCCTTCCCTCTAATATCTTCCTTCCTTTTCTTCTCCTTTCCTTCCTTTTTCTTGCTTTTATTTACTTTCTTCTTTCTTTACTACGTAGCCTACTTCTTCTTCTATTTCTCCCTCTTCATTTCCCCTTTTTCCTTTCTTATACCTTCCTTCCTTTTCTCATTTTTCTTTCTTTTCTTCTTTCTTTATTTCATTCTTCTATTCTTTCCCATTTTCTTCTCCTATTTCTGACATGTTGTATTTCCTATTTTCCTCCTCCTTTTCTACATCTTCCTTGCTTCGTTCTTCTTTCCTTTCTTTTCTAAAGTTAATTTATTTGCATCCTTCTTTATTTCATACTCTTTTTTTTTTGTTTTTTCTTTCTATTTCTTCCTTGTCTTTTCCTGACGCTATATTCCAGCAAGACAATGCCCGACCACATGTTATCAGGAATGTCCAAGCTCTCTTCAACGCACAGCACAGTCAGCTTCTTCAGTGGCCTGCCCGTTCGCCACACATGTCGCCTATTGAACATGTATGAGATATGGTTGGTCGACAAGTAGTTCGTAAACAACCTCCAGCAGCCAGCTGCAATGAACCGTGGGCACGTATATACGCAGCTTGACAGGCCATTATCCAAAAAGAGATCCAAGGCCTCTTTGATTCAATGCCACGACGTATAGCAATTCTGATTGCAGCTCGTGGAGGTTTTACAAAATACTGATGTACTCATGTGTATTGATCTGAAACGTTATTCATTTGTGTACATCAATATTAGGAATATGTAAAATAAATTTGATTCAGTTTTCATGATTCCTTCATGGTGTTGTAATTTTCACAGACGGTAGTGTACTAAGGGCATATGTCGACATAAACCGTTAATATCGACAAAATGTTAGAAAATAAGACAAGACAAATTTATCACTTTGCTGTATTCCATTTAAACACAAGTCCATAATGCTAAATGAAAACTTAAGTTTTCTTTTTAATTTTAAAACAGAAGTGACTTGACCATCCACCGACGAATTATTATGAAAATAAAAAAAAAATAATAAAAATGTTACTTTATACGATAATCTTTAGATCTCATGCGGCTCGGTGAAAAAAGTAATCAGAGGCCTAGTTTTTTTAACTACTTATAGCAGCGACTGCAAGACAACTTTTTTACGCCCTTACGTTTTGAATTTCGGATTTTTTTTTCGATACGCCCTACTGAGCATTATCTACGAAACAAAACAATGGGGTATTTAAAAGTAACCAAGCTACTTAAAGTGCCAAGGAAAACATTGTTCTATTTATATTTGTGATTATTCCAAGTACGCTTCATTTTCTCCATGTAAAATTATTATTTAACGTATTTGTTTCTGCCTAATCAATCACAAATAACTAATGACTTTCACAAAAAATAACAGATATTCCCTTTTACCCATATTATTCCAATTTAACCTACAAATATACTTCGGAATGTGAAGTATATGTATGTTTTCACATGTTAATGAAGTAGGTTAGCTTGTTGACTAGTTTCGGCCGGTGTGCCATCATCAGAACTGGGTGGTCTTCGCGCTTTCTGATTGCGTTTCCTGTGTGGGTATGTTTGTGTAGTTTATGGAGTCAAAAGTGTGTGTGTTTTGAAATTGAGTTTTGTATCGAGGATTTGATGCGGGTGTGTTTTTATGTGTACACCAGCCGAAACTAGTCAACAAGGTAACCTAGTTAATTAACACGTGAAAGTAGGGTAAAGGTTGGTAATATTGTAATGTGAGTAATATTGTGATAGTTCTTTTTGAGAATTAATTACAATTTTACTGAATGAAAGAAATATCGGTTTTTTACTTCAACGTATTGAGGGAATGTTCTTGGACAAGTTTTTGCACAAAACCGGTCCTTTTCTCGCTCAGTAAAATTGTAATAAATTCTCAAAAAGAACTATCACAATATCACTCGTATCACAATTTACCAATCTTTACCCTATATGTATGTATGTATGTATGTATGTATGTATGTATGTATGTATGTATGTATGTATGTATGTATGTATGTATGTATGTATGTATGTATGTATGTATGTATGTATATTCCGAAGTTATATAATCAAGTTGTGTAATCAAGATGTACTACAAATATATTTGAAAATATTTGAATAAAAATTAATGTATTTCAGATTACGGAGATCTATGAATAGCAACTTATGTCAAACATTCTGAGTTATATTTTAGAATAGGGAGGTACAATTTTCCTTTAACAAGTTTCGTTTCATTTTGCAAAACCAAAATGGTATTTCATATTACCCGAAGTACCTCTATGGATAGTTCGTTTCATATTACCATTTGATATACTCAATGTCGTTGTTACAAATATATCAATCCAAATTCCGTTTATAAGAAATGTTCCCAAATGGCTAAAGAAAAAAATGTGAAAACCGTGTTGAATGTTAGCCGTTCTTCTCTTTTTCTGTGCTTTACGGAAATGAAAATCATATTAAAATCCTGGATAATAAATTCTTTGGTGATGCTCCGACATACTTGGGGGTTCACACGAGATTATCAGAGGTGGGGATGGGGAAAATCTGCTGGAACAGCGGTCATTACAATCATTGTTCTCGGATGAAGAGACATTGACGTCGAGCCAAACGCAAACTGTATTGTTGAGGCAGGGCTTAGTAAGCTCCCAAATGAAAGGTCCTTCTTTGTCTGTGAGATTTAGTCAAAATGTAAAGGTTAATCAGTAGAGATTAAATGTCAATTTATACCTAATTCCTGAATTCAGTTTGCAGTTGACAGAAAGTAATTAAATAAACAGATTAACATGTCTGAATCCCTTTGAGATATGTAATTCTAATTGTACTTGAAAAGGATAAAATATGGCGAATATATTGAAGCATTAGAATAAACGATTAAAATGGTAAATTAATTGTAAGAGAATTAACATCAGAAAATTTTTACCAAGCGTGTTTATGATTTAGAAAGGATCTTGCGATACACCATACACAAAGCGATTGCAAGGCACTAAAAAAAAATAAGTGATTCATTGAGAAGAGTTACTTTATTACTGTACATATTCTGCTGGAACTGAAATAACTTCTTTCGTCAAATAAACGAAGTTAAAAGGCTTTTACTGTAGCACAGAAAATGTTTATTGTGGAACATTTAGTGAGAAAGAAAGGTTACAAGAAATTGAAGCGACATTTACACGACAGCATCCGAAAACACGAGTTCCTTCAAAATCGTACGTTTATAAACTTCTTTACAAGTGGAGATCTATGGGATGTGCGTGTGTAATAAAAGAGTGTTCTTGTAAAAAAAAGTTACATGAGAAAGGGTGAATGACAATCAAGTATGCTTGAAATTGATTCTCAAAAGATCTTCAAGACCTTTAACCAAACACACCGGGTTATCTTACGATTTTGTTCAAAAGACTACAAAAACAATACAATTTCGTCGCTATAAAGAGAGAATATGATCGAAATAATAGCCGTCCAAATCTTGGATTTAAAATATCGGCATCCTGATCAATTCAAATGAACAAAAAAGAAAATGTAAATTAATGTTAAAAAAATACATAATGAAATTTTAAAGAATAATAATAATAATAATAATAATAATAATAATAATAATAATAATAATAATAATTTATTTATTTAATCTGGCAGAGCAAAGATCAGTAGGTCTTCTCTTCCGCCCAGCCAGACTCTAATTCTAATAGAATACAATTGGTTACATAGTTATTACATTAATATTTAGACCATAAAACAACATAAAAATGAATAATGAAAGGTGGATAAGTAATGTTAGTGAGACAATAATAAACATTGGTAAGAAATAGTAATATATTTGGGGCTAAGAGGGATGAAGTTACAGGAGAATGGAGGAAGTTACACAACGCAGAACTGCACGCACTGTATTTTTCATCTGACATAATTAGGAACATTCAATCCAGACGTTTGAGATGGGCAGGGCATGTAGCACGTATGTACGAATCCAGAAATGCATATAGAGTGTTATTTGGGAGGCCGGAGGAAATAAGACCTTTGGGGAGGCCGAGACGTAGATGGGAGGACACTATTAAAATGGATTTGAGGGAGGTGAGATATGATGCTAGGGACTGGATTAATCTTGCTCAGAATAGGGACCGATGGTGGGTTTATATGAGGGCGGCAATTAGTGCTGCTTATGATTAGGTTTTCTCCGGAGCGGTTGTTTGCGCGCTTTCAATCGGAGACCTCCGGTTACCTCCGATTGATGCCGCGCAGGTTGTATATGTGCTGTGGCGCAGACATACACTTTCCGCTGAGCATTCCTTTAATCGGATCAGGTAGTGATTCGAGTCCGCTGAAGTCCCCGTATCTTTTAAAATAAGTTATAATTTGTTGTTGTTTAATCTCTCTTTTATGTTAATCTCTCTCTCTTTCTTCGGCTCTTTTTTTTTTGTGTTGCTTAAAGTGCTACGTTAGCTGACAGATTTTTTTCTAGTTTTGAAATTCATAGTATATGTGGAAAGCCGTATTAGTTTTATGTCATTAATCAAATTAATAACATTCAATCTAACTGCACAACTAACGCAGAAGTAAAGCTTTTCAGTAGCTAATGTAAACATTTATACTTTAATTCTCCTAGAAACTCTCGTTTAATCGCAAGTCGTCTTGTAAATATTTCATTTGTTTTTATTGCCTGGAAAGTTAGAGAAATTTCAAGACTTTTTCATAGACTGTGAGCCTTTGGGAACAATAGCACTAAAACAATTTAAAAACAAATCGTATCAAATGTTTTGCGTAATTGTTTTCATCAAGTTCGCGATTGTGCGATCGCTTCAATGGTCTAACAAATTCGAAGTTCCACCACCCTTAGAGTAAATTCGCCCACAAAGTTTACAGTGTGCGACTTTATTATCACCTTCAACTAAATTAAAGAATTTCCATGCGACGGATATCCGATTTGGTGCCATTTTATTCCCCTCACAACTACCGTCAGTCCGTACGCGCCGGTCGTCCTTGAGCTAACTTTCGCTTCGCTCCGAACCCCAGCATCCCTCCGTATGTCCCCTGTTCCACCTACGGTAGTATCGGAGATCACCGGTGGAGACCTTTATTCGTAATCTCCGATTCCTCCGCGATAGTAGTCACTCCGATGAGCAGCACTGGCGGCAATGAACCTCCGAGTTCCTTAAAAGCCATAAGTAAGTAAGAAATAACAATAATAATAATAAGAGATAATTTAAATATTTATTCTGTGATATATATATATATATATATATATATATATATATATATATAATATAAGGCGCTACAGCCCATGAAGGTCTTTAGCTATGAACTCCAAAGAGCTGTGTTTTGTAACCAGATGTTACAAAATCTGCTAGATGCATCCATAGACCCAGCAGTGTTTTTCGTAACGGATGAGGCCTACTTTCATTTAAGTGGCATGTCGAGAACCACATTTCGATGTAAGAAATGCTAAAAATTTATATTTGAGTGAAAATTCCTAAGTACAATTTTTCGAAATATACAAATATGTTATATTTGTACTGCGTGCAACAGGAAATTAAAAACTGTGGCAAAATAAAATGTAAAACAAAATAATGAGATGTATCGGTAAATGAATCACAATATTGAGAAATCCTACACGTCCATTTTTTTACGAAATTGATATTCTAAACATGTAGACTCATGAAATTATGAAGAGAAACCCCACATATTCCCATCAACATTCATTTTAGCTAAAGTGTTAAGAAAAAAAATAACGAGCACAAATCTAGGACATGAGATGTTTTTTGTATCTCCTGAAAGTTCAGTTTCCTAGACACGTGCGGTTTCTCAATATTCCGGTTCAAATAATAGTTATTTATTATACGATTAAAATTAGATTTTATACACGAGTGTACTAAATTCTACGACTAAATTAAATCCATTTACTGGAAGAGTGTAACATAAAGTTACCGGTTTATCCACCATCTCTCAAAAGTGATTGATTGAAACACAAACACGGTAATATTCACTCACAGTTCCTAGGAACAATAACATAAATATGCAGTACCTACAAATGATAACTTTGTATATTAAATATTACGAGAGCAATGGACTAATTTGTTATGAGGTATTGGATAGAGTAAATTTTTCAGAACAACGCAGAAGGTTAAAAAAAAATGTAGTGTATTACTTACGATAAAAGAATGTAAATCTATTCCATGGAAAAATGTTTGAAGAACGTTTCCGTATGCTAAAAACTTCTCTTCGACTCCAATCCGAGTCTCTGGCATGGTAAACCGGCGACCTGATTATTTGACTAAAGGCATGATGATTCTGGAATGAAAATGCTAATTTATTATACAGATTCAATTAATGAACTACGAAACGGGAGTAATTTGATTAACCTTTACAATGGCAGAATATTTGATGTCATAGAGAAAAGAGACCAAATTTAAAGCAAACAATGCTCCATAAAATGTAATACTCGGTAATGCTTATTTTAGTATTTCTGTGATGTAAAATAATGTAATCATTTACGGCATACAGACGGAAGAGCCACATTTCTCATTTGGGAATTTGCAGGCTTTGTTCTCATTATTGAGCTATTCCGACTGCATTCATGGAAACCTGAAATATTCTATTAGGGCTATGTTCGTAGAGAGTAAAAATATGACCAGTGTAGAGCTAGAAATTGTTTCAAACATATTTCCAACCAAAAGTTTTATTTGCTCAGTATTTATTTACTTGCTATATACTTATTTATTATTCATTTATTTATTTATTTACTTATTTCTTTATTCACTCACTCACTCACTCACTCACTCACTCACTCACTCACTCACTCACTCACTCACTCACTCTATCTCTCACCCAATCACTCGCTCGCTCACTCTCTCATGTCATTAGTTAATCAATTATTTTGTTGATTCACTCATTTATTTACTTATTTATTTATTTATTTATTTATTTATTTATTTATTTATTTATTTATTTATTTATTTATTTACTTGCTATTCATTTATTAATTATTTATTTATTTGCTGTATACTTATTTATTTATTCATTCATTTACATATTTACTTATTTTCTTATTCATTCATTCATCCACTCACTCACTCACTCACTCAATCTCTCACCCAATCACTCGCTCACTCTCTCACGTCATTAGTTAATTAATTATTTTGTTCATTCACTCATTTATTTACTTACTTATTTATTTATTTATTTATTTATTTATTTATTTATTTACTTGCTATACATTTATTATTTATTTATTTCTTTACTTATTTATTTGCTGTATACTTATTTATTCATTCATTTACATATTTACTTATTTTCTTATTCATTCATTCACCCACTCACTCACTCATTCACTCTCCCACCCAATCACTCCCTCTCATCCAATCAATCGCTCGCTCACTCTCTCACGTCATTAGTTAATTAATTAATTCGTTCATTCACTCACTTATTTATGTATGTATTTATTTATTTATTTGTTTATTTATCTGCTATATACTTATGTATTATTTCTTTATTTTTCATTCATTCACTCATTCACTCACTCTCTCACTCAATCTTCCACCCAATCACTCGTTCGCTCACTCTCTCACGTCATTAATTAATTATTTATTTCGTTCATTGACTCACTCACTGAGTTATTTATTTATTTGCTATATACAGCACTTATTATTTAGTAATTCATTCATTCAATTATTTATTTATTTACTTACTTATTTACTTATTTATTTATTTATCTACTTATTATCTATTTATTCATTCATTCACCCATTTCTTTGTTTGTTGTTGTTGTTGTTGTTGTGGTGGTGGTGGTGGTGGTGGTGGAGGCGGCGGCGCTGGTGGTGATAGCGATATCACGATGATTGTTGGATGTGCAAAGACTGATAGTCACTTCAATTGGGAATGATGCATACGAGTAAATGAAATATCACTTTTCTCCCCAAATAATGGGTACTGAGATACCGCCGTAATTCAGACGGTAGTTTGGTTTAACTACTACTCAACTTTCAGCGGTTCAATTGCATGCTGTTTTTCAAACCACATTCTCGTTCGATCATGACCTGATTTCGAAATATTTTCTAGAAAAATCCTCAGCAATGTACAGTAATTTCACCCATGGTTTCGACTGTATAACGTCACAACACTACACAGAAAAAACACTTCACGAACGCAGCCCCAATCCGACTAATGTACGCATTAATTCGTGTAAATTGGTGAAAAATTGCAAACATCAAACAACTTTATTTATGTGATAACATAGCAACATACAGATCGATTATTTAGTCCTGACAGCTCAGTGACGCGAAAGAGGGTAAGTAATAGGAGTAGTGGGGAGAGATCCAGAGTATAAATGTTAAATGTTATGTTTTATTTAACAACGCTCGCAACTGCAGAGGTTATATCAGCGTCACCGGATGTGCCGGAATTTTGTTCCGCAGTTCTTTTACATGCCAGTAAATCTACTGACATGAGCCTGTCGCATTTAAGCACACTTAAATGCCATCGACCTGACCCGGGATCGAACCCGCAACCTTGGGCATAGAAGACCAGCGCTGTATCAACTCGCCAACCAGGTCGACTCCAGAGTATAGATAGGAGCGAGCCGTCAGTAAAGAAATATAGTACAGCTTAACTGTATTGGAAACACAACGCTTTACTGCATGTGAGACATCCGATCGCTCTGAATGCAAGCGACTGACTAACCTGAACACCCCTTGGCGTAACTTAATGGACTCGCCTAACCCAGACGCACATTGTCGGCGACTGTCAGGACTAAGTAATCGTACTGTATACAATAACGTACCAACAACACGCAAAGTCCTGTGAAAACATCCTTCAAAGAACTGTATTCCAGAGCTTCGAATCGTATCATGCCTAAAGGAGTTTCACTTTAAAATTACAGATGTTAAAGATATAGAACAAATTCATTTGTGAACATAGTCGTTACGGAGCAGAATCAAAACATAAAATTATTGCATGCAATTTCAGAACACGTATTTTCTTCCCATTACAAAAAAATTTAAAAGCCAGGAAGGTAGCTCTTTAAGAGGATTACTGCAAACTGTTGCTTGTCTCCGTTGGATCAATGCTCATAACATTATTATTTGGAAAGGAGGAAAGGACATAAATGAACGTCTATTCACTACAATTCTACCGCTAGTTATTTGTATACAAAGTGGAAGAATCTGTGCAGATTTTAACAGCTTATTTTATTTTTTATTTATTTATTTTTTTTTTTTTGGATAGAGTACAACAAAAAATTATAATGCCATATTAAACCAAATCAATACTTTCCGCCATCACATAAGCCCCCCATCGGTTTCTATCCTGAGCAAGATTAACCCAGTCTCTACCATCATATCCCACCTCCCTCATATCCATTTTAATATTATCTTCCCATCTATATCTCGGCCTCCCGAAAGGTCTTATTCCCTCCGGCCTCCCAACTAACACTCTATATGCATTTCTGGATTCGCCTATACGTGCTGCATGCCCTGCCCATCTCTTAATGTTCCTAATTGTCAGGTGAAGACTACGATGCATGCAGTTCTGAGTTGTGCAACTTTCTATATTCTCCTGTAACTTCATCCCTCGTAGCACAAAATATTTTCCTAAGCACCTTATTCTCAAACACTCTTAACCTCTCTTCTTCTCTCAAAGTGAGTGTCCAAGTTTCACAACCATACAGAAGAATCGGTAATATAATTGTTTTATAAATTCTAACTTTCAGATTTTTTGAGAGCAGACTGGAAGATAAAAGCTTCTCAACCGAATAATGATTTACCCCTTAGCAGTTTTAAATACAAAGGACTGTCTTCTTGCAAATTAAGTAAAAAAATTAACACTTGCCGTTATTTCCTGCCATTAGGACTTTTTGTCCAACGACCAACTAGGTTACGAGCGACCAACTCGGTAACGAAACAGGCTCAGTTTTGTACGTACCCTTAGTTTTCTGGGCAGCGTATTTACTTCGAACTCTAAGGGCCTGAAAAAGTCGAATTATCCAAAATTCCATTAACCAAACACTGATTTTTAGAAAAAAATAGTTCTATAATTAACATGAAATTAATCTCCATTTTGTACTATTAACCGAAGAAATAAAAGATAAAAAAGCTCGCATAAATGAAACCGCTTTTATTGTAGGCGCACACGTCGCATATACTATACTGAACTTTATACATACATTTTAAATGGTTCATTTGAAGAAGTTCTCAATTTCCGTTTTTTTTTAAACGAGACGTGATTTCAAAGAGCTATGAGGTGAAATGAGTGTAGCAGTTACATAGAAGGCATTGTCTGTAAATAATAGCGCTGGTTCGTACCCAGTCCTTTCCTATTAAGTATCTGAAATTCACTGAAACTGCATCCTTCACATGATCACAAAGAAAGAGTCATACGATGTCAAGTCTGGTGATCTGGGAGGTCAAGGGCGGTAGGCCAGATCAACTGTGGTAGTTCGTCCAATTCAATGATGTGGTAGACGGTCAATTCGGAAATGTCTACGAAACAGCCCTTGTTACTATAGTTACTCAATTAGTTTTCGCAAGTTGCAGAACATAAAACGATTTATGTTGCGGAGTTGCTATTTTTAACAATGTCTCTCATGGC
Organism: Periplaneta americana; assembly: GCF_040183065.1. Taxonomy (NCBI): domain Eukaryota; kingdom Metazoa; phylum Arthropoda; class Insecta; order Blattodea; family Blattidae; genus Periplaneta; species Periplaneta americana. The sequence continues at coordinate 68,349,862 of NC_091121.1, forward strand.
AACGAAAATAGTAAGTTTCCCGAAATTTAGAAGTTGAATCATGCAGAAGTGTTTTACATGCAGACTGGAGTCCGGGGAGTGATAAACAACAACCAAATGAAATTGTAAGTTAAAACATAAGAAGTGATTTAGTCAACTCACTCACAAAACTTCCATCAAAGTGTACGTCACGAATATTCTAAATTTCAAGTGCTCCAATATTAAATGTGCGTTTATCATCGAACAAACAATGCAAAGAATCTTCAAGATTTATTTATACTCAACATTACAGTGCAATTAATCTACATCAAGTAGGTAACGACTAGTTGCCCCATCGAACAGTCACGATAAACATTCATAAAATTCACAGTGTTAAGCATTTTAGATAACGTCATAGAACAGTGACCACATGTTTTTAAAATTGATCTTAATTGGTTGTTTTAACATATCGATAGCATATAAGTGTTTTATGGTTTTATATAACCACTGTAAATATGTATGGGTATAGTATGTATATTCACACACACACACACACACAATTCAAGACCACAATATATGTACCTATTGAGCCAGGTTTAAATTTAGTATCATAAATACATCTGATAATGGTACACTGAGGTACCGAAAACGTTAAGAAATCAATAAATTATAATTGTAATACAGATAAGCATAGATGGTCTAATTGAATTTTCATTACTTTTTTAGAAGTGTTTTAATTTTGAATATATCGTAGACGTATGGCACGTAAAAGAATCCTGTACATGACAGAGAACTCCAGGAAAAATACGTCGGCTATTTCTCCCACAAGTCGAAATTTGGACGTAGCACAATTGCCCATATCTCACCTCTACCCTTAATCCTACCCATTCATCCACTCGACCATGTTATGTTATACTGCTGTTAACAAGAGGAACCCAAGATGCATATTGATTACATACTCCGCTCGAATATCATGTCACATACAGTTCTCGTAGAACCTTGGTCTGTGTCCATATCTGGACTTCGGTTTAAACTCGATCATGTAATATTTCAGAGGCCTAACAAATCAAAGGAATTGACAATAAATTTTCATCTATATTCTTAACTTAGCTTCTCAGTGTCCTACTGTACTTCTTGCCAATAATAATACTAATAATAATACCCTAGGTTTGGAAGTAAATCCCGAAAAGACAAAGTATATGATTATGTCTCGTGACCAGAATATTGTACGAAATGGAAACATAAAAATTGGAGATTTATCCTTCGAAGAGGTGGAAAAATTAAAATACATTGGAGCAACAGTAACAAATATAAATAACACTCGGGAGGAAATTGAATGCAGAATAAATATGGGAAATACCTGTTATTATTCGGTTGAGAAGCTTTTGTCATCTAGTCTACTGTCAAAAAATCTGAAAGTTAGAATTTATAAAACAGTTATATTACCGGTTGCTCTGTATGGTTGTGAAACTTGGACTCTCACTTTGAAACAGGAACAGAGATTAAGGATGTCTGAGAATAAGGTTCTTAGGAAAATATTTAGGGCTAAGAGGGATGAAGGTGCAGGAGAATGGAGAAAGTTAAACAACGCAGAACTGCACGCATTGTATTCTTCACTTGACATAATGAGAAACATTAGATCCAGACGTTTGAGTTGGGCAGGACATGTAGCACGTACAGGCGAATCCAGAAATGCATATAGAGTGTTAGTTGGGAGACCGGAGGGAAAAAGACCTTTGGGGAGGCCGAGACGTAGATGGGAAGATAATATTAAAATGGATTTAAGGGAGGTGGGATATGATGATAGAGACTGGATTAATCTTGCACAGGATAGGAACCGATGATGAGCTTATGTGAGGGCGGCAATGAACCTTCGGGTTCCTTAAAAGCCATTTGTAAATAAGTTAGTAAGTAATAATAATAATAATAATAATAATAATAATAATAATAATAATAAAGAGTTAAAATTATTTCCACTACCTTACATTAAGCAGACAAAGAATAAAGCTCTCATTACGTATGTTAGCGAAACGTTACACAGTGGTCCAGATCGAGAAAAAGGCGGGCAAAAATGAATATGCGGGCTCTGTACGAATAAATCTAAAATCGTGTAACATTAATCCTAGGATATCAGCCTTTCATACAGTTCCGATTTGAGTAAGTTATCTACATTTTAGTGTTACTTATTGTAACTAACAAAGAGAGGACACGCTCTGTATATCACTGAATGGAATAAGATTGTGTGAGATGAAAGTACAAGACATACTGTTTGAAGTCATACCTGGTATGGGTGGCCAATGACCCCTCGTTTTGAAAATATTGGCTATTGTTTGTGACATACTTCCGTTAGGTGCTTAACCCATTAATGCCCAGATAAAAAAAGGAATTCATAATTATATAATTTTATAATATTATAATTGTTATACCTTACTGAGTACAAATACACAAAAATTACAATTTTTTCTCTTCCGGTATGGTAGATATGACCTGTATGATATAACATACGCTGGGCAGTTACAGTATCAGTTTCATACAAATACTTAATACAATGTAAGAAAGGAATTTTAAACTAATATTTGAACAATATATCCTTGCCTAATCACTTTAATTATTATTTTAGATACTTCTACAACATTTTTTTTTTCGGTTTCCTTCATTTTATATGATATTTTAGAAGACAAGTATGATGTCCACACCTGTGGAGTAACGGTCAGCGCGTCTGGCCGCGAAACCAGGTGGTCAGGGTTCGAATCCCGGTCGGGGCAAGTTACCTGGTTGAGGTTTTTTCCGGGGTTTTCCCTCAACTCAATACGAGCAAATGCTGGGTAACTTTCGGTGCTGGACCCCGGACTCATTTCACCGGAATTATCACCTTCATATCATTCAGACGCTAAATAACCTAGATGTTGATACAGCGTCGTAAAATAACCAAATAAAATTTGAAAAAAAAATCAAGATGATCAACATTACATTTGACGCAACAAAATTTAGCACATTTCCCACGGTAAGCTCATCTGCGCCGAGTGCTTTACCAGACAACTAGATGATCAAGTCTATAATGTGTTTCATTGAGAACTTGGTTTCTCCCTTTAGGTGTTACAGTCTTAGAAATGCCCATTAGTGGTGTTGCAAGCGTTGACTTTACAATTTGTCTTGTGAATTCCAGCAAAGATACTGCCTTCTGATATTGTCTGTACAGCATCAACAAGTTGACTACTGATCCATTGATATAAAATCTGATAAGGGGCCAGTACCATTTCTTGGACCATAGTCGAAGTCGATAGAGTCCTCTCAATTTGCCAAACATGTCCACACCACCCATACACGCATTATACATTTTTATAACTTTCGGTTGTTGAACAATGATTTTCCTCTTATCCTTAGTTCTCCACCGTGAGCATAAGCCTAAAGAAACTACATCTAGTGTTGCTACATTTGTTGCTATAGTGACCTGAGCATTGTCATTCCATTGTCAAATTACTTGATGTGTCTTTGATGGCATGGCAAGTACCTCTAACGGATTTTTTTTTTTTCAGATTCTTTGGAGGTGCCTTTTCAATTCCATCAGCTGTTATAATTCCAAAGCACGTGATATTTACTGCTGAAAATTTTTACAATAACCCAAAGGAAGTGAAATAATTATCTATAAACAGTTTACTGTCATCAGGTAGCAATCCAACACAAAGCATCTATGTAATAGCATTTCCTAGAGTCATCCCTGGTGCTCGTTCGACTCTCCTGTATACGGTTCGAACTTTATAAGGTACACTTCAGGCATCGTCAAGCACGAAGGTTTATACCCAAATCTGATTGTTTTTCATCGTATGAATTGCTTGATGCTGTGATGACAAAAATATGGTTTCATTGCTTCATCAACTGAATATGAATTTGGATCAATGTCAACCATGTTCCGGAGTATTTCATTTAGACGATTGAAGAGTGGCCTAAGTTTGTATATTTTATCATTCTTGTCAACTGTGTTATTGTGATTAAAATGAATGAAATGATGAACTGTTTCAAATTTGTTTCTGGTGATACAGTTTGCAACTAGAATGTTATGGCTATCAGGACGAATCTCCCAGTACATTCTTTGCGAAGGCAATTAGAGATATCCAGACAAAAGCAAAATGCCAAGGTATTGATACATATCTTCCATAGATCTTATGATATATGGATAATCTTTCATTACGGCATATTTCACAGTTTCTTGAATTGTGTAATAAACAACAGTAAGCTAAATGCCACCACTGTCTCGAGTAGCCCACTCACTCACCCTGCGCGGAAGAGATAATACGTCAGTATTCCGTAGTATACCCCTTTGACCTCTTTCCAGGGGGTTGGAGTTAAAACTCCACTTTTGAACACCTCTACTCTAGGCTTATAGTTTGTAAGTTTTTTTCCGTCCATTTCACATATGCTCCAAGGAGAATTCATCTAACAGAATATACAGAAAATGATATCGTTACTGCTCAGCGTATGATATATCATACCATATTTAGAAACTGAATTTGCTATGCTTCTATACAAAGATACATGTACACCAAATGGCCTGAATTATTCACGAATACCTAACAAGTAATATTAGAACTAGTTTCATAATCCATGATATAATTTATATTGAAAATAAGTACCTTTATTCCAATCAATGTTTTCTTTTCTTTAAGATCCAAACTAGAAACCTCGTACCAACAACAGAAACGATCACAGAGCATTCAACAATGCCTGAATCTTAAACCACATCCATGTACTCCCTACACGAAAAAAAATTGTTAACTTGAAGTCAAAGGGAAATTAATGAAAAAATGTTTTTCACCCCGTATTTTTAATCATACGCTGGGCATTAATGGGTTAATAGGGAAGCATTAGACTGTGTAACAGCATAGCCCATATGGTTGGAGGCTGAGTTGTTATCCAGGCACCTAAGTTCGAATCTTAACTGGTCCTATTTTTTTTTCTTTTAATAATGATTAATATTATGATCACAGTAATCTATTTACATATATTATATTTCTCAATGTATTGAACGCTTCATCATGTTTTAAACAAATTATAATTAGCTAACATTGTATTGTAAAGGATAAACAATGAAATATTGCTCATGTAGGCAGGTAAGATGTGTCACTGGTGTCTGTTCTGTTTCTGTAGCAGTTATTCCACTTCATTGTGTCCCGATTCATTATGATAAATGTCATAAAAACACACAAAACATACATATTTCCTGCACCACGCACAGCAAATGAAAGAAGGTTGTCCACAGTCACACACATTTTTCCGCACTTCTACTGCGAAACAGATATCGTTCACATTCACAAACACTTCTCATTCGTTTATTAATTTTGATGCATACCACGCATATTTCAACATGGCTTTGAATATAGGAGCTGACAACTGAAAGTGGATAAAAAAAAAATAAAAAAAAAAAAATAATAATAATAATAATAATAATAATAATAATAATAATAATAATAATAATAATATCAAGCTTTAAAAAATGAGAAGGCATTAGGATTCGAACTCAAGTTGCCTGGATGACAACTCAGCATCCAACCATATGAGCTACTCCGTTACACAGTCTAATGTTTTCCTATTAGACACTAACGGAAGTATGTCACAAACAATAGCCAATATTTTCAAAACGAGGGGTCATTGGCCACCCATACCAGGTATAACTTTAAACAGTACGTCTTATACTTTCAGGTCATAAAATCTTATTTAATTCTGTTATATACAGAGCGTGCCCTCTCCTAGTAAGTGTTACTTAGTGTCAAATGTGTAATAGAAGCATTCAGATGGTCACTATGGCTTAGGACTCATCATAAATAATCACTTATAAGCCCTAGATCGCCTATAGGCTACTATTTGGTCAGGATGAGTCTGTAATACAGACTCTGTATATATTAGGATGAGTACTATTACTACATAAACGTAGAGCAGTTACGAGATGATAGGCTGTTAGACGTGTACACGCAATATATTTCATCAGGTTCATTTTAGGGGGGGGGGAAATGTTCGCAGACATAAGTGGATTCAAAGATTGCCAGCATCTTAGCTGCAAAATTACTTAAATTAGGAGAATTGTTATATAATTCATACAATTCCTTGAAGGTTTCACCTGACATTTGAAAAAAGGTATTGTTCTCAATCAGCGTATTCCGAATCTCATCGGACCGGTGGACATCAATGATGTCACGCTGCAGCGGAATAAGAACAAAACTGCTGGAAGGATCAATGGCTGTCATGGCGGCTGTACAAGTGTTATTGTGCTACGCTAGCAAGTTTTTGGGAAATTTTCATACTGTCATCTCGCTCGAAGAAAAGAGAGCATAAACAATTTATTTCTTGAAACAGTAGTAATATCTGGTCCGTTGACATGTTCGTTAACAAGTCATTAACACATCTTTTTACGCTGTGCACATTACAAACAATATAGCAGAACACACCGCCATGACATAACAGTGCACGATGTCATTCGTCTGCTAATTCCCGCCCTGTATAAGAACCAATTAGATTCACTGACGGCGGCTAATGGATACTGCCACCACCTCTCCAAGCTGATGGAACCGGTGCGACACTGGTGGAGCATCAGTGACGTCATCGCTGAAATTCGGAACACCGTGATGCCATCATATTGCTCAGCGCTGAGATTCGGAATACGCTCAATGACTCGGCTATGTGTTGAAAAGCGATAAATTGATCGGACTGCATTTTCAACTAGTAGAGATTGTGGGTTGACTTTCCCATTAACAAATTAACCTTGTAGATCATTGGAAATTTTCTCACTATTTCAACTTACACAACAAATTACATTAAAATAACACATTGCTTTACCGCATGTAACTACTTTATTAATATAAATAATTTTTAACAATACGGTTTAAACTCTTACTTATAAGCTTATTTTAGCCAAAATCCTTCTTATGTTCAAGATCGAAGCGCCATCAAATATTACAATGTTTTACATAAATTTCAACTGAACAGTTGAGGCATAAATTTAGTTCTGCTACATTTTGTGATTTAAGTAAGGCTTTCGACTGTGTTTCGCATGATGTTATATTAGAAAAATTACAATATTATGGTATTAGAGGTAATGAATTAAAATTATTTGTGTCTTATTTTAGTAACCGTCAGCAGTGTGTCTTCATTGATGGCAATAAATCTAAGCTCATGAATGTAAAATACGGTGTGCCTCAAGGATCAGTGTTGGGTCCTATCTTATTTTTAATAATGGTTAATGATTTGATGTGCAATGTCTCTGCTTATTCTGTGGTATTCGCCGATGACGCCACTTTCTTGACAAGTCATAGTGATATTAATGAATTGAAAATTCTTAGTAATTCCGTTTTTAATAAAGCCAAGAAATGGTTTAGTTCTAATAAATTTCTTTTAAATGAAAGTAAAACTGCATCTTTGTTGTTTAGTAGTACAGTCATGGAAAATAATAATTTTAAACTTCTTGGTATTACTGTGGACAGCACACTTACTTGGGCAGACCATGTTGATTCTGTTTGTAAAAAAATTGTCAAGAGTAATATTTCTTCTGCGACATTTGAAAATGTATGTTCCGAAGAATTACATTAGAGTTGTCTATTTTTCTTATTTTCATAGTATACTTTCTTATGGACTACTTTTATGGGGTAATAGTTCTCATACTAATAAAGTACTTATGTTACACAAAAACTATTAGAATTATAACTAATTCATCAATGAAGGCACACTGCAGATCGTTATTTGTAAATGAAAAAATTATGACTGTAACATCGCTGTATATTTATCAAGCCCTAAATTTCGTCAAAGAAAATTCACATATGTTGACACATAAGAATGATGTCCATATATACAATACCAGACCTTTTTGACATACCTAAGTGTAGGCTAACTAAAACAATGAATAATTATTTTATTATGTCTTTAAAAATAGTAAATAAATTTCCGATATATCTTTTTAATCTGGAAAGGAAGTCTTTTAACAGACTTGTCTCTGGTTGGTTAATCAACAAACCATTTTATGGTATTAATGAGTTTTTTAATGTCAACGTTGTTGAGAGTTTTTGAATTAATTTTATTGTTTCTTTGTTTACTTTTTATTTGACTTTGTCAATTGCACTGTGTTGTGTGTTCTGACTGTATGACACTGAATATACTGAATATATTGAGCTTAACCTTTTTTTCATAAAAACAAAATAGTCTTTTCCCCCATGTTTCTATGAAATTAAAACGAAACCTACAATTTATTCGCCATATTCTACAACTTTACACACCCCTGATTAGAAGGCTATGGCACCGAGTTCAACCTCTGCTTGCTGTGTGTACATTCAGACAGGTAGAATATTAAGTGAAGGGAGAAATGAAGAGGTAGTGTATATAGTTCCCGCGCTGCAACATTGTGCCCATCCCTGGAAGACATACTGTGCATATCTCAAGTAGGAATTGAACCCTGGACCGTGGCTTTCACACGGAGTTAAGAGCTGTGCCTCAGCGACTGCGTACACACGGCCAACATTTTCACTGGGCTTCTTGTTAAGCCTAATTCTGCCGTCCAGTTTTCTGGTCCAAGACGTTGTCATTTCGTTGTATTATTTTCGTTTCGTATTTAGAGGAAAACTTGAAGAAGAAAAAAAGTCGGTTGAAACATCATTCTGTTATGAAAGGAAATCCCAAATACAAAACACAAAACAAACAGAGAAGACTACGCATATTGTTTCGGGTACCGCGTCGATGTTCGCCGTGAATGGCAGATATCTGTTTACTCAGGAAACTGGCTTGCAACAACAAAGAAAGCAAGAGGGAAGCTACACAGCTGTTCCGTTACATAATTTAAGTTCAACTGTTTCTCCACTCATTATTTCCTTTTCACCCCCCTTACAAGGAATGTAAATTCCGTTTTAAAAACCTTCAAGAGCATTGTATTTTCAACAACATGTACAGCGAAACCTTCCATACTTCGCCCGCAGTTAAGTTCAAAGTTTCGGCTGTGTTAATTTCGCATAGTTTCAACGGTACACGTGTTCTGGCTTCAGGGTCTGATGAAGAAATATATTAATATTAATAATATTATTATTGTTATCATTATTTTTATTATCATTATCATTATTATTATTATTATCATTATCATTATTATTATTGCTTACTTATGGCTTCTAAGGAACTCGCAGGTTCATTGCCGCCCTCACATAAGCCCGCCACCGGTCCCTATCCTGTGCAAGATTAATCCACTCTCTATCATCATATCCCACCTCCCTCAAATCCATTTTAATATTATCCTCCCATCTACGTCTCGGCCTCCCCAAAGATCTTTTTCCCTTCGGTCTCCAAACTAATATACTACATTGTATATGTAATTATTATTATTATTATTATTATTATTATTAACATAAATATGAGACTTTATAAACGCTCACTAATACAACAAACAAGACGAATACTTAAAGGATACTAGCAAGACCAGCCCTGGGCACAATGGGGAAGGTAAAGGGAACGCAAAATCCTCGCCCATGTCCATTTCGCTTGGAATGGAATGGAATTTACGAGAGGGTAGCACTATGGTCCAGCACTGCGATCTGTTACCAACTATTGCGCTAACCCTCAAACTAGGCGCATTCCCAACCAACATCGGTTGACTACACTAAGGTTCGCTGCGTACCCAGGTTTCGCGCAGGCAACCCCCCCCCTCGTCCCTAGGCCAGCCCCCTCCGTGCGTCGCCAGCCAGCGATTGGGGAAAGCTATGGAATGATGGCGAAATGGAGAAATGATGACAGAATGATGTAGAAGCCTAATATGTGGAAAAACGGGAGAACCCCGAAAAAAAAACCCAATTACGATCTTGTCCGCCACAAGTGTCACTATGCATTTTTCAATGAAAAATCCCAGACCTAATCGGGACTCGAACCCGGGCCGCCTGGGTGATAGGCCGCAGGTCTGACCTCACAGCCACCAAAGGGGTTCCTTTTCTCTTACACAGCCTTTTGAACAAACGTAAAGTAATGCACTGTGCATCAGTGATGGATTTCAAGCGATCAGCGAGAGCCGAAAGTTCGTAAAAGCTATGATGCCTGCCTTACACAATCCGTCACTGAGCAATACTTATCTTCCTGTCTGCTCGTATCGGGCAAAATATTACTGTCTCGGCCGGGAAAGATGGAGTGAGTGAGGAATTAAGGGGTAGTCTGCAGTGATTCGTTTGGGCAAGACCGAAATTAATTTTATGAGAATGTGAGCTTTGGGTAATGCAGAATGCAGATAAAAAATTAATCTCACGAAGTTTACGCATACTTTCTGCTGATAAGTTTTACGTATAGGGATATCAAAAAATACATTCCCTTATCATAATACGAATGATATTATTATTGTGTTGTTTATATTCTATTTTCTTGAATTATCATTGAAAAGAAACAATATAAATTAAATATTAATACACACCAAAATAAGATGAACTTTCGTCTTTTGGGTTAGATCTATACACAAAGACATTCCTTACGACATCAACAGTACAGTAAAACATTTTATTTCATTCGAGTATTACCTGCATGATTTAAACAGATGCATGCAACTAATTTTGTACAAATTTAAATGAAATAGCTGTAGGCCTACTTATATTGTAACAATTTCTAATTTTATTTTTTCATTTATGAAAGTTAGCATTTAAAAGTGAAACGAATGTTACAGAATATTAAACCCTGCTACTACAGTTAAACGTGTTTTTGGTAAGATAGGCTAATTTTTTTAGTGAGGTGCACTCGGCTACCTTTGCTTACTTGCTCTCGTGTAGCATTAGAGGATCTGCGAATTAGAAAATTAACAACAAAAATTATAAATAATCTAGATGGTAGTAGTATGTTATGAACAGATGTTCTCGTGTTAACAGTTGAGCTAATAATACAATCTTCATTGAACTCTATGGACGATTACTAGTCAAGAAGGCTTTGTTGATTCAGTTTCATTTTCTCAAAACAGTTGCATTCCACTTCAATTATCAACAGTAATCTCACTAGAGGTTTTGATTTATCTAGAGAAAATCAAAACTCGAGTGGGATTTTATTGAATATTACACGATTAGAAGAAAGTATACAAAGATTAGAAGTAACAAAGTACTCCAATACAATAAAATATTAATTGACTTACGAAAATACAACTGTCTTCAAATGTATTAATGTACCATCTCAACATTACGCTAGATGGCAGTAGCTGTTTTCTTTTTATCAGTTGTGCCAACTATGGAATCTTCATTGAACTCTGTGGACGGTTACTAGTCAAAAAGGCTTTGTTGATTCAGTTTCATTTTTAATAAAACATTTGCATTCCACTGCAATCATCCGGATCCCAGTAATCAACGTCACTTGACAGATGATTTTCAATAAATCTTAGTATTAAACAATCTCTGATACGTGACTATCCATAATATCATATAGCAGAAGCTATAACAAACATAACCTAAATAATATAAACAAGTGTTAGAAAAGTTTTAATTAGGGATGATGAAATAAACAAGAAACATTTTAATTAACGATGATGAAATAAAAAATAAACATGAATAATTTTAAAAGAAACAATTATTGAAAGTACAATTTTCAAATTTGAATGTTTTAGTGCTTGGTGGTTCAGTTGATGTTATATTGGACGTGTGCATAAAAGAAGTGACCTCGTTGATGTACATGGTGTATCCCTCAACTTATTCAGGATTTCCGAATGGTGTTCTTCATTTATTTGTAAAAAGGTTTCAAGGAAGATGCATAGCTATGACCAGTGATCTTTATTAATTCTTGTTCTTGAATGCCAATGCGAGTCATATTTGAAAGTGCTATGCATCGACTGGAGTGGTTTGTAATTTTCTGCTTTTTGACGTACAGATCAGTGCAGTTTGAAATGTTGGCAAACAAAGAAACAAATGCTAGGGTAGTGACAAAAATAAACAAATGCTAGGGACGCGATAAAATTAAACAAATGCTGGGGACGCGATCAAATTGTGAGATAAGCAGCCATGATTGGTTGAAAGACGTCCTTTCGTACCGTTTTATTGGTCAAAAGTAGTGTGACGTAGTAAAAGTGTAATAGTCAATATATATTAAACAATCTCTGATACGTGACTATCCATAATCTTATACAACAGAAGCTATAACATAACATAATCAAGATAAATTATAGAAACGTTTTAATTAAGAATGATGAAATAAACATGGATCATTTTAAAAGGTAAAGTTATCGAAAGTACGTGTTGGCAAACAAAGAAACAAATGCTAGAGAGGTGACAAAAGCATACAAATTCTAGTGAAGTGATAAAAAGAAATGCTAGGGAGATGATAAAAATTATAGGATAAGCAGCCATGATTGGTTGAAAAACGTCGTTCCGTACCGTTTTATTGGTCAAAAGTAGTATGACGTAGTAAAAGTCTAATAGTCAAGGTAAGAATATTTCCCGTGAATGAGTGTCAGTATGAAAGAAATCTGAACTTGCTGTATTTAAATGTAATGTACATGGAACATTTTGATTATATACTAATTTGCATAATTAAAATAAAATTAACTTCGAAACTACCAGTCCGAGTAAGCTGAAAAATTTCACATACTTTATTCTTAACATATCTAACAAACGGTTTAAAAAAATGTAAGGTAGGTATGTGATTAAAACTGTAAAAATTTAAAAACTCAGCCACAGTGTCCTTTAACGTCCTTCTGTCCCTCTGAGATTTCAGCAACCTCCTCAGATTTATTGCATCTGTGTGCACGTTAACAGTGTTACGTCCTGCTGCATCCTTTATTGCCCTGACTATTGAATGATGATAAATTAATGATGGCGATATAATTCTGAGGGTTTAATGACGAAAATTTGCTTCGAATTATTTGAGAAAAAAACACACGAGAGTTAGTGATAGTGTTTGACATTCGATTTTTAATTAATTATAAATCATAGCAGACGGTATTTGAAAGCCAATTTCTATTCGTTGCTAATAATATGGACGTAACATTTCTATTGCACGGCACTTTCTCTCTTGAATCAGCTTAAAATGCTTTCGAATCGTAATACCCTTTTTACTCCAGAACTGACCCATGGTTTCGAGTTGAGAGAAGCGGTACAATTTCATTCGTTTCTTTTCAAACATAAAATAATCAGTGACCGCAACATAACTCGTCATTGTTTATGTATGGGGACAGTTTATTACGCATTCATATGTAATCTGGTAGAAAGAACTCGCCATGCATTGACAGTAATATAAAAGAATTAGGAACTCGTGTGTAAAAATAAACAATATACAGTTATAACTACGCTAAAAATGTATATTCTTTTGTTTACTCTTGTAGCTTTGACAACTTGCTATTCTCCCTCTTTCCTTACTTTTTGCCAACATTTCGTAGTCCACACGTTTTATATACAAAATGAAAGTTACTCGTAAAAAACAGACCTCAGTAGAAGTCGCCGTAGGTTTGTTAAAAAGAGTTGCAGAAAGAAGTGATTTCTAGTTTCCTTGTAACGAAGTTTGTGCTGCTATTTTGTACGAAATCATTCCGCTTTCTCTTTTGTACGACTTCTTTAGCTCGGGTATGGTTTGTGGGGAACCAATTCCATACAAAAGAAGCCCTCGTTGTAACACCTCTAGCACTGCCATTTCTTTACATTTATAACACAATTCCATAAAAAATTTAAGATACTTTTTTTATATTTCGGTCTTTTATATGAAACTAAAACTAGTTCTGTTCGAAACTTGTCTTTATGCTCCACAGCAAAGAATGAGAACACCAGTTAACGAATGTTGTCATGGTAGCAGGCAACACTATGAGGGCGAATTCAATTATAGGGCGATTCGGAAGAATGTATAGGCTACTTGTAATTGATTGATTATTGGTGTTCCGGTATTGACTTTCTTGGCTGTAATCAGACAATGCGCTCCCAAAGAATTCAACCTGAGATACGGTCTAAAGAACTGTATTGCTCTTTGCCAGTAGTAGCAGCTCTTAAGGAATCCGCAGAATCCCTACTGCATTACATCCTGTACTGTCTCTCAAACAGTGGCGCTCTAGCTATGATCACAGTCTAGTACAGTGATGTCAAAGCAAGCGCATTTTTTTTACCTTGACGTCGTAAGCGGGCATCAAGCGCTAGACATGGAAGGAGGAATAGCAGCCTGTTGGATTAAGAAAACAATGGTGTACAAACTTCAAACAGAACGTATAGCTTTTTTCTGTTTGATATTATCTATATTGTCTGTAAAACAAAAGTACTAACACCAATTTCTTAATAATTCAGTTGTGTTTTAAACATTAATAACATAATAAAGAGTTAAGAAGGAATATTGACATAAATTCCATAGTAGTGCAACTATACTGTACTAAGTGGATGAAACACATAATTCATAAAGAAAGTGATAACCCCCCCTCCTCAAAAGAGATTGAGTATGATGTGGTAAGTTGGAATCGATATTGATGGTATCTTTAGCCTTATAAAAGTAATCAATGAACTAATCAAAACAATATTATAGTACAAACCAAAGTTACCTAGGTATTGTATATGATTTAAGTGCAACTAATGTAACAAAACACTTATCGCATTATGATTTTAAGGTGATATTGGTGAGCAACTTTCTACCATCAGAATATTAAATTATTTTCTCGAAGCCTACTGAAGCTATAGAGCTGACATTTTTACAACACATGGGTACATATCTTTTGCTTATGATGTAACAGTAGTTGCTTTGTAAAATCATTTCTTCACAAACATTTTCCATGCGAATATTTTCAAAATTTGTAATACACTATCTTCAGTAATACGTACTAAAATACGGTATGTTAGATTTACGAAAACATTGTTTCAAGACCTGTAAGGCTACTAAATAAATAGGCCTATCTGAAAATTTCACTTTTCTATAAAAAAAAGTCAAGAAAATATTTCTTTTGAATAAAAAAACAAACTTGTGAAAAATGAGCATTAAAATTAAAACTTACATTCTTAACATGGATATAGTTTTAATAAGTTCTCTTCCCTTTATCTATTGAATCAGTGCTGGCCATCCCTGTATACAGCTCGACCAAGCGGCATATATTACCTCTTTCGTCTGTCTCTTTCCTTTCCGCTGTAAAGCGCTCAGGCTCTCCTGAGCTCTAAAGCGCGCGCTTGCGTCTATGGGCATCAATTGACATGACTGGTCTAGTATATACAGTCACGAAGCTTGAGTTGTGATGGTCCTAGGAACAATAGACTGTTCCGGTACTATTTCGCTTTGTCTATAATGAGGCGATATTAGCAATCCTAGTGGTTAGCAACTATCTATGGATGCATATTTACTACGCATTGAGCTTCGTGACTGTATATACTAGACACTACACTGTGCTATAATTCTAATACAAGCGAATCCGATATCCAACAATAAAGTAGAGATTCAACTCCATTATACAGAGATATCTACGTTTCTACTGAGTTGTAACCTTGTACTATGCTAACCACCCTACGAGTAGGTCTTGCTATGTGAGAGTATCTATTATTGGTAAAAAAATGTGGAATAATTTAAAAACTATACTTATTTTAAACAAAAATTAAAAAGTATATTTACAAAGATATGATTACGACGTTTTCACCGCAAGACAGAAAAATTCTCAGTTCCCTATGTCAAATTGTAATTCAATGTTACATCATGTCTGTCTGGGGCACATAAAACACAATAAATCTTAGAACATGAACGGTATTTAGCAAAGATTCAAGTTTCCTGCGCCATTTTTCAGCCAAGAGTATACGGACTATCCTTCTTTGCTCCCCTAACTTGACATATTACAAAATTACTTATTCCTACAGTTAGGCGATGATTCTGATTATTTCACTTTCCATTCCATCAAGACGACGCCCCACATTATCATCAAGAAATGCATACATTTCTTAATTTCGTCGCTGGATCGGAGAATTCTGTATCAATCTTACATCGTTGGCCACCTTGGTCTCCGGACCTAACGTCATGCGATTTCGTTCTTTCAAAGACTATGTGAAAGACATAGTAAAACAAAGGTAATGAAGTTCAGACGAGGAGGGAAAATTGCCAAATCAGACACCCTCACCTGCGACAGAGACAAACTGGAGTGGGTAAATTCCTACAAGTACCTTAGCCTTATCCTGCAAGTAACGGGAAAAAGCTTCACAAAGCACACAGAAGATAGATGCTCAGCCGCAACTAAGGCCATGTTCGAGATAAAGAAATAAAATAAAATCTCACTTAGAACTGCCGTTACACTCTTCTACATAAAGATAGTACCGATAGCATGCTACGCTTTGAGCAACATCTGGAATCATCTAACCCTCCTAAATCTGAAGAGAATAGAAGCAGTTAAAGTCAGCTACATTAAAAGATCTCTCCTGCTCTCAAGGACAACAAGAATCGAGGATAGCGTACCTACTGACAGACACAGACTTCATTAAGAAGCTGAAGATACACTACAATCTAGCAAGCACCCCGGCCTAAGAAGTCCAAATAAGAAACAGAGGCGACGGATATAAACCAAGATTTCTACCAAACGCCCTGCATGACAACCGACAAATGGAAGCAGTCAAACTTCGAGTTAAGGAACGTTGTCACAAGAACAGTGGCTCAAGAATTTCATCATAGAATATGCGGACAGAATATGCCATCAAAGGAATGCCGATGTACTCTCTGTGGACAGTGTTGGCAACAATATCACATACTATTTCGTCAATCAAGGACTTTCGAGTAATATAACACTTTTCCACCATGTACTAGCCAGTATCAGCGTTTTTGGCGCGTGTTCTTGAGTACAAAGCCAGTCAATGAGCACTTGATGCCTATGCAGCTGAGAACGGTACCACTCAACACGTCACGTCAACAATCTGCCAGTCACAGTTTTCAGTCTTATTGCCCACTTTCCGTTTCTGGGGTGTGTCCTTGAGTACATTGTCCAGTCAGTGGCATCTGTTGCCAATTCGGTTGAGAGTGGTTCCACCTCCTAAACAGAGTTATGTCAGCATTCTGCCAATCACACTTGTCGGCTTTCTCGCCCACAGAGTGTGGCGAAGATAAGATACTCGCTCTCAACGTTCCCATTACTTATTTCACGCGTCAGAAACGATGGCTTCGGTTAGGCCTATACACAGTGCGTTTAATAAATCATATAATAATAATAATAATAATAATAATAATAATAATCGTTGGCCTCGGTAGCGTAGTCGGGACAGCGCTGGCCTTCTGTGTTCGAGGTTGCGGGTTCGATCCCGGCCCAGGTCGATGGCATTTAAATGTACTTAAATGCGAAAGGCTCATGGCAGTAGATTTATTGGCATGTAAAAGAACTCCTGCGGGACAAAATTTCGGCAAACCGGCGACGCTGATATAACCGCGGCAGTTGCGAGCGTCGTTAAATAAACCATAATAAAAAAAAATAAATTCAGTAATAATCTCGACAGGTAGTTAAAAGAGTCAGGCTCTGTTAGTTTATACTTATCTCCATTTCCCCATCTTTCTGCAGTATCTATTTTTTTTACCATCTTTCTTGTTTCGCATCATTACTTGAAGCCACTTCTATCATATCGCAACAAAAGGCAGAAGGAAGCCTTATCCTGGTTTTACATATTATTTGCCAAGTACAATGTTAATATTTTGCTCCAACCCTGGAGCTTTTCTCTCTCATTTTCCCCCTTATTGCTATTTAGAAATAATGCCGCTTGGAATACAGTAACAATAGCAACCTGGTAAGCTTCAGTTTGCTTTCTCCTATATTTTCAAGAGGGTGTGAAAAATTATAACGCAGTATTCTTGCTACAGTAGAAGCCTGTGATTTTCTGAGATTTCGCTAAGCCTCGACACTTTTCTTCGTGCAATTAAAGCCATCCCACTTTTCGTTTAATTTTATACTCCAAGGAACCTACCACGCCTCAGCTCTCTTTCAAAAGCCTCATCATTCATTTGCAATTGTTGTGAAAATATGACGAGAGGGATGTGCAGTTATTATACGCGGAGCTTAACACAGTTTAAAAATGTTACCTTTCTCATAATCAGGATTAAATTTTACTAATTGCAACGAAGCAGGCCTATATTAGGGCTAGAATTTTTTTATTTCACAGGGTGATTAGAAATTAAACTTCAGGTCACAATTCTTTATAGGTTTCAAGTACTCGAGTTAAATTGTTCGATTCCCGATAAGTAAATCCAAGTTCTTCTCGCTCGACTACCATGGCTTAGATTTATTACGTGGTTGGAATTTTACCGAAGTTTTCCCCAAGTGTAATGCGAATGTTAGGTAATCTTGTAATAAATCTTGGAATTTATATAGCCAAATATCAACTTTCTATCACCACTTCCTCTCACATTACACAATCTCGTAGTTGATGCAATGTCGTTAAATAACGAATTGGAACTCAACATCATCATCATCATCATCATCATCATCATCATCATAACCAAGAACTTGTATTATGACCCGACTGCAAATAATAATTTTCGAATTTCAAATGTTTAACACACATTCTTATCTGATCTGTAAAAGACACCCCGTAATCTGCGTAGTAAATGTTTCATAAAGCCATAAATGCGTAATTCTTCGCTCATTTGATTGCTCATTTTTTGCCGGTTAGTGTAGCCTATATTCACTGACAACTCATGACAACTTCATTTCTTCTAATTATTTTATTCCGCAATAACCAATATTTTAAACTAATCCCTAAGCACCGATTATTTCAGATTATAAAGTTTATATAATCATCATACGGGTATCAGTAAATAAGAGTATGTCGGTTTGGATTCCCGTTCAGATAATGGATTTCTATCTCACATTTTAAACTCTGCAAAATAATAGGCCTATATCTGGTTCTATTCATGGTAAGGAAGCAGAGGGAGGAATAAAGAAAGGGAAGAGAAGGGAGATAAAGGAAAACAGGTAGAAGGGAACAAAAGGGACAAAGAAAGGAAAGAGAGAAGGAAACTAACTACGAAAAAAATAAGAAAAATAGTAAATGAAAAGAAAGAAGGAAACATAGACAGGACAAACAAAAAAGACAAGCAGAAAGACAGAGGGTGAGAGAAACGCAGACAGAGAGAGAGTCAGAGACACAAAAAGAGTGAGAGACAGACAGACAGAATGAGAGACGGGCAGAAAGAAAGAGAGTGAGAGTTAGAGATGTGGAGACAGAGAGAAAGGCAAGCATGGAGTATGAGACAGGCAGACGGTAAGAGTGAGAGACACGCAGACAGAGTGAGAGACAGACAGGCAGAGAGTAAGAGAGAGACAGACAGACAGTAAGTGAGTGAGATATTGGCAAACATAGAGTGAGAGACAAGGAGACAGAAAGATTGAGAGACAGGCAGGCAGAGAGTGAGAGACAGGCAGACAGAGAGTGAGAGACAGGCAGACAGAGAGTGAGAGACAGGGAGACAGAAAGATTGAGAGACAGGCAGACAGAGAGTGAGAGACAGGCAGACAGAAAGATTGAGAGACAGGCAGACAGAGAGTGAGAGACAGGGAGACAGAAAGATTGAGAGACAGGCAGGCAGAGAGTGAGAGTCAGGCAGACAGAGAGTGAGAGAGGCAGACAGAGAGATTGAGAGACAGATAGGCAGAGAGTGAGAGACAGGCAGACAGAAAGATTGAGAGACAGGCAGGCAGAGAGTGAGAGACAGGGAGACAGAAAGATTGAGAGACAGGCAGGCAGAGAGTGAGAGACAGGCAGGCAGAGAATGAGAGACATGCAGGCAGAGAGTGAGAGACAGGCAGACAGAAAGATTGAGTGACAGGCAGCCAGAGAGTGAGAGACAGGCAGACAGAAAGAGTGAGAGACAGGCAGGCAGAGAGTGAGAGACAGGGAGACAGAAAGATTGAGACAGGCAGACAGAGAGTGAGAGACAGGGAGACAGAAAGATTGAGACAGGCAGGCAGAGAGTGAGAGTCAGGCAGACAGAGAGTGAGAGACAGGCAGACAGAGAGTGAGAGACAGGCAGACAGAGAGTGAGAGACAGGGAGACAGGAAGATTGAGAAACAGGCAGGCAGAGAGTGAGAGACAGGCAGGCAGAGAGTGAGAGAGAGGCAGACAGAAAGAGTGAGAGAGACGGAGATCGAGAGTGAGAGACAGGCAGAGAGTGAGAGACAGGCAGACAGAAAGATTGAGAGTCAGGCAGGCAGAGAGTGAGACAGGTAGACAGAGAGTGAGAGACAGGCAGAGTGAGAGACAGACAAGCAGAGAGTGAGAGACAGGCAGGCAGAGAGTGAGAGACAGGCATCAGAGAGTGAGAGACAGGCAGGCAGAGAGTGAGAGACAGACAAGCAGAGAGTGAGAGACAGGCAGACAGAGAGTGAGAGACAGGCAGACAGAGAGTGAGAGACAGGGAGACAGAAAGATTGAGAAACAGGCAGACAGAGAGTGAGAGACAGGCAGGCAGAGAGTGAGAGACAGGCAGGCAGAGAGTGAGAGACAGACAAGCAGAGAGTGAGAGACAGGCAGGCAGAGAGTGAGAAACAGGCAGGCAGAGAGTGAGAGACAGGCAGGCAGAGAGTGAGAGACAGGCAAACAGAAAGGGAGTGAGAGACTAGCAAACATAGAGTGAGAGACAGGGAGACAGAGTGTCAGAGACAGGCAGGCAGAGAGTGAGAGACAGATAAGACGGACAGAGAAGAACAAATACGGACAGAGACAGAAACAGAGACAGAGCTAGACACACGGAAAGATAGACAGATAGAAAAGCTGGGGGACAAAAAAATAGAACAAAAAAGAACGAAAGAAAAAGGATGTGAAACAGAAAAATAAGAAAACCAAAAAACTATAAAGGAAGCGAGAGTGGTGGAAAGTACATAGGAATAAAGAAAGAAAGAAAAGAATGAAGAGGAGAGAAACAAAGAGAATATTTAGTTTGAAAGAGAAAAGAAATAAAAGCTGGAATGTAAAAACCAAGGTAGAAACTAATTTTGTTACGAGAATGAAAGAAACGAATAAATGCACAAAGAGGAAGAAAATGCGAAAGATGCAAACAAAGGAAAGAATGAATGAAGGTAGGGAAGGAGCTAACGGGTGGAAAGAAGGAAGAAATACAAATAAGAAAAGAGAAGAATTGGGTAATGTAGGAGGAAAGGTAGCCTGGAAGACAGCAAGGTATGAACGTAAAAGTGTATCAGGAAATGAGGAATGTACCGACAGGTGCGGAAGTTCGTCTTTGCGGCACTTCACCTTGCAGCTGCTTCGTAATTTACAGTGTGAGCAAGTAACTGCTGCGATTGGAACAATGGGCGACCCGCCTCGAGAAGTCGTGCCTCCCACACGCACTTGTGTTGAGCAGATTAATTAGCTGGGTGTAGCGTACGTGTTTACAGCTCAACGGGCTCATTCCTATAAACAGCGAGGAAACCAAAGACGCTCGAGACATGGATGGATCGCGGCTGTAAACTGCACATGGAGACCAGAGGTCAATTCCTGATGTAAGAGACAAATATGTGGTTTTACAGTGGATCCATGAGAAATTAAGTTTCATTCTATAGATACAGGATGTGTGTTTTTTGTCTTGTTTATATGTGCTGTGTTGTCGCAAGTTGTGCTTTTTCATCACGCTAACTACATAACCATACAGGTACGATTCTAAATAAAAGTATCGTACAGGTAGACGTCTTGTTAAGACAATAGTCCAATAACAGGTTTGAAGTTCATAAATGACACCAATAAGGCACCACCCATGAGACAAAAGCCAGGAGATAATACAGTAGAGTGGCTGGTTCTTTCTCCCCCTCTATTGCATACATTGTTGAACATATTACACTCTAGGTCGGCAGCATATAGGACAATATTGTCCAAAGCATGCGTGTAATCACCGTCACATCGAACGGTCCGGTACAAAACTGTCCTGTCTGAGACAGAATGTTCGATGCAGTATGCTGCAGTCTCATAAGAATGCATGTAATCACTGTCACATCGAATGGTCCAGTATAAAACCGTCCTGTCCGAGAGAGAATGTCCGATGCAGTGTGCCGCAGTCTCATAAGAATGCATGTAATCATTGTCACATCGAACGGTCCGGTATAAAACCTGTCCGAGACAGAATGTCCGATGCAGTATGCTGCAGTCTCATAATAATGCGTGTATTCACCGTCACATCGAACGGTCCGGTATAAAACCGTCCTGTCCGAGACAGAATATCCGATGCAGTATGCTGCAGCCTCATAAGAATGCATGTAATCACTGTCACATCGAACGGTCCGGTATAAAACCGTCCTGTCCGAGACAGAATGTCCGATGCAGTATGCTGCACTGTCACATCGAACGGTCCGGTATAAAACCGTCCTGTCCGAGACAGAATGTCCGATGCAGTATGCTGCAGTGTCATAAGAATGCATGTAATCACTGTCACATCGAACAGTCCGGTATAAAACCGTTCTGTCCGAGACAGAAGGTCCGATGCAGTATGCTGCAGTCTCATAAGAATGCATGTAATCACTGTCACATCGAACGGTCCGGTATAAAACCGTCTTGTCCGAGACACAATGTCCGATGCAGTATGCTGCAGTGTCATAAGAATGCATGTAATCACTGTCACATCAAACGGTCCGGTATAAAACCGTCCTGTCCGAGACAGAATGTCCGATGCAGTATGCCGCAGTCTCATAAGAATGCATGTAATCATTGTCACATCGAACGGTACGGTATAAAACCTGTCCGAGACAGAATGTCCGATGCAGTATGCTGCAGTCTCATAATAATGCGTGTATTCACCGTCACATCGAACGGTCTGGTATAAAACCGTCCTGTCCGAGACAGAATGTCCGATGCAGTATGCTATAGCCTCATAAGAATGCATGTAATCACTGTCACATCGAACGGTCCGGTATAAAACCGTCCTGTCCGAGACAGAATGTCCGATGCAGTATGCTGCAGTCTCATAAGAATGCGTGTATTCACCGTCACATCGAACGGTCCGGAACAAAACCATCCTGTCCGAGACAGAATGTTCGATGCAGTATTCTGCCGGTCTTAGTAACTGAATATTAAGCGCTGGCTTACGGCAACTACGGACCTGATTTCAAATCCCAGCGATGACGGAGATGTATTTGTGTATACAAAATCAAAGTTTTGAGGGTTCGCCTCAGGGTTCTCCAGTTTTTCTCCCGCTTTTTTCCATTCCACCATTTCTCTTTCATTATTATCTGCGTTTGGAAAAAATGGACATTTGCATAGCATTGCTATACTATATCTTAAAGTAGACCATGTGTGAGTGGTGCGAGAAATGAAAAAAATAATGTTACAAGGAGAATAAAGGAAGCTGAAGGATAACGGGAAGACAAGGAGAAAAGGGAGAATACAAGAATAATGGGAAACCGGAAGACAAGTGGTACAAGAGGAAAACAAGGATAACGGGAAAGCAAGGAGAATATAAGAACAAGAGAACAAGGGGAATGTAAGGAGATCAAAGCGAAGATCAGGAGAATATAAACGGGACAAAACTAAGGCAAGGAGAACAAAGCGAACACGGGGATAACATGGAGAATACAAGGAGAAAAAGGGAAGACAAGGACAATACAGGGAAGACGAGAAGAACAAGAGAAAAACAAAGAGAGCAAGGGAGATGCAAGGAGATCTAGGGGAAGACAAGGAGAACAAGAGTTAAATAAGGAAAACAAGGGAATAAAGAATAACAAGGAAACACAAGGATAGAAACGAGAATACAAAGTATACAACAAGGTAAATAAAAGGATAACAAGGGGAAGACAAGGAGAATAAGAAAACACAAGGATAACAATGACAATATAAACGGAATATGAAAGATAAAAGGAGAACAAGGGGAAGATAAGGAGAACAATGAAGCGAAAGGATAGCAATGGGAACACAAAATGAACAACAAGGAAAATAAAATGAGAACAAGGAGACGTGAGGACAAGGGAAACACAAGGAGTACAAGTGGAGCACAAGGAGAACAATGAGAATACAAAGAAAACAAAGGGGAATATAAGAAGAACAAGGGTACCATAAGAATAATGAGAATACAAAGAGAACAAGGAAAATAGGAGAACAGAGTGAACAAAGAAAACGAAAGGAAAACAAGGAGAATACAAATAAAACAAGGAAGCAGATAAAATTTTTCAATGACAGTCAATTCCTAAGTTATCCCACCCCATACCTAGTGAGGATAAAGAACACCAATTCGTGTTTGTTCGGCGTTAGATCGGCCGTATACCGTGGT
Organism: Periplaneta americana; assembly: GCF_040183065.1. NCBI lineage: Eukaryota > Metazoa > Arthropoda > Insecta > Blattodea > Blattidae > Periplaneta > Periplaneta americana. The sequence goes on from NC_091121.1 coordinate 68,373,956, forward strand.
GGATGATCACCGTGGTTTCTCCAAAGATTGCTAGATGGCAGTGGTAGTGAATTCTACACGACTCAAAAACTGCTGAGAGAAACCGAAGCCTCGGCTCTCACCCTGGCGGAAACTTTCCTCAGCTGGATCGTGAGGTATTCCAAGCCATCATTACAAGTGTGGTATTTGGCTGGAGAAGAATATGAGGTGCGCGGAAGATGGTGTCGTTCGGGTTAACGTGCGATTCACAAAGGGAAAATTTAAGCATCGAGGATGAAGTCAAGTCGTAGCAGCGACGTATTTGTATGTATTTCCTATAAAGCACAATTAACAAAATATCGTTTTGTGATAAAATCCAAAATGGAGACAGAATATTAAATTTAAAAAATATCTAGAAAGTCACTACAACAACTATGTTTAATTTCATATGAAAATGAAAGAGACAAGTGTAAATTGAACTATTAGAGGCAAAGATAAATCCACATTGGTCTGCAGAGGTAAAATTCATGCAGAAAAACAACAGGATACAATTGGTCAGACTTCAACCCAAACAACGAAATTTTGAAAGCCTTGAAAGTAACTGCCATTTTGAAAAAATAACAACGCACAAAACTAATTGAATTGAAGATGTGAACCGAATGTCTAGATCAGCGGTGACCAAAACTCAAACGGCAGTGATTACAAGCGAGAGACAGTCTAAGAAGTAAGGAGACGGGGGAGAGGTACATGGCATGAAAACTACATCCAGTGGTGGTTCGTGCTCTGACATTGAGTTTTTCATCAACCCCGCGAATAAAAATAGAAAACTTTACTGTATCAATAATGTCACTACTGTCATCAAGAATCAATAAAAAATAAATACAAATTTTCTTGCTTTTCTTAAATATTCCACAATGAAGACAACCAGAAATTTCCTGAATTCTCTTCTGAATATTTAGTCGAGAAATGCGCAGTTTTTCAAAATTAATTAACAACTTTCATTGCATAAATTATTTCAGCAACCTTGACCATTACGCTTTTATAAAACTCTCCTTCGCTGGAAGGCTTAAGAGAACGAGCTATTTCGTTCGCCACTAGATAGCTGGCTTCCTTACATTTATTTATGTCATCTTTCTCTTCATGACGATGATTGAAGACTGATTTCAGTTCTTGGAGTTTAATAACTCGTTCCATTACTACACTAGCACGTGATATCCAGTCAGTTTCTATGTATTATTATTATTATTATTACTATTACTATTATTATTATTATTATTATTATTATTATTAAATCAATAACTGGTGAATAATGATAACAGTCATCAAAAGATTAAGCAAATAAATTAAAATAGCGATATAGCGTAGTAATAATTTTATGATTAAAGGGAAGATGTAGGCATGTATATTGAGACACGTGTATAAGACACTTACTGATAAATAATAATAATAATAATAATAATAATAATAATAATAATAATAATAATATCTGTTATGCCTGTTTATTCAGCGTAATGCCCTGTAATGTCCCTTCTATATACTACTACTAATTGAACCGTTGAGCAAAGCAACATATTACATTTTCTCCGACAGAACAGCGAATAAGTTTCTCTTCCCATTCTGTACGAAATCTTCTATTCCTGCTCGTAGAGACAGAGAGATTGTAGAGCGACATGGTACCGACACTGCTTACCATCAGTACGTGAGCGAGACAGAGAGCAATGTACAGGAAACTCCCCTGACCAGTATGAATGTCTTTGATTACACGATGTAATCACGATACCCAGTTTGGTCACCGCTGATCTAGATCAAGATTACCACATTTAATTAATAAACTCCAAATAGATGAAGAAAACAGGATGGGCCAATTAATATTATTATTATTATTATTATTATTATTATTATTATTATTATTATTATTATTATTGGGAGAAAGTTTAGTAGTGTGCATTATTGATAGCCTATATCGACAATACTTGGCGTGTATCCTAAGTCAAGAACAATTATTGCCGTGGAATTGCAGATCGTAAATCACCACATTGCCTGACTTAGGTGGGTTCTTTCAAGAGACTGGGACATTAAAACGATGCCTTGCACAAACAGCCTAATTGAGACCGATGTCCCGTCAATTCCGCAATCCGATCGTCTCACCGCGAGATTGTTCGCCGCCGATCATGACCGGGGCGGTGGCAACGTGACGTCTCACGCAATAAACCCTTCCGAACGTATTAAACGGCGTCGCACTGTTTGCAGAGAAAATATTTTCTCGCCGGCCCCATCTATCCACTCACTCACTCGGTCGCCAACGTTGGCTAGCTGCTGTACTTCTCACGCGAGAAGGGCCCAACCGCGGGAAGAGGAAAAGGAGGAAGGGGAGTATTAGAACTAGAAGTAATACTATTCCTACGAGAAGGATTAGGATGATGGGTAGTAGTAGGATTAGGATGACAGCCAGGAGGATTACTATGGTGACGAGCAGGAATGGTGACCAATAGGAATATGATTATGGTGAAAGGCAGGAGTGAGATTAGGGTGACGGACAGGAGTAGGATTATGGTGACGGGAAGGAATAGAATCGTAATGAAGGTCATGAGTAGGATTAGGTGGTAGACAGGAGTAGAATTAGGATGACGGGTAGTAGTAGAAATAAGGTGACAGCCAGGAGGATTACTATGGTGACGGGCAGGAGTTGTGACCAATACGAATAGGATTATGGTGAAAGGCAGGAGTGAGAATAGGGTGACGGACAGGAATAGGATTATGTTGACGGGAAGGAATGGCATCGTGATGAAGAGCATGAGTAGGATTAGATGGTAGACAGGAATAGGATTAGATGGTAGACAGGAGTAGGATTAGGATGACGGGTAGTAGTAGAAATAAGGTGACAGCCAGGAGGATTACTATGGTGACGGGCAGGAGTGGTGACCAATTCGAATAGGATTATGGTGAAAGGCAGGAGTTAGATTAGAGTGACGAATAGAAGTAGGAATATGATGGCGGGCAGGAATGGGCAGAATGACCGGAAGGAGTTGGATTAGGGTGGACAGGAATGGAATGGTGGTGGCAGGCAAAAGTAGAATTAGGGTGACAGGTAGGAGCATACTTACGGTGACGGATAGCAGTAGAATTAATGTGACAGACAGGAGTAGAATTATGGTGACGGGAATGAGTAGGGTTAGAATGACGGCCAGGAATAGAATTATGGTGGCGGGTAGAAGTAGAAATGTGAATTTGAGTAAGATAGGATATCTGAGGGACGTAACATTTTTAACAGTTTATTAACCAAGAAGTAAAAGCAGAGTTTTTATTTTCATTCACACTTTTAATTGTGTATATTGACGATGTTATTAGAACTAACTAATGATATTAAACAGTAATTTAACGATTAACATAGTACCCTTTGCTGATGATCAGGTTTGTAACATAGGCTATCTCTCATAAATGAATATTCGATGTTACAACGTGAACTGTAATGCATGAAAGCTGTAAACTAATGATTTAACCTTGACGTTTCTTCAGTCTGTTATCTGTCGCAACACAAAATCTTACGCTCGATTCTCTGAAAATGTACATTATTTCCTTGGCAGTCGCGTTCAGTCTAACAGTGAAAAGCCGACATTTAGCTGAGCGAAACTTGTTTTCTGGCAAACTCTCTGTAGCATATTACCTCCTGTTCAGCTATTCTCATTGTTAAACATTGTTAGGCTGACCCTAACTTTCAAATTATAAATCCAGATGAAAAGAGTTTGATGATGAACTTGAAAACAAATACAGTAAGTTATATTTCATTTTCATATTCCAAAGCTAGTATCACAAGTCATATATTAATTTAATAAATGTAATAATATATTAACATATATCATCACCTATTTTATCGACTACATGAAGTGGCCAATAATGCAAAGTTATTCCCAAGTAGCAACATAGACATAGGTAACCATACAACGGACATAAAAGAGCATATTCCCAGATCCTGAAGTATAGAGTCAAATCTCAAATGTCTAACCCGTAATCGAAACCGAACTGGATTTTCGGCTGGTTTGTAAGCTGCTTAAACTCCAGGAAACTTCGAAAACAAATTTGTAAAAGGATTATGTTTAAAATATTCTCAAAGTAATGACGATATACACATCTAATATAACTGTACTTTATTAGTTTTTTTCTCATCTCCATTTCTGTTCTTTCAACTGATATTTCAGGAATAATAAAATTAAGAGGGAAACCTCAGTTTCAAAGTTACCGCTCAATAAAGTTATGGATTGTATTTGCATATGTGATTTGAATTTTATTATATATTACAATTATATATTTGTGCATGCACTCTGCATGCTTGCTTTCGCGCGGACATAAAGTAGATGACGTCACAGCGGACTACGAAATCATCTTTAATATACAAGCTTTACTAACAAATAGTACCAAAACTCTTAAATCATTAAAATCAGTTAAAATCTGAACACAGACTTGAAAAACTCGTGTTTACTTATGTATTTCACTAAAAAAATGCATCGATCCAACTCTTGTACTTTGGGCGTGGCAAGCGATTGAAGATGGGGACTGAGCGAAAATTTTTGCATTTTTTAGTAATTATGTAACACTGCGTCAATTATTCATTATGATATAAAATTAATTACACAGGTAGAAGGGGTTTTATCTTTGCTTTCATTTTCATACAGGTTAGTGTCGCCTACTTTTACACGTAACGAGTTACTGCAATTTAACAATGTAAGCTTATATTTTGTAATTACCACATGCTCGTACATAAACGTTATTCTATGGTGATGATGTTAATAATAATAATAATAATAATAATAATAATAATAATAATAATGCCAATAAGCTAAAACTGGATACCCTATACAGAATAAAAATGTTACAATGAACACTTGCCATGCTATAAAAACACTTTTTGTGAGAAACTAAATTTTGTACAGAATGCTGATCTTTTGGGATTTCAAATATGTACGTACGGAATTTTTGGTAATAAATGAGTGTAAAATAATACTAATACAATAATCTCAAATATACTACATTTTGTTCACGGCTAAAGTTTCTTAAATTATTTATATGAAAATGAAAGCTTTAGGCCTACATTTTTTTTTCACCGAGTCTCAAATAAACAATACAAGGAAAACAGAAAATACGTACGTACGCAGTGAAACAAAACACGCTTATTTAATTCTAGATCTCCCTTTTGCTTTTCCGTTCGCTTTGTTATTTAATTGTTTCAATACTTTTATTTGCAGTTTATATTTTATCTCTCTTTCATTTATTGTAACATTTACGTTCGCGTAAACATTAATTCAAGATTATTTCCGTAACAATAAATAAACTGAAATATATACCAGGAGAAAGAGATAAAGTCTTCTGAAAATGAAGATATATTTTGTAAATATTTCGTTTTCAACTGAATTAAGTACAGTTACTTCATCGAGTTGATCGTAACAGACTCATAGCATCGTTTCATGATATTCCATTACTTTTTATAAAGTACACTCAGGGACAAAAAAACTCGGACACTTGTTTGTAAAAAGAAAAATTACATATATGTTAGTCAGAGTTTTAGTAGGCCATGCAATTAATTTGTGGTCATTTCATTACCATGGATTCGTGTAAAAAGTCATTATTATGAGGTACGCCATTTATTTGTAGAAAGTCTCAGTTACTACAGAATTTGTGTCTGTGTTTTTCTTCTTTACTGTCAATATTTATTTAATTTTCACATGTTGTCAGTGTTTTGAGTATAAGTTGGCAGTTACACTTTATTATTATTATTATTATTATTATTATTATTATTATTATTATTATTATTATTATTATTATTATTATTGCTGCTCTTGCTGTTGTTGTCAACATTAATATTGTTATTTACTGGGATCTTTATTCAAAGAACGCAAAAGTTAACATGTTAAATTTAAGTTACGAAGAAGTTCCTCTCTACCTGTACAACTCAAGAATCAAATTATACCTGAAACTAAAGATGTGAAATATTTAGAAATGCAACTGCATCGCCGGCCAATTTTGAAAAAAAAAAAAACTAACTTATTATAGACTAAATAAAAACTCTAATGGCCATATTCATAGATATTCTTAGCGCGGGATTCCGGTGGATGATCAGCGAACTAACGTTTTTTGTATTCATAAACCAGTGTTAGCGATACGATATGATATGAATCTTGTACAAGTAATCAGTCGATAGCCGGGACTAGTTTAGCACGCTCGTAGCGCGGGCTAGCGAAATGTCTATGCATAGCACCCTAAAACACTAGATCTTAAATTTAGAAAATTACACCAGTTAATCGAAGCAAATCACAATTGAATCAGGGATTGCAGAAACAGCACATGTCACTATTTCTGGCGAAATGAGTTTATTCGAGTTTCATGGACTGTTGATATAGGGCTATCATTCCATGCAGAAACCACACATCAGTATAGCCGCCTTACATTTGGAGACCTGTGAAATCCTGGAAGCGCGCAGAAACAACTCATGTCAAAGACATGTGCTGACACATTGGTTCCGATTCCAGGCGGCAGACATCTACGACACAAGGATACGAAAATTGATCCCACTGCATGACAAATGTCTCAATTCTGGTGGTGAATACGTTGAAAAATAACTCAACAGTTGCTATATCTGTTCCAATAAAACTTTCCATAAAATTTTGTTCTCTTTCTGTAAACGGCCCCAGGGAAACTTGTTTTTTTACGGCCCTCGTAATATTGCGCTCGAGTGGCCAAAATTTCTTTTGATATTATTAAAACGATGGGAGAAAAAAGATTATTTTTTTATCTGCCCCCATGAGAATGTTTGCTTGTAAGTACAAAGGAGAATACCATATTTACCTTCTTCATTGGCATATCCAGACAAAATCGTGCCAACTGAAAGACAGAAGCTTGACGATATACGCAAACTAATGCGTTACATACCACACGAATATCAAGAATTTTACAATATTCTTCAATGGCATATTGTGAAAAAATAAGTTCATTTAGGCCCATATGCTGAACTTATGTATTAAGTACACAGTAGTCCTATACATATACTGGGTGTTCAGTTCAAAGTGTGTCATGGCTCGCTGTATGCCGTCATGTTGCTAGTCGATGAGACTAGAGAATTCAATCTTCCTACACTTCCGCAGAGTTGTATTACTTCTGTGCCAGAGAAGTTACCTAGCAAGTACGGCGTTCATTCAGAAGAGTACTTACCGATACGTACGGTAACGCCGGTAGTGGCAGGAATGTGAACTGTTTCGAAAGACGTACTGAGGTGAGTTTTTTCTTACTGTCGGGATATAGGGAGAGGGTTAAGACGATTACTTACGTATTTGTTGACATTAACTTGGACGGTCAACATGGACACGGAGCATTTGATTTGTATTGTGGAATGTTGCCGTACGCAATCGATGATAACAAATACCCTGCTTACGACTTGCCCGTGCAAAACACAGTTCGAAAGAGGTTATGGTAGCACACAGACCGTACAGACCGTCATCTGTTGCTACGACGTTCAAGTTACACCGTACACGTTCTGAAGTTCAGATTGAACGCCTTGATTAATAGGCAACTTCTCTGACACAAAAGCTGAAACACTCTTTAAATCGCTGACTCATCAACAGTGACGTCATGACACACTTTGAAATGAACGCCCAGTAGTAGATCCATAATTTGACAAATAAACTTTAGTTGAACTAAAATTATTATACTATAATTTTGATTCCTTGCAGAAACTGCACATGTCAAGCTAATATAGCCTATATTGATTTATTTCATTAACAATTCATTAGATTCCAATAAATTTGGTATAAAACATCGCATCTATTAGGCTTCTGTCTGAAAAAACCAGTACTATAACCAATGATATGGTCTACCAGCAGTAATACCGTTTTTTTGTGTCTACTGAAAAATTTAGTTTTCGTGACATGTGCTGTTTCTGCAATTTCCGATTCAATAATTGAATGCTACAGGGAAGAAATCAGCTTTCTCGACTTTTCTTAAAAAATGAATTATGTGTGCTATGTGTGGTAGGATTCCATGTAGTTTAATCCTGTGAACGAAACAGTGTGATAATGTGAATAGTCTAAGTGCTATAACAGATTTTAGATTTGGTATACAATAGAAAGTATATGCTAAAGACAGACTTTAAACTGTTCTCCTGAACAATTTGTTGAAGTGAACTGAGCTCGTTCTTTTCCTGTATCCTTCCATTATCAACAGCAACTAAATTAACCCTCTATAGAGCTATCCAAAAAACATGTAACTTATGGACTTAGGGAATTGGAGTTTGGCGCACTAACATCGAGATGTTGTAGCGCTGCAAAAAATTGGCACCATCCCTCGGTAAATCAACAGACACGCCTATAATGATTTTCGCATCCCAACAGTCAAACAAGAGATAGTAAATTACAGTGTCGCCTATCAGAAAAGTTTAAATAGACATCCAAATTCATTAGCAGTGAATTTACAGTACAACAGTATTCTTCACCTAAACACACTTAACATACGTTCTGGATTCAATCTTCACGTTCAAAATTAATTTCAATTTTATAAGAGTTTTATATGTAGGCTATCATCCAGTCTGCTGTCAAAAAAGCTAAAAGTTAGAATTTATAACACAGTTATATTGCCGGTTCTTCTCCATGGTGAAACCTGGACTCTCACGTTGAGAGAGGAACAGAGGTTAAGCGTGTTTGAGAATAAAATGCTTAGGAAAATATTTGGGGCTAAGAGGAATGAAGTTACAGGAGAACGGAGAAAGTCACACAACACAGAACTGCATGCATTGTATTCTTCAACTCACATAATTAGGAACATTAAATCCAGACGTTTGAGATGGGCAGGGCATGTAGCACATATGGGCGAACCCAGAAATGCATATAGAGTGTTAGTTGGGAGACCGGAGGGAAAAAGACCTTTGGGGAGGACGAGACGTAGATGCGATGATAATATTAAAATGGATTTGAGGGAGGTGGGATATGATGATAGAGACTGGATTAATCTTGCTCAGGATAGGGACCGATGGCGGACTTATGTGAGGGCGGTAATGGACTTCCAGGTTCCTTAAAAACTGTAAGTAAGTTAAAGGAAGCTTGGGTTTAAGATTCTCAATCATCACTAGGATTTACAAGGAGCAGGACTCTTCGGCTGTGTGGTTTGCAAAATGCAAGACCTTGCTCTAGACAAAATAGGGGAGACATCCGATTCAGACAAAAGGGATTAAATCTTTGCTTCCATACCGGGAATCAAGTGTAGAACTTGTAACTGAAACTGTTAACAAATAAATAAGATAATTAATTCATCAAAGGTTATACAGCTCTGTTGGACCATGACTTTCTTCACAAGTTTTCGCACCTACATTATACAAACATATAGGGTAGACCAGGGTAATTGTAAACAATTTTCACTGATTTCAAATATATTTCAACATTGCACAACCCTCAGTAACGGTAAGCATGACAAAGAAACATTGTGTTATTTTTATATCTTTCTTTTCCCTGAAAATGGGTTTAAAATAATAAGGTTGATTTTTTCATCTTTTAATTGCTAATTTACATTTAGCCTACCTGTTTACATTTACCCCTTTGAGAAGGGGGATAATTGTAAACAGCAATTTTCGCACGGGCTATCAGACATTGAACATTTTTTGTTCTGTTTCAGAAGAAAGAGCTGTACTTCTTCCAACTCCAATTTTGGTCACTGGTACATTTCGTCCCTTTAACCTATGGCAATATAGGAATTCAGTACCTCTCCTGAGCTTGACGATAACTATAGTTACTATTTTTCACATCTGTGACAATCCTCTCTAAATCTTCTACATTGTAGTTGGGTGGGGGTCTCTTTGATTACTGAAAAGTACGAAATATAACCATAGTAAAACATGTTTACAATTACCCCAAAGCAATTAAAAATATGGGGAAAATGTGAACACGTCATAATTTAATGATCTGAGGTTATGGGAGATCTCAAAATCATTGTAATAAATGTTAACTACTATACATTATCATAAAAACAACATATTCTTAAAAAATAGCACTGTGCGTTTACTTACAATGCCAAAAATGAAGGTGAAGCAAAATTCTGTCTCAACTTTTTTTGTAGACTCTTACAAAACATTCGTCCACAACTAAGCAATTACTCTCATTTGGCGCCAAACTGCTTTGTAGGTTAGCCAGCATGTTAATTTAAAAATCTCCCCGAATTAAAATTTTTATATGGACAGTTTTGTATTTCTCACAGCATTTGTTCACAATTACCTCCTGTTTACAATTGCCCTCGTCTACCCTAGTACAACTCTTGTAACATGAGGTCAGCACGTCGCCGGGCCTCCGCCTAGTATGTACAGCATTAGACACAAAAAGGACAGCTCTTCTGTAGCGTGAATTTGTCAAAGTCCACTTCGGGCAGCGCCTGGTTCACACAACTAGGGAAAGGATGTTTATTTTGCACCTAATTTACTCCTTGAATATATCTTCGTTATAGATTATCCATAACACTTGACCTATAAACAGATAGAAAAAGCAACAAACAAACAAAACAAAGGAAAAACAGAGCGCAGTAGTGCATAAGAAATTCCTTTACGTGTAAACCTACTCTGTCACGAAATCAACCGAAGTCTTCCGAAGAGGACACAGCATATGGCAGCTGTAATTCTTTTGTCTAAGACTTTAAATAGCATTAACAACAAACACCTGTGCCTTAGGCGGGATTCGAACCACGATCTTAGCCTTCCCGAAACGTCAAAGTTGCGTTCCTAATTGCTATGGCTACATTGACCCGCAATTACACGAATATTGGCTATAAATAATTTTTGAACGACGTACTGTACAAGCGAAAGTATTATCAGATCGATTACGAGTTGCTTGTCTAATGTCAACCTTGTAGTATCTGAAATAAAGCATCGCAAAATTTGTAAGCGTTTCCCTTGAATGACTGAACACAAGAGAGTAAATAACTCCACCCAATTCCAGGAGTTACTCGTTCCGTTTCTAAACTGCATTTTGAAACGACAAATATGGCCGGACTCAACCTAATAGTGTACAGTTTCCTGTCACCTTATCCACAACGTCAGTAAAAACAAAACTTTTTCCACGGATAATGTTTCGTAACTGTGGAAAGGTCAGAGAAATAATGTGAACTATATTTAATAGCGCGGCACATAGAAAAACTATGTTTTACATTCCACGGAATATTATTTCCGTAATATGTACAGTAGTCGCAAAAAAAAAAAAAAAAAAAAAACCCGGACCGACTCTTGTACCTGATTTCAGAGCCTTGTTCACTCCACAACACGATATACTGGTAACTAAGATTTTCATGGTTCGAATCCTGCCTGGAAAGGAAACTTTTTTTTGTTCCTTATTTAAATTTATTCCCAATACTTTTCGATTGCAGCGATATTTTACTACTTAATTAACGCATTATTCCCATAACATGAATTTTACCAGCAATCTATATCATACAGTAATACAAAAAAAAAAAAACAGACGTTTCAATTCATTATGCAAAATTGCAAAAGTTTTGTAAGATGACAAGTGCGATTGTTATAAATTTGATGTAGGAATGAAATTGATGATGTGCAATATTTTACATATGCGCCCTTGGTTTCAGCCGATGTTGTACAGAGTTTTTCCGCATACAAGATTATATTATTCGACACTCGGCGGTCATTTTCATTTGAAACTTTGAAAATGAATGTTGTTGTTTATTGCAGGAGGAACCGAAACTGAGCGAACAACATGCAAGAAAAGTAAGATACGGAAGAGATGTGATAAATTAATTAATGTAACAGTTAAATAGCCTACAGGGAAAGCAAAATTGTACGCCTTATACGTTTTCGACATTCTAAAACTGTAATGCAAAACTCTAAATATAAAAATAAAAACATCTTTTTAGACTTATGTTTTACCACTTTGTGACAATTTAAGTATGACTTCCAACAATTATTCTCAACCCCACCAGCATTTTAGACCTTTCCGATATTAATCCTTATTATACAATAATTGTGTTGTTTTGATTTTATAACACGCAATAATCGTATACAAAACACGCAACGTGCTTGCTTTGGCGTGTGTCAAATTCGCTTCCGCTGCCTGTACTTGAAACGCCGACTACACTCTGACCGGCGTCTTACGTTCACCTCATACTAATACAAATAGACCGATGTCACGGCCCTAGTTATTATTTTTGTAATATGTTAATATCCTGTTCTTTAATGTTTTGTTAAATTTTCATCCCTTGTATACTGTGTCATCTGGTAGAGTGCAAGAGAAGGCCCTATGGCCTTAACTCTGCCAGTATAAATAAATAAATAATAACATTAATACTTGTCCAGCACTTTCATCTGTCAGCTTTGTGGATAGGTAGTGGGAGGCCAGAGAAAGAATGCAGCAGTGCTGACATCCTCTCCTTCATAGTTTCACTTTAACATTGTTCACTTTATTTCGTTTTCTTTCCTTTTAGTTTTCATCGCCATTGTACGGCCAATGACTCTAGTCAAGTGCCACTGCATTGAATAATAATTAAAAAAAAATAATAATAATAATAATTATTATTATTATTATATAATAAAAATTTATATAACGTCTTAAATAATCGAAGCGAGAAACTTGTTTTAGAGATTTATTTCTATCATAATTTTCGAACGTATGTACAGGATATTTTCCATAGTGAGCCATTACCTTAATTTTCCTTGAAGATTCAATTCAATTCAATTTATTTGGCCATTAGACATACAGTTTTAGGCTTCGTCAGAATACATTGAAAAACATATAAATACATTTTTAAAAAACACTAATAAAAGAAACAGTAAAATTTAAATAATACAATGAAAACATGAAATAATTTGAAACTTTTAAATTAAAGAAAACTAACTAAATTGCAATTAAACTTATTTATTAAAATACAATTTCATACAAACTTGTGTTGAAAAACTCAGCAACAGAATAAAAAGGATTATTTAATAACCTTATTGTAAAATCTAGTTTTGAAGCTATTTATTGGTAATTTATAATATTACTTAGGAGGTTATTATACAATTTCATCCCCTAATTAAAAAGTTTGTGTTGCTCTTGTGTAATCTACAATATGGAATATTAATTTGTTCACTATTTCTAATTTCATGATCATGTATATTGATCACTAATGAGTAATTGTCGATATTTTGTCGAGTGTAAAGTACTAGATCATATAAATTTATGATTGTTAAAATCCGTGATTGTCTGAAAAGTGGCCGACAATGTTCCAGATAGTTTGATTTACATAAAATTCTAATGCCTTTCTTTTGTAAAATCAAGACGCTTCCAATTTTGGTTCCATTTCCCCAGAAAATTAAGGCATATCGGATTATCGACTGAAAGAAAGAAAAGTAGGCACATCTTAAATAATTTTGAGAAACGCAAGTCGTTAATTTCTTTAACAAATATAAAACTCTTGATATTTTTTGATTATACTGCTTCCCGAGTTGATAATTATATTATAACTTATGGACCGATCGTTGTAAATCGTTCTCAGTATTTTGTATTATTACTATATCGTTAGTACATAGTAGTTTATTAAGATATTTAGTTTTGTTCAGTTTCATACCAGGATTTACCTCTCGTTTCCACTTTCAAATGAAATCAATATGTAACGTCATATCCTTATAATTACAAATAGAGGAGATCTACAGCGATGACTATGCCTATTATAAGGAAGACTGGTTGATGATGCTACTTCTGACCTCAGTTCACAGCGTCCGGGGCCAACTTGTAGGATCTCTCCTGTAAGTGAACCTTCCCCTTTCTCCTTCTATCCGATGTGCAGTATACCGTATCGTATAGTTTATACTATGGCGGCTTTTTTTCATTAGGAGACGCCCTGACCCGGTCGAAACTTGCATCAATGGTCGTTCTCAAGTCCGGTTCCATAATATATTTCCACACAAATCCCTTTTCTGCCATCTCAAGTCATGGCCAATACAAGGGAGAGATCTGATTTCCAATACCCACCCTATTATGAATATCAAATATGCATAGAAAAACTGAACTATCGATTAAATGCCTTTCAGAAAGACGAAGTTCAAATCCCTGCATATTCAAACAAGAACTTTTGCTTCGGTTGAAGTTCGGCCTTCAGGAAAAAAAAAAAAAAAAATCGGTGTCATGAAAGTGACATATTATCTCATTACAAGCTTTATGCGTTTCGTAACATTTTAATTCTATTTTCATATTGCGGATGATATTCCAATTTACGATTATGTCTTTGAATTATCTGCAGCAATTGCACGAGTGCAATTTAATAAGATTATTCAACGGATAAAACAGATTATTAAATAACTTGCAAAACCGAATTACTTACGTAAAGGATAATAACAATTATAAAACACAGCAATAAGGTATTATGTTTCCTTGTAATGAAATTCAAAAACAAGCTGCTATCTATCACGGTATATTAAATACTATTGCCAATTACTCAGAGCGGAAATCGAAACAACAATACCATAGTTATAGTCTATTATTTGCAGATTAAAGGCTATTATGTTTCGATATAATAATAATAATAATAATAATAATAATAATAATAATAATAATAATATTTATTCTGGCACAGTTAAGACCATTAATCTTTCTCCTCCACCTAACCAGAGGATGAAATAAATGTATAATGAAACAATGTCATATTGAAAAGAAACTACATTCGTAAGAAAAAACGAAGCAGCAAAATATGCATAAGGTAGAAAAATATCGAACTTAAATACCTACTTAAATTAGGTAAGAAATTAAATGATTCAATTACTTGATAAACTGGTTACAGTCATTAATTATATATATCTTGGGACATTGCGCGATGTAAAATAAGATTTTTCACTTTGCGCTTGAAAGCGTTTAAGGTCTGGCAGCTCCTAACATCTGTAGGTAATGAATTCCAAGAAAGAACGTGTATCTTCTAAAAGATGAAGAATATGCGGCTGTTCTGTGGAAAGGGACTTACAATAGAGAGTTCTGTAGTGATCGGGTATACACACTAAGATATCGTCGTTGTTCCTGCAATACTTCCTATGTGCAAAATATAAAAGATGTCAGTAGGAAGAAAAAACATTCATTCATCCTATGGCAGTCGTACATAGGAGACTGTGAATTCTTACATTTTCGAAACAAAAAATTTAATTACATATAGGAGATTTTATTATTTGCTGTAACTTATCACTATTTAAGTTATTTAATAGAGGAAAAATCTGAAAATCGATAAATATGTCACATAGGAGTTATTGCAGGAACAACGACGATATATGGATAGATTATGGAGTCGTAATGCAAGATATTCAGGGGGTATGCAGAATCTGATACAGAAGGAAGAGAATGAAAACTACATCTTCAGCCAGTCGGAGCACAGACAATTCAATGAAGGACCTTGAGATGTGATCGAAGACAAATATTGCATATAAACCGGGTCAGACCATAGCTGAGATCACTTAGCAGAACGTTGCAGTAGTCGAACTGTGTAAAATAGGTTTTCATTTAGAAGGAAGAAAATTGTTTATGTGTCGAAGTGTGTGCAGTATAGAAAATACTCCTTTACGTGTACGGCAGACGTATGACATCATTGTGTTGAGCCCTTAATCAGTGTATTCTTTTTGCAAAGAACAGGTTGTATTTCTGATTATGTTTCCCTTAAAGGAATATGAACACTAGAAATGACATGATAGACCTTCAAACTGAATATGTATACCCCTGTTAAAAATACGAGAAGTTTTGCCCACCATTTTCAAATATGAACAAGAACTACGGAAGAATGTTCCACTCCATCAAGAACGTGACAGGTGGAGTTCAGTCCAAAGTACTCTATCATTAACAAATAGAGCCAAAATATTGACAGAACCTTTGTTGATACTAGGAAGCTCGCTGTATTTAGTTTTCAATGTCTCAATTGTTCTGCCAAACATCCGCAAGTGGAGACAAGAAAGTGCTCATCAAATTAACCATTAAATTATAATACACACAATTTTAGAATTATGAAGTTGTGTCACTCGACGCAGATATTAACAGATGTATAATCTTCGAATATAATATATATTTTGAAGAGATACTCTGGAACCCTTAGCCATTGTTGCACAATGTCAAACAAGATAAAATTATAGGCTACATGTAAAATATCTTAAATTATTTAAAAAAAATAGGCCTAATGTGTCCCGTTTGGAGTATACACACTTATTAAACTACGATTTGACGATTAGTCATAAGCAGGCTTCGGTCCTGGGCACAGAAACGCATGAAGTTCAGAACGCACGGACGAATAGTGTTGTGTTGGTCAAGTGGACTGGGAGATGGAGCGCGCCGTTACTTCGTGTCTCAACATGTAAACAGTCCGTCACAGTATGGCACAAAATATATTTCACCCTGTACAAATGCAGTATATACAGTACATTCTTAGTGTAGACAATAAATGTCTACCATTAAAGTATTAACGTGAGTTGTAACCTTCAATCAGGTGTCCCTACGCCGAAGCCTGTTACACGTACCGCAGCCAAGCAACAATAGGCCTACACACAACGGTAATGCACATTACGGACCCATCTGTGCTGTTGCAGTCGGGTGACTGCACACGGGTCATGACGTCATTTATACTCCATGTACTCTAAACCTCATACTGGTTACTCTGTGTCCCTAGGCCGAAGCCTGGTCATAAGGTTTCCTGCAGCAGAAGGAATAAAGACTGCAGAAAGCTACCCTAAAATGTGCAAACAATATGGCATCAACTGCACTATCAGTGCCAATTTCAATCTAAGTGTGTTGTGCGTGAAGAACGCCTAGGAAGACCAGTCGAAGTTTCAAAATCAATGACTGAAAAGAATATTCATAACATATTCGGTAAGACAGGAAGATAAGTACAGCCAGTGCCAACGTTTCTGGCGTATGAAATAAGTAATGGAAACGTTGAGAGCGAGTATCTTATCTTTGCCACGAAATGTAGGCGAGAAAGCTGACAACTGTGATTGGCAGATTGCTGACGTCACATCTGTTTAGGAGGTGGTACCACTCTCAGCCGAAGAGGCGGCAGATGTCACTGACTGGACAGTGTACTCAAGGACACAAAGTGTGAGTATCTTGCCTTTGACGGACGCAGTGGGCAGGCTGCTGGCGTGATGTGTTGAGTGGTACCGTTCTCAGCTGCACTGGCACAAGTGCTCACTGACTGGCTTTTTACTCAAGGACACGCGCCAAAAACGCTGGTACTGGCTATAACGACAATTTGATATTAAAATTTCATATAAATGTAGGAACTATGTTGAACTATCAAAACTGGTCCTCAGGTAGCTTGGAATGAGAACAAAACAACGAAGCACAGAATACACAGTGATATGAAGAACCGTTATTTCACTGAAGAAAATGAACGACTTTCTGTAAATAAATATGACGTGTGATGAAACTAGGATATATCATTTGAAGCAAATATCCAGGAGACAGAATATGTAATGGAAAAATGGGCACTGATTTATGGTGGGGGGGGGCAAGGCACTTTTTGCCCCCTCAACTTACACAGCCAGAGGGGCGTCCCCCCCCCAATAATATTAATAGAGGGGCCTCGCCCCCCCAAATAATTCGAGCAGAAATTCCTCAAGTTAAAAAGAATAATTAATTTGTTTGAAAATGAAATAGGACATATGATTATTTCAAATCCATAGAGATGGCAACTGCCGCAATGAAATGTTAGTGACGCAACTCATAAAGCCTCTCGAGATAGGTAAAACACGTGATACTACGGTGACAACTTTCTTGTCTATGATTCACATTTTTTCAATTCAGTTCTCATTTTTCAACTATTGCGATCGAACTATTGGCTAATGGTATTGCCTAGAGGAAGTAATAAAACGAAATTAACGTTCAGATTAGTAGTGTATTCCACTATATTTTTGCTTAATATCTGTTAAATTAATATTCTATAGATTCGATATTTGATCTTCAATCGTCACAGTACCCGAGTCACGTATAGGCTCCATTTCTAGCTCTTGTTACCTAAATACAGAATATGTTATGAACGAAACGAACATACGTGCTTCTTCCTCAATCCTTCAATTGCAACTGACGTAATTTTCAATGGTATTGCGTCATCCACTTCACAGTTCTGCCAACTTGTACATTATTTATGAAATGACCCTAGTTTTACAGCGAATAGGTATTACCACAAAGAAAATTATAAAAAAGGCGTGAGCAGTAACAATTACATTTTGGTAGATTCTTTAGGCAGTGGTGATGCCGTTTCCATCAGGGTTGCACAAAAACTTCATTCTGATTCTGAGATTGAATGAAATCTCTGTTACGTAAGATCTCATTTTTAGAAATCTGTAGTTAAACTGGCTGAACAATTAGTACTAGTGAAAAACAGTGATAGATAATTTAGAGGGTGTTTCAGAACACATTGTTAAGGACATAAACGAACAGATGAATAAAGTTTTAAATAAAAATGTAGAGCATGCTAGAATATTCTCCATAATATCAAAGGTTCCATTTGGAGACCAATTTTCGCTGGAGGCAATTGATGGTAATTTAGTGAACAATGATACTGTGTATTTTAAGTATGTCTCTATTATTTCATTTCAGACAGACAGGACATTTCTCCATACATAAGAAAGGTTCAGTTAACGAACAATCGTCAGAGTAATTAGGAAAACTTACATAACGTGTTTATTGTTTACTACAATTCAGTGAGTAGAAATGGAAATTAACAAAGATTAATTGATGGAAACTAAACGAGGTAAAATAATATGTGTTGTTATTTAGACAAAATCGAAGCAAAATTATATAAATACGTAAAATAATATGATCTACAGTAGCCTATACGGAACTTCAATGTCAGTACTGGAATTCAATTATGACAATTGTATTATTAATTACTAGCCTAAATATTGAGCACTACAAAATCTCTTTCCCTATTATACCAAATTCACATCACAAAATAGGTTTTAGGTCATTATTTTAGTTTTATGACATTATTGAAGGATTTTTAGGTGAGAAATGCCTTTTTTAGGGTATTTTTTAATAATCCATAGGTCATCGAAATCTTAGCTGTAGTCATAACTATATCTATCGCACAAGTGACGTCAGACAGGCCGACACTCAGCGGCGCTTCTCAGCATCGCCACTTTTGGGAAAACATTGATTTAAATGGAGCCATTCAAACGTTAAGCGCAATCGAGCTAATGTGATATTTGGTGGCTGATACTCGCCACCAACAACTCTGCACCCCTACAAGTTTCAGCTGACAAAGCATTGGATCTATTTACACAAAAAATGGAAGAAAGGTATGACCATGCAAGATACAACCAGTCATTATGAAAGGGAAAGAAATCTCCACTTTCGAGGTGGGAATGGAACTGGGGTCTGTTTGATTTGTAGTCAGAAGCGTCACCACTTAAGTCAAAGAGAGGTCCTCTTTGTTTCTACTGTGAATGCTAATTCGAACTAGGAAATTTTACATGAGAATTACATAAGTCCAGATACTTAGAAAAAACATATTGTATTACAATGTCACAGGGTCATTCAGGAATAGACTTCTGTTCTCAGCAACTGACTAAGCTACGGCTGGGAGGAGGATCTGTGGAGGTAGAAGGTACACGAATATAAGCTTGATCATGTGCGTATAACGAGAGGTCGCAAATATTTGCATACCACATATTAACTTCGCCATGTTTGTCCGTCCTTGTGTGTACTTGCAACAATTCAGCACTCTATGGTCTGCTTCATGTTTACCTCAACGAAATTCTTCACAAATTGCTACAAAATTTTCCTTAACTTCGATCAGTAGTTGTCCTCGGTCGTTGGTTACCATGCTAGTCTTCAATTAGAGATTTGTGGCTTCAAACGCTGCCTAGAGCAAAGAATTTTAAATGATGATAAAATCCTTCGCATCGTTTCCTCCAGGAGAAAAGTGCAATAAAGCTGTGGGTTCCGTTAAACTTGGATTTCCGTGAAAAACTTGATTTCAGTTTTTTTTACCAAATGAGATTAGGAGCGTTCGAGACGAGATTTATGAAATAATTTCTACGTAAATAGTTCTTGAATACCAAAAGTAACAATAATGGACTATACGCTAGTTACTCTGCTACTTCCAGAAGAGAAGAATATTTCAATATCATATACAGTAACGACGTACAGAACTATCTTTCCAAAGCACTCATAGAAAAATGGAAACACCACTGGCATCAACTAGCAGTAAGCAAGTTACACACTATTAAGACAAGAATTCACTTCACCTCAATCCATGACGTCCCTTACTCGTCAAAAAAGGTTACCTTTACCCGAATTAGAATTGATCACTCCTACCTCACCTCCTTATCAGACAACAACCACTATATAGTATCTGTTACACAGCACTACCCATCCATCACTTCTTCAACGAATGCAGCAAATATAATAACGAAAGACAAAATATGGAATTCCGAACGGTATCTACATTCAACAATCTACAACTCCATCATCATCATCATCATATGGTGTCTCGGTCCGTTTTGGGATTATGAGCTCCCCACCTCAAAGACACTGGTCTCTGAAATTCAATATAATTCCAGTATTATAGTACAACAAAGTAAAACCAATAATGTAAACGTTAACGTCATATACGTAATGTGAACAAGTCGCGATATGAGCTAGATGTGAAAGTGACTATGACTAAATAAAAAAAAAATTCACAACTGCCGCATGAATGAATGTAGGAATAACTGGACGGACCGTGCTACTGAAAATGCAATAAAATTGTTTGGGATTACAATCCACAGAGACATATTTCACTATCAAGAACGACTAAAAAAGTGATGAAGGTGGCATTTCTCTGAACATGGAATACGCTTGACAGGGTTTAATACATAAAATTGATGATTATCACCATCACCATCATCATTAACGAATTAGTTGCAGCACTTAATCTGAAAAGGACTGAAATATGTACGAAGTCACACACCTGCAATCATCAGCACATCCACCTATCTACCCACTCACCTATTCACTCATCTACCTACCTACCTACTCACTTATTCATCCATCTACCTACCTACCTATCCATTCACCTATTCACTCATCTACCTACTCACTCACCTATTCACCCATATACCCACCCATCTATCTATCTATCTATCTATCTATCTATCTATCTATCTATCTATCTATCTATCTATCTATCTATCTACCTATCCATGCGTCCTCATTGCATTCAACCACATAACTGCCTATCTCCCTTTCTAGCGACGTTTTTGTCTCTCTTCCCTGCCGTCTAGTCATCAGTTGTCACAGCTGAGGCCCGAGTATCGCCATCATGCTGGTCATGCGATTTGGATAATGGAGGAAAGATGGAATGTCAACAGGAGAAATGGAATCGACTCTCCTCTCCGTAACCACTGTTGCGCATAAGAAAGGAGTTAGGTTCAAATTCACACAGCGTAAATAAATGTACACCTTGGTTATTTTTTATATATATTTTCAATCCTTTAATTTCTTATTACATTGTGACTTTATACATAGGCAATAGAATCGTCTCAACACTTTAAAATCCATCTCCACATTCTCACAGTCATTTCACACATTTTATACAGTATAACCCCATTATAAAGCAATTATTTAGCGTTTTAAACAGTTGATATCAACATCTGTTACTGTTACAATTCTCTTTGCTAAACAGCTTTTTTGTTACTGCAGTTTATAATGGAGTGTAACTTTTTACCTTGGAAATTAACAAATGCACAACCCATATAGATAGTATTTACATAACAAACCTAGTGCAAGTTATCTTCCATCTCCTGCACATGTTTTTAAGCAAGACCTCATAAAACGAGATATTTATAGTTGATTTCTATGAGTTCAAGCAATATTCATACAATTTTACATTACAGAGTAACAGCTCCTTCGACAATATCAGAACAAACAATCATAAAGTTCTAACTTTAATTCTTGTACTGTATTAAAATGTCTCCGCGAAATTTTTAAGGCAATATCATGTCGAAAATTGACAAGATTTGAAATTTAAAGTGTTCCAAAATTACGAATTAACGTTGTTTTTCTTGGATTTCAAATTGCATATCACATGATAACAGTCTTCCTCTCGTAAATTTAAGTTAAATCCATGGAGTGACAACCCATGAAGGGCCAAGACTGACCACCCGACCGCACGTCCACATGCCTCAGCAAAGTGAACGATCATCAATCCGGCACCGGGGTAACGTGTGGTCACTACGAACTAGGGTTATCATTATCCATTGTAGCTTCTTAAATTCCTCTAGACACAACGGACACCGGTACCATACATGGGCCTAAATTTAATGAAAAAATGTCCAGGATAACAGGAACCAGCTTTCATTCCAAATCGCTAATCAAATACATAACATCTTAGATCATGCGTCTACGGAGCGGAACTCTCGTGTAATTAATTTATTTAACTTGTAGTAAGAATTAAAGAGAGAATGAGGACCATACGAGGTTGGACAATAAAATAATGAGACTGATTTTTTCCCACCTGATGAGGCAACTCAACAGCCTCCTACCAGATATGTTTGACCTTGGTCCTCCCTCCATCCGAATTCCACTGGCACCATCCTGCAAACCTAAGTGTGGAACAGCTGCTTGATTAGTGGAGTTGTATGTTTGCTCCTCGACAATACAAATGAAACCGCATGATAACGCACATCGCTGTGACATCTTGTTTTGTGTGAAACTCGGTGAAAATGCCATAACGCTTGGAAAGCTTCAGCAGGCTTTTTGAAATGAAGTGATGTCAATAGCACAAGATTTCCGGTGGCATAAAATGTTTGCTAAGGGCAGAAGCAAACGTTGAAGATGAACACCAACAATTGTACGGAGAGATGACATTGCCAGGGTACGTAAATTTGTACGAACTGACAGGCGATTAACAGCCAAAATGATATCAAAAGAATTGAACATGAATCGGGAAACTGTTCACCTCATTCTGACTGAAGGCCTGAGCATGAGAAAAATTTGTGCAAAAACGGTTCCAAAAAATCTCACCGGGCAACAGCGAAATGAACGGAGAAATGTGGTTACTGATCTATTTCAGATTCGTTCATATTCATGGGATCCGGAATTTTCGTCACCGATTTTTCGTCAACCGGTGATTTTGTCACATATTACATTTTGCCACTGCAACATTTTCTCATCGATTCACTTTTGTCACAGACATATTTTGTCACCAATTTAAATCATTAGAAGTCCATTACAACCGATATATATTTCTACCGACTATGAGGCAACTATAATGGGCGTCGTGACGAATACATTTCCTGATGTCACAGTGGCTGGCTGTCTCTTCCATTTAGGCCAAACATTATGGAGATGAATTCAAACAGAGGGACTATCAGGAGGATATCTTGAAGAAGAAAACACCGAACTAAGAAGCCAGTTTCATTAGTTGGGTGCATTGGCCTTTGTACCAGAGAATGATATAGTTCACGCCTTCGGTATTCTCCAAGAACATGTTATGGATGAGCTAACCCAAATCTTCGATTACTTTGAGGATAATTATGTCATTGGTCGTAGACGTGGCAGAGGTAGGCAGTAGCCCATGTTCCCTCCAAATACATGGAAATGTTACATTCGTACTAGGGAAAACCTGCCCAGAATAACAAATATTTGCGAAGCGTGGTAGGCTATAGACGTCTTAATACTTTAATAGGCAAAGCACATCCTTCCTTTTACCATGTCCTTCAATTGCTACAGGAGAAGACTGCAAGGATACATCAGGATATTGAGAAATTAGAACCAAGTCAGTTTCCACCCAAAAAAAGAAGAAATACACGTCCTTAGATAACAGAATTACACGAATTGTCGATAGGTATGAAGCCTATATAACAGAAGAATAACATTCTTGGTTACCTACGTGCCATAGATAAACTTCATTGGAAATTTTGGTTGAAACTCCATAAAAACAGGATGAATGCATCCAACTTCAAAATCCATATTAATAAAGACAATTAAAATGATTTCACAGTGATGGTTTTGGACTCATAATAAAAACAACCTACATATAATTTTCTGTACTATTTTGGTGACGAAACTCCCTCAGTATAAAAAAGATGACAAAATATCTAAATATCTTCGGTGACAAAAATAAATTATGACAAAATGTATTTGATGACCAAAAAACTAATGATGAAAAAAGGTGACAAAGTATAACGGTAACGAAATTTCCGATTACGAAATGTCCTAGACCCCATATTCATCCGCCATTGCTTCATGCGACTTCTTCTCTTCCCAAAAGGGAACTCAGTTGTGAAAGGACGTCATTTTCAAACAACAGAAGACGTCCAAGAGGTCGTAACCCATGCGTTAAACAGTGTCTCAAAAGATAAGTTTCACAGCTGCTACCAGCAGTGGCAGCAACGTTGGGATTAGTATGTTCAGTCTCAAGGAAACTACTTTGAAGGTGATCACATTGTAGTTGGTTAAAATGTATATAAATGTGTTTTTAACCAGTCTCATTGCTTTATTGTCCGACCTCGTATTACAAATAAAAATAACTTGGAGCTTTTTGCTTGACTGATGTATAAACCTGGATATTTTCTGTACGATACAATGAAAAAAAAAAAAAAAAAAACAACAACAGATGTAGGGTAGTCGGTTCAGGAGAAGTTTAATCAATTTGAAAAGGATGACAGGAGGATTAGGACTAGTCTAATAATAAAATAAACACGTAGCAATAATTTAAGTACATATAGAGTAACTACTCTGAAAACGAATTTGTACTTTTTCTATAACTTCCCTCCCATCATCCTAAACTATATTTCGCGTTATCAAAGTTCTGCAAAAATGTCTGGCTCTATTCATGGTAAAGTTATTGGTATTTTTAATTAAATATGTGTATCATCAGAATATATTACAAAGTGAATATAAAAAAGAGAGAAAAAAGGGAGATATGAAATTGTTTTATGCTATATTCATTATCTGTAACATCATATATAGTCTATCAAAGTATAAAAATTACGCAAGATTCACATAATATACTAACTAAAAAGATTGCGCCACTAAATTTTCAGATCTCCACACTTTTCATTGGGTCTCATTTCTTTTGTTGTTGGTCATATAACATATCGGTACATAAACTCATTTTAATCCAATTATTTTACATATTTTAACTTTATTGTGGATTGATTATATTTTTGTTATTTGTTTCCATACTATTTCTCCGTACCTTGTCTAAATTATGACTGCCATTCTATACAAAATAAAAACAAATCCAATGCATTCATTCTCTCCGGAATGCTAGCTTTGTATACAAAGTTTATTTTATTATAGCTTTAACCACTGATGAGATTTTTCAATATTTAAGAATAAATACGAGCATAAAAAACACTTTCAGCAGTGACTGCAGATCGCACATATCACGTAATTAAAATGGTTACACGTTGTGCAGTGCATTTATAAATATTCTATAAAAATGTAAACTGCAAATAGAGATTGTCACCTTTTATTTTCACATTATTTATCAAGAAATCGTCGATTTCATTATCGCGGCAAATTAAAGGAATGAAAGAAAACATTCTGATAAAAAACCAGTAGCGCGTCTCCTTAGCTATTCGCCGTACTTACACATGAAATTTCATAAACTAAAATTAAAAAGGTTACTGCATGAATATTGTAGTTTGCGATTGCTCCAGAAAGACTGATTTGAGAAATCGAAATTTTTCAAAATTTTATTACTAAAAAGATCAAGAAGATTAAAGGCTACCTCAGTGCCTTAATAATGATTGCTCCTAAAATATTCTTCACATTTCCTCTCATTTTTAATTTCTTGAATGATTTGTATTAAGAAGCAGTTTACACAATTGTATTTATTATACATTTCAGTTCTTGCATAAATTTGGACAAGACCTGAGTTCAAGAACGTTGATCTCCTCTGTGCAAATAGCGGTGAATATATGTAAACAATGATCTACGCTTCAATGTGTTTAGAATAAGTTTTTGTGATATTATTTTTGGCAAATTTTGTCAGAATCCTGTGATTTCTTAAACTTCGTTATAGCCTACGGAAAGGATATCATTAAATATTAAATACCTGTAACACAAAATACCATTATTTCTTTTACATTTATGTTTTTATCTCTAGCTGAATTTCAGTATGAAACCTTTCCTTATGAAATTAGCAGAATATGTGTGGTTGAGCAAAATGTAATATGAAAGTAAAAGAATACTACATAATATTATAAGTAAAAATACGTTGCTGAAAAAAACAATTTCTTATGAAATAATCACAGAAAGAAATCAAATGTCATAATGAAATTCCGTAACCAAAACTTCATTTTCTTCCTCAAGACCCTATTCTTTCTATTGTTTGACAGTTACAATGTGTAATTTCAGTACAAAATTGTGTATTTAAAATAAATTTGTAAACTTAAAATGAAACTAGATATGTTGGATTGAGAAACTGTCTTCTAAGCGTATTGAACCAAATCGATACCTAATCTTAGTACGGTAGTGCCAAACTAACACAAATTTAATTAACACAATATAATATGAATAGTATTTTTTCATTCTTCATTATGTAAATCGAATAATTAAATGCGTATGTATGCAGTTTAAATGACCCGGTAGAGAAACGACCTAAAACTTGTTTTGCCATGTTCCTATAAACCAGGTACAAATAAACTTACTAAACTTGCTGTACGCTGTACGTGCGATATTTGTTTGTATGCAGAATGGTCTGTAATTAGCGCAAAGAAACAAAAATAACGCTATTGTTTTCTTTAATGAAAACTGGACCAAAAATATCCTTGTAAACTTTTGGTTTCGAAGTTTAGTTTTACAAAACATGACA
The DNA here is from genome assembly GCF_040183065.1 of Periplaneta americana. Lineage (NCBI taxonomy): Eukaryota > Metazoa > Arthropoda > Insecta > Blattodea > Blattidae > Periplaneta > Periplaneta americana. Next base: position 68,400,692 of record NC_091121.1, read on the forward strand.
TTTAATTTTGGGCGGTATCATACCGCTGTGTAAAGCAATCGTTAGGAAATGTGACATCAGACCCATAACAGCAGTGTGAAAGATATTATACAGTAGAGCGTCTCGTTTAGGCACAGTGAAAACGTAAACAAAGTGCAGGTAACGTGCCGGGAGAGGACGAGCTGTATGATAAACACAAGATTTTAGTTGCAATATTTATGGCGGAGCATTAATTGAAATTATATTTTCCAAAAACACACAAAACAAAAGAACACAAATTGCATAACGTTATCATATACACATTTTAACAAACGAGCAATTGTAACGTTGAAATCATTCAATATAACAAATCAAATTTTGCTACTGTACTTATATGATGTTGCTTTCAAGCAGCATTTTTTTTTTGGTCATGAATTTCATTCTCTGCATGACTAACGTAAAACATTTCACCATTTACTGTGGCCGAATTCAGTATATTGGTCTGAAGTGATAACACTATTTCCTAAACATACTTATCCCTTCTCAAAGGTCAATTTATTCAGATACAGTACCCTTTTCAAAGTTTAATTTATCAGGTACAGTACCTGAATAAATTGACTTTGAGAAGAGTTAATTATGTTTAGAAAATAGTGTTGTCACTTCAGACCAATAATACTGTAGTTTTGTTAATTCGGCCACAGAAGACGGTAATATTATGTTAGTCATAGAGAGAATGAAATTCATGACAGTAAAAATGTTGCTTGAAAGCAACATCACATAACTAGCAAAATTCGATTTGTTACAGCTACTGAATGTGTTTAACGTCACAAATGCTTGTTTGATGAAATGTGTATATGATAACGTATGCAATTTGTGTTCTTTTGTTTTGTGTGTTTTTGGAAAATATAATTTCAATTAATGCTCCGCCATAAATGTTGTAACTAAAACCTTGTGCATCCCTCGTGTTTATCGTACGACTCATCCTTCCCCCACACGTTACCTGCGCTTTGTTTACGTTTTCACTGTGCCTAAACGAGACGCTCCATTGTATGTCATTCTTCTTCCACAGAGTAACATCATAAGATCGTAGCGCCGCAGTTTATGTTCCACGTACAAAATGGTCACCTAGCAGGTATGCTTAGCCGGCATCATATTGCTTCGGACAGTCTGTCTCGGACATGGCGGTTTTGTCTCGGACCGTCCGATGTGGCAATGATTTCACATATATCCTTATGAGGCTGCAGCATACAGCATCGGACGAATGTATACTGCCGGCCTTAGTCTTGGAGATCTATAACAGTTCGTTTTTTATGTATAAATTCATGTGATTGGAAGAAACATAACTGCAGTTGTGAGGGCAGTGTAAACTCTTATCGCGAGCGTAAATAAATACAATTTTTAAAACAAGATGAAACTTTCAGTAAATACAGTATAACATTGCTACAGGTACCTACCAAATGAAAATTGACTACACTAACATGTGAGGAAATGGTACAATAATCACGTTGCAATAAAAAGAAATGATAACATTAAATATTTTGCTTGTTTAAAGTTGAAAAGTATAAAATATACAACATCGCCATATGAAATTTTTCAATTGTTAGAAAGATTCAAGATTCAGGAAAACTTATATATTGCTATATCGGTATGGATACAATATTAGTAAAGAAAATTTTATGTTAACATTAAGACTGGAGTTATTGCTCTCACACAACTCACAAACATTTCCGCCCTGAAACTATATTTGGAATGTTAAAACAATGAGAATTAAACATGCTTCCTAATGTGCAGTTCAAACAGAAAATTTAACAAAGATGGAAGGTAAAATCTGAGGTTTAATTTTGTATTCATTAAAAATATTTCATACAAAAAATAGTTCATCACATATCTTTAGTCCTCCTAGCTGAATACGAGTATAGCTTTATTCTCTACATAATATTGTATTATGTGCCATCTCTCTTGTATTCGTTTCTTTCTTTCCCCCTTTCTTTTCTACATGATGTCTCCATTTTAGCATGACCACAAAGCAATGATGCAGTACTAATGCTTCTCCATAGTAGGTCTACTAATGTGACAAAATATATTGTATCATGACGGTAAAGATACACTAAATCCTACGAATTTCACCGCTCACCGGGAATTTCTGACAAGTAGAGGTACACTTCTATCAAGAGACTAATAATAATAATAATAATAATAATAATAATGAGTTAAGTTCACAGGAATCGTGGAAATAACTGATAACTACACAACGTTTCAGAAGTAGCACAATCAGAATGCTATAGATCGCGTATCAAATAACGCAATTACTTACTAAAAGGAGAAACGAGTAAGAACCACATACGCGTTGGAGAGATCAGTGAATGACTGGAGACGGAACAGGCCTGTGATTTAATCCAAGTAGTAGCTATGATGATAATGTTCATAGTAAAGTTATGAAATATGAAGTATTTAAAATCTTAATAAGAAAATTCAGACGCAGAGAGAAATTAATTGAGATTTCAACAATTCTTCTTCTTCTTCTTCTTCTTCTTCTTCTTCTTCTTCTTCTTCAGGCACTACAACTTCATTGACGTTTTGGCCTTCTCAACGATCTCTTTCCATTTCTCTCTATCTTGGATAATTTTGGGCCAATTCTGAATTCTTAATAATTTTACATCTTCCAGTACCGTACATCATCCCTCCACCTATTTTTTGGTCTTCCTGTTGCTCTTGTCGTCAGAGGTTGCCACTGGTAGATCTTATTCACCAGTCTATCATTTTACACAATAATTGTTACAGGAGTAAAAGCAATGTCTCTTAAAACCAAATTAAAAACTATTCTTAAAAATACATTTTCTACCGGAAATGCAGTAATATTACAGGTATGACACGCTACAAGAAACGTCATCAATCTTGGCTAAAGTCTACGAGTTCATAGCATGACATACAGAACCCGTCAAGGAAACCGGGAAGGTAAATAAAAAGATTCGGGATTAATAGTGTCCAAATTTCATGAAAGGATCTCTGCGAGGGGAATATGGTCCTTGTGGGGTAAGATGAGAGGGTAAGCTAGTAACTCAGTGTCCTTCAAAGTGCAGGTGAATGGGGGGGGGGGGTGTCATTGGCCGACTGGGACAAAAAAAGACTCAGTCGTTGGTCAGCCGGTTCCGTTTCGGGATAGGTTGTAAGAGTGGGGGGGGGGGAAACTCGCATTCCTTGGTCGGAACTTCTCCCAAAATGCGACCAGTAATAGCAATAATCATCCCCATCAAATTCACCACAATTTTTTGTGAAATCTAAGTAGTATTTTATTTAACGACACTTTCAACTGCAGAGGTTATTCAGCGTCGGAGTTAATGAGAGCCAAAAATAACTGAAGAATGTTGCTTGAAACCAGAAACAGGATTCTCTCAGATACCGCAAATCTACGGCATGGAACTTACAGCTTTACTTCGCTCTCGGAGTAAGCCATTTTATCACCCTTGAAAATCATTGCCCTCGTGTAGATCCGAGAACCTCAAATCCAATGGCCATCATAGTAATTGTGAGAAGAACCAGGACGACAAGTCGGAGGGACAAACTGTAGTCAGATTCAAAACTAAGACCATTTTACGTGGAAATTTATAGCTAACCTTGCTATTAGTTATTGTTTTTTATTATTATTATTATTATCATTATTATTATTATTATTATGTTTTATCATGCTATATATTATTCCTTAAGGAACCAGAATATTCTTTTAGGTAATTTTAACTATGTGGGTGTGTCACTGATGGGGCGACCTTCAAAGCAAGTATTTTACCATTGAAGCTACATCCACGCCGAAGGAGGCTTGCTTATCGCCTGGTGCTTGAGTAGTCGCCTATTTGATACATGGTGGCGCCTAGTGGCTAGTCATTCCTTACTTGTTAGTTCAACAGTGCGAATATGCCACTTTCAAAACTGATTAGAAAACTAGGTATTACGGAAAATACTTTCTTGAAATATGACTGTCTATATCGACAATCGACAGTCATGTTGGATGCATGATGTTAACCTTTCAAGAGTTACATACGGGGAGTTTAACGTTTTGTACAAACAATTGTGGAATTATGAGTTAAAGTTTGTTGAGTATTTAGGAATGAGTACAGAAACGTTCGATATTCAGCTCACTAAAAAATTAAGAAAAATACAAAAACAGGATACTTATTATAGAGCATACATAGGCCTATCATCAAAAGAACGACTCGTTGTTACTCTGAGGTAAGTATAAGTCCACCATATTCATTTACCTTTATATATTTTATTAATAAATACACACTTAAAACTAGCGCATAAAAATTGAAATGTCATTTGGAATTCTGCTGGTATGAAGTTAATGTATGTGGTGACACATTCGACAGCTCATCTAAATCATGTAGATGTAAAAAAAAACGCACACACACACACACACTTTCAGCTGCTTGGTGGTTATCCAAAGAAAACAGACGGGTTCTTTCGCTTGGAAAGTTGCTAGGCGACACGCCAGGTTGCAGACCACGCGATGAGGCCGATTCCAATAGTTATACGGTTCTAGAATGTTCGTTAACTTGGATCACCCATCCAGATGACTACCTAACCACTAGGCGAATACCAAGCCTCCTTCGGTGTGGCCGTAGCCTGAGTAAAACATCCATTCCCACAAAAAGTATTCCTGTATACTGTTAGTAATCAAAACAAACATTTATTAGAGGTTGCTGGAGGGCAGTTGTCTGTTTAAGAAATGCATTAAATAAATAGAGTTAATGAAATCGAAACAACATGTCAATTTTTTTTAATAGTTCCCAAAAATGTATAAGAAAATCTTGTCAGTACCATTATTTACCTTCAATTAACGTAAATCAATGTATTCCATCAAGTTTCTAAAAATGCTTAATATTGTACGTTACATCATGTGTCTAACGATATTTTTCTAGAAGGAGATATGAACTGTATTGACACGAAAACTGTGACTGACTTCCCCGATCGACCCAGATGGTATCAGAGCATTCGAGGACTACGGGATCATTTCGTTTCCACATTTCTTCTTTTGGTCTATTGAAGACTAATTTCAATTTAATTACTTTGAGCTATATAGAATCCTCTATGATGAAGAAAACTTATTCAAGGAGAAACGAACTCATTATTGGCTGCAAGAAGTATCCTAGTTTGATGTCATCATAAAAAAATCAGTAACACGAAGATTGCGCTATTTCGGCGATAATTATATGAGGAATACACAAAAACACAAAGATAAGGATATGAAAACGCTCCAGGATATGCAGGATCCGGTCTTGCGCACTAATAGATTTTGGAATTCACTCAGACAGACTAAACTAGATCTACATGAGCTGTCTCAAAGACATAGGATGGAAAAGGGGTTAGTTATTTTTCAAAATCATGTAATAAAACATTGATTTCCACATTGGAGGTTAGAAAGAGGCGTGTTAGTAGTGAAATACATAAATAATTTCTACGGTTATAGAAACAGAATTGTGGAACTGGGAATGTCACAGGAGGAAACTCAAGATGTACAACTAACGACAGTAACTACAAGAATGGGAACTGAATTACTTGTAAAAGCTATTTTAGTTATCACATCATCATCATCAACCATCATCATCATCATCATCATCATCATCGGCATCAAGAATTAGATCTTTCGGTACATTGTCTCAAAATTTTGTAAACCACCTTCTCGAGGATTAATCCAAATTTCTCTTTCTTGTAGGACCGTAATGAAAGGCAGTCTTAGTTATTCTGATGTCTGGCATACGCGGGACATGATATCTTCAGTTTAGTTCATGTATTTCAATTGTATCTGCAATTCTTCTTTGACACCTAGAGTTCTTTCATGACATAATAATATGTGTATCCTGCTACAAAACGGAGACATCTCATTTCTGATGATTCAGTTCACCTTAGTTAATCTTCTGTTAATGTCCAGCTTTCGCATCCATATAAGAGTACAGCAATGTGATGATTCTGCACACTTTTAGTAATGTTTCCTGTTGCTCTTAATATTTTAATATTCCTCTGTATTGTCCAACAAAATTGTCTCAGACCATTTTTATTTCGACATCTTCATATCTTCTATAGCCAAAATGATATTCTATATAACTTAACTCACTTATGTGTTCGATGATTTTTCCATCTATTACGATTTTAGCTCTTACAGATTTTAGTCATTGGAATGCCATCACTTTAATTTTACTTGTAGTTATTTCAATCAATGTAAATATTACAAGACTGATAATCTTGTTTTCTTAATCGAGAAAAATATTGCGATAACACTGTAAGATATATTTCTTTATGTTTCTATCGCACACAAAGTTTTTTCGTACAGTGGTTACATTAGTAACTTGCAAACTAATGTAAAAAATTGTTCGCTCCCATTTCACAGAAGTTAACGCCTATAACACAAAGCTGCAAACATTTTCAAATTTAGGTAATTATTTGTGTATAGGTTACAACTTAAATATTACTGTAAGAGAAACTGTGTAAGGAATACTAGTTTGATTACAGTTCCTCTGAATTATGTGGAGAAGCAACTACTCTGAAGTTTCGTTTTAATACAGGCCTACCATTTTAATGAATGCTTTTTATAACTTCATAACGATATTTAAATGCGTGAGTAGACTATACGTATCTACGAGTACTAAAAATAGAAGGAAGAATCTAAACAGAATATTCTTGGTAGAATTACGTAACAACAAATACCGTATGCAGAAAGTTACTGACAGTCGTAGAAATTCAAATAACTTGAAAGAAAGCGGGTTATCACAAATAACTAAAATCCTCTTAACACGCGTCACAGATCGGAATGAAACGCAAAGAAGTTTTTGAACCATCGCTTTGACGATAGATTTAATGGAAGATAGGCTTATCTATCTGTAAATAAACGTAAAAGTAACTCTATTTTATACATTTCAGCTTCCTAACGATCATGTCACATTCATATTTCTCGAAATAATACACAGTGTTGCTATAAATCATCTTTCCGATTACAAACTTGAATAACTATCGTTAGGAGACACTTAGAAACATGATATTGGTATTAATGGAAAGAGAAACTCGAATATTTTTTTTGTTATCCATTCGGTTAAATCACATGTGCTACTCTTAAATCAGCAAAATTTAGAAAACATGAAGTTGGTATCAACAGAAACAGAATCTCCAACAATTTTTTAACTTTTTCACTGGAAAACATGAAACATGAAGCAGAAACATTTGGTTCACAACCCTAAGTAAGTCACAAGTGCTCAATGTGAGCTCCTTGTGTCACACGACACACATCAAGTCTGTAGTCAATTTCCTGCCATACACGTTGTAGCACTGGACCATCCACCAGTGCAATTGCCTCTGTGCGGACACGAAGATCCTCAATGGTAGGTGGTAATGATGGCTGATACACTTGTCGTTTTATAAAACCCCGCAGAAAAAAATCACAAGGAGTGAGGTCGGGGGAACGTGGATGCCAATGCAAACATTCTAAATCTTCATTGACTTTTACGGTGGATTTCTGTGGATTTCGTGTGAAACTCTCCATCACACGCTCCACATTTGCCTCACTGATGGACGACCGACCGGTTGACTTCCGCTTACAGATGCATCCCCTCGTTTTGAAGTCAGCGTACCACTTACGGATACTGGGCCCACTGGGTAGATCAACACCAAATTTTCTTCTAAAATTGCGTTGTACAGTGACAACAGACTGGGATATGTGAAAATCTAGCACACAAAATGCCCTCCTGTCGTCGTTTGTAGCCATTTTTCTGTTATATAGTATCCTAGCAACGAAATTAATAAATATGCGACAGGTTCACCAACATAACAAAAAATATTTGAGTTTCTCTTTCCATTGATACCAATATCATGTTTCTAAGTGTCTCCTAACGATAATTATTCAAGTTTGTAATCGGAAAGATCATTTATAGTAACACTGTATTACTGAGAAGTGTCCCATGGTGGAATAATCATTTTGAATAATTAGTTTTAACACAAATTCGTAAGCACGATATAAACAAAATTTGAAGATATGTAACCTAGAATTACATTATATACTGCTCTTCAGGCTGGTAAATCCAGGGCTTGAGGTTGGGAGGAGGGTTCCTTTTGAAACGGCGTAAAACCATTCCGTTACTTCTTGGCACTTCTTAGTATGCAATGCATGTGTGACTATTTTAACGCATGCTATTTAAACTACTGTAATATGTTTGTAGGTCTAGATGAAACACACATTGTACATCACACGGCATGTTTTCATAACTTATGTCTATAAATTAAAAGGGGGAAACCATCTCGGTTCTTTTACCATTCCACCTCAAGCACTGTGCAAACAAATACAATTTTACATCACAATTCACAAGAACAAAAATACAACCAGTCACAACAAAAGGATGAGAAAAAATCATCCTATTTCTATTCATTATCCGATTTATCCCAATAAGTGATTTAAATCACCTGAAAATATATGTAAAAAGCAGTGAAACGTTACATACACAAAGCAAATTCGAAGAGATTACTGAAACACATATCCAAAGACGTACATCTCAGTTTCGAATTACTCTAGAATTCTCTAAATTAAACTGAGAAAAGAAGAAAGCGAAGGACTTTTTTTTTACCGGAAGCAGTATTTTGATATTGACTTGTCTGTATATTATTAATTGTGAACCTTAAATTTAGATTTCAGCTATACAGGAGCTTATCATATAACTTGCATTAGGTCCCGGTTAATTTTTATTAGCCTTCTCATGTCTGTCGTTGAAATTACGTAACGTATTATGTTCTTACCACAAGACAGAGAATTTGAGCACAAGAACATAAGAAGCGATTAAAACCTCTAAGAAAAATGAAAAAATAACAGAAGGTTGCCTACTTATTCTATTACGTCTGGAAAAAATCTATTCCTAACATATGACTGAAAACTTATGTTCAATACACCCTTCCTTCAGACATGAGAAGGTCAATATTGTCAATTAAAAAAATAACAAAAGCAAGCACATTCACAACTGAATACTCACCTTGCCTTTATTTCCACACATAATTTTATGTCCTCTTACACTGCTGAGGTCTCCATTCCTGTTAAGACTAAGACAGAGAAATCAAAGCAAAAATACAAATACAATTAAGAATAAATTTTGAAATCACTGCCTACATAGTAGACTTCTTCATTCAGAGAATGTTTAAGAATCTCTTCTTCATCCTCTGTATTGGAATTGTTTCTATACACAAATTAGTCCACAAATATTCTCTATTCAAAAATTTGTAAACTGCTATGATTCTTCTGCCTTAACATATCACAAAATTATATCAACCTTTCGTTCATGAGATATAAATCCATCATTTTAAATTAATTTGTATCTCAGTCGTGGAAATTTACATTTCCTGGGGGGGGGGGGGCTGGGGTACGTTATGTAAGGACCTATAATGCACAAGAGGCATTAAAAACTCCCAAAAAAGAGAGAGATTTTAAATGCTCGCCAACTGTTTTAGATGAATTAAATTAAATTTTAACAAGTATTTATTCTGCAAATATGGCAATAGTTTCCTTGGTTATGCACTGTAGCAGATCACCGGGTGCCCAGTATATCTGTCGTGATGATATTCCATCATTAATACACAATTACGTTACTGATCCGTCCATAAGCTTACTGACTAAAACGTATTTTGTCTGAATGGTAAATCACTTGCAGAGATATTTAAATCTCAATAACCACGCCACAATCAATCTCAAGTTTTCACATCTGTAGATCTGTATATGGGATCTCAGTTATACCCCATTCCACCCTTCATGCCAACGGAGACATAATCTTTACAAAGCAAACGCACCAACCCTTCAATCTATCCCTATATCAATGACAATATTACTAGTATATACATTATTCTATACTGAATTTGATTTGTCAATTACTTATTGGAAGATTAAAGAATAAGATTACGGTAGGAAAATTATGCGATAGCAACTAAATGACATTGATTTCATTCGTTCTTTTCACTGGGTGAAAGCTGGAATAATTGGCTTGAGTAGTGGTGGTATGGGGTACTACGCATTTTATTCACGGAACACGAAGAGAGTGTTGTATATTACAAGCCTGCAAGTTCCATGATATCCTGTAGTGTACGTAGAGCATGCACTTTCATTGGACCGTCGTAATGTTGGAGTTTTGAATACAAATAAGGGAACAGCATATCGAAGAATTTGCAACAACCTAACAAAGTCAAGGACTGGAGGGGGTACACTTTTTTCACTGTCCCACACAAAGTACCTCTCCATTAAAAGGACAACAAAGATTTTTCCACATTGGGGGCATATTGGCAACGGGGTCAGTTGATGCAATATCACTGGGTATCAGGACTAGAGGAAGATGCCACTGCCTTCTCCGCTACAGAAACAGAGTCAGCCGATGACACGTCATCATCTGATCTAGTCACAGTCTCCTCAACTCCCGAAATTAGTGATGTTTCACCTCCGTCTGCAGGTGCAGAAGGCGTGAGTGTTGATTCATCAGAAGTGGGGTCGTGGCTAGGCGAAGGAGGCAAAGGCTCTGGCTCGTCTGCAGTGGCAGCCGATGCCTCCTCCGTAACTTCCTCCGCCGGCGGCGACGACGACGACGATGACGGCCTCAGGTCATCCTCGTCAGTAGGAGAGGAAGAGCTGGCGGCAGTACTGCCTGCCTCCTCGTCGGTAGTGTTGGGGCCCGACGGCTGGGGAGGAACCGCCGGTGCAGGCTGTGGGACTCCCCCGGCAGCAGCAGCGGCAGCGGCAGCAGCAGCCGCAGCAGCTGCAGCCTGCTGTTGATGCTGATTTCGTAAAAGCATCTGTTGCAATTGGGCCTGCTGCAGTATCACTGGCAACTCATAGTGATGGAAAAAGTAGAGCATCGAGTGCTGTAACATTAACAACCAAACCCCGCCGACAATATTTAGAGTTGTGTACAAATAATACATCGGAGTTCCAAAGGGTTAAAGCATACCGCATGCAAAACATCGAAAAACAAAAGCGAGGACGATAGCAGCAGTTTTAAACGCACCAAAGCCATGCAAATTCATTTCAGACGGAGACGTAGCTAGAAGAAAGCGTGGAATTAAAAAAAAAATATGAAAGATGTTATATTAATATGTAATTTACATCTCAACAAACTGTACACGATTTAATGTGCATGGAGTGCTGTAACATTATCAACCGAACACCGAAGACAATATTTAGAGTTGTGTACAAATAATACACCGGAGTTCCAAAGGGTTAAAGCATACCGCATGCAAAACATCGAAAAACAAAAGCGAGGACGACAGCAGCAGTTTTAAACGTACCAAAGCCATGCAAATTCATTTCAGACGGAGACGTAGCTAGAAGAAAGCGTGGGATTAAAAAAAAATGAAAGATGTTATATTAATATGTAATTTACATCTCAACAAACTGTACTCGATTTAATGTGCATGGAGTGCTGTAACATTATCAACCAAACACCGAAGACAATATTTAGAGTTGTGTACAAATAATACACCGGAGTTCCAAAGGGTTCGAGCATACCGCATGCAAAACATCGAAAAACAAAAGCGACGACGACAGCAGCAGTTTGAAACATACCAAAGCCATGCCAATTCATTTCAGACGGAGATGTAGCTACAAGAAAGCGTGGGATTAAAAAATGAAAGCTGTTATATTAATATTTAATTTAGATCTCAATAAACTCTACATGATTTGATGAACATCGAGTGCTGTAACATTATCAACCAAACACCGCCGACAATATTAAGAGTTGTGTACAAATAATACACCGGAGTATCGAAAAGATTCAAGCATACCGCATGCAAAACATCGAAAAACAAAAACACCAGTTTGAAACATACCCAAGTTATGCAAATTCATTTCAGACGGAGACGTGGCTAGAGGAAAGCGTGTGATTAAAAAAAATGAAGTCGTGAACATTGTAATTGGGCTTTGCCTGTTATGTTCAACAACAAATGAATAAATAAATATATATATAATTTACATCTCAACAAACTCTACACGATTTAATGTGCATCGAGTGCTGTAACATTATCAACCAAACACCGCCGACAATATTTAGAGTTGTGTACAAATAATACACCGGAGTATCCGAAGGGTTCAAGCATACCGCATGCAAAGCACCGAAAAACAAGAGCGATGACGACAGCAGCAGTTTTAAACATATTAAAGTCATGCAAATTCATTTCAGACGGAGACGTGGCTAGAAGAAAGCGTGGGATTAGAAAAAAAATGAAAGCTGTTATATTATATACACTTTATATCTCAACAAACCCTACACGATTTAATGGACAAGTGTTACATGACCATGGCATGCAACACTGAACAGAAGAAAATGACGAAAAAGGTTTTAAACGTCCAAAAAAATGCAAATCTATTCTTTAAGAAAAACAATATTACCAATTGTAAAAGAAAAAAAAATTAAATTAATAAGAAAACAAATCGTAGGACAAAAGAGACTCCCACATAAGAAGTGTTATTATGTATATCTGAGGTTTCAGAAAAATAAAAAAAACTAATATGTTTCTGATGGCCGGTTTCACCAAGCTACAATAAATCCATCGAAATGAAACATTAACTAGTAAACATTAAAATATATAACAATTTACTAAAATGCGAGCAGTTCACCAATCAAATTTTCTTAACATTCAATGAACAGTAAGTAAAGCTTCATTATGGATATATAAGTGTGCTCAATGAATTTTTCATAACATCATAACATTTTTATGAAATTGCAGCCTACTATATCGCAAATCGTATACCTGCTCCATAATTTGCATGCGGGCCAACAATGTAGCAACGTGATTACAAAATATAGAAAATGGAGGGAAAAGTAGTATTATTATCTTCGCCATAATTATAGCTGTTGCAATTATTTCAGTCCTGATTCCAGGGGTCACCTAAATTGAAGGAGATGACATATACAATAACTGCAATTTAGGTAGCCTATAGATAATATTCTTGAAACCTATTATCCAGAATGGAAAAAATTAAAGACATGAATTTACTGTACTGTGAATTATAGTTTCATAACTGAAAGAAAGTAGAACCTTGATACCTAATATACTGTGTTAAATAATTATTTTCAAGGTAGACGTTCAATGAGTGCGTAAATTTAATTCTAATAAATGGAAGTTAATATACCAATTAAGTTTTGTTATGTTTGAATGTACACTGTGTATTAATTTACTAATATTTCTTAGGTATGCAAATCTAGTCTTTCAGGTGAAGCTCCCTGTAAAGCAGATTTGAATAATTTCAAGGGAAAAAATTGTTCCGGGGCCGGGTACCGATCCCGGGACCTTTGGTTGAACGTACCAGCGCTCTACCACTGAGCTACCCGGGAACTCCACCCGACACCGTCTCAACTTTTCCCTTTATATCCACACAACTCGCGTGGGCTGACGAAACGCCAGAGACCCACAACGAGTGCACACAATCTCTGTGTGACTTGAAATTCTGGTTTTCTGTTAACGTACACAGTAACGTACGTTACTGTGTACGTTAACAGAAAACCACAATTTCAAGTCACACAGAGATTGTGTGCACTCGTTGTGGGTCTCTGGCGTTTCGTCAGCCCACGCGAGTTGTGTGGATATAAAGGGAAAAGTTGAGACGGTGTCGGGTGGAGTTCCCGGGTAGCTCAGTGGTAGAGCGCTGGTACGTTCAACCAAAGGTCCCGGGATCGATACCCGGCCCCGGAACAATTTTTCCCTTGAAATTATTCATTTCTTAGGTATATTTATAATAACCTCTTTCATGTGTTAAAATAAAACTAAGTTATTTACGATCAGTTTTTTTTTTTTTTTCCTAAAATTTTGAGTACCACAATCTTCGTGACGCGATATATTTCCTGGAATTTTGTGTCATTCAAATTTTCAAAATTATCGTTTCTTAAATGGTTAACATTATCTACATCTGGCTCTTGATCTTCGAGCAGTTCCAGATGTAAGATTTCTGTGTCGAAACGTTCCGCCATTTTGTATTGCAACTAGTGAACCATTAAAAATTTAAAAACGGAAATTTATATCACTAAACTCATGATAGCTTTACTGGTTTGTTAGGGCTAAAGATGCTTACCTAGTAGACTAGTTTCAACTTTGTCTCAGCCATTCCAATGATATTTTAACTTATGATCAGTTTCTTCTGAAATTTTGAGTACCACGATCTTCGTGACGCGGTATCTTTCGTGATTGTGTCATTAAAATTTTCAAAATGATCGTTTCTTAAATAGTTAACATTATCTCCATCTGGCTCTTGATTTTCGAGCAGTTCCAGATGTAATAATTTGTGTCAAAACGTTCCACCATTTTGTATTGCAACTAGTGAACCATTAAAAATTTAAAGACGAAAATTTCTATCACTAAACTAATGAGCTATAAAATAATTTAACGAATCAGTGCATAAATTAATGAATCATTAAAACATAGTGAAGCTTGGTGAAACCGGCTATCAGACTATTAAATTCTAAAGACTCACTAAAGCTTCTCCAGAGAGAGAGAAAAAAAATTATATAGTTGATTATATATCGCCCCATTACAATTATCTGATACACATATGAAAAATATAATAAATGAACAGTGAAGAAAACAATAACCAAGCATTAAGAAGAAAAGAAAACATGCAAAACCACTTGTTAAGCTTAAGCAGAAGCTTGAGAAAAAAGATGAGGAAGTGCCAAGAAAGATGAATTAAGAAACACTATAGCCTACATGAAAGCTTGTTAGAAAAGGAATAAATACATATATTTCATATTATACTGTGTTTTCAGTAAACTTGTGTACACCTAATATTTCCGAGTCATTCATAATACCACAGTTTACGAGGGTACTAGGAACAATAGACTGTGCACGTACTATTTCGTATTGTCTGCAATGAAGCGATAGCAGCGATCCTAGTGGTTAGCAACTATCTATGGATGCATATTTACTACATATTGAGCTTCGTGACTGTATTTTCTAGACTGTGATAATAATGCATGGTTAGAATTATCTGTTCCCTGCGTGCAAAACATCAATAAAGGGTACTTGGAAAAATCCAAAAATCTATAGGACTATCGGTGCATTCCTTTAGGGATAAGTAATGGCTTCAGAGGTGGAGAGCTGAGATTAGAATGTAAAATAAACTATTACATTAATTTATTAGAAAAGTGGGCGTTAATAATACCTAGTCTCGCGTTCACGGCCTCCAGAATATATTGTGGTAAGTGTTGGGCCTATTACAAATTACATTCCGCATTTGCACAAAATTTGTATAATTCATTTACAGTTTTCAAAGTACAGTGTAATTTTTAATTCGAAATCTAAGGGGAATTTGAAAAAAATTGAAATACAATTGGAATTAATCAGCAAACTCTATATTAAAAAAAAAATCATATTAAAAACTAACAGTCTTACTAATAAATCGTGTATAGTTTTTATACCAGACTTATGCAGAGTTGAGACAGAAAACGTTACTAATAAACCGTAAATAAGCTATGGACGTATAAACAGGCTGTAACTATACAATGGGAATTGCTTTGCAGTAGTTATATACACGAAATCCCTTGTTTAAGCGTTGTATATAGCGAAAAAATGGCTGCCCCTCTAACAGCTGTTCGTATCGACTGTCATTTTATGATGATGGTTACCTTGTAACCACAGAAGAACAAACCAAAGATCATAGAATTATTAGAATAATATTGCTGTAGCTTGTACTCTTTGACCAAATTGTAGTGAGGTAATCGATTAGAGCCAGTTGTACTATCGATATTTAACACGCCACACTAGAGCGCTCTACCGGATGCAATAGAGAACCTCAGATATTCTATTACCTTTCGTAACGAAGTAATGACGAAACTATGACGTAGCTGTGTAACAATTATACTGTTATACACGACGTATGTAGTGATTATTAGTAAGGAATTTACACACGACTTATAAACGAGCTACTCATTGGATAAGTATAACAGAGTTAAACGTCTGTATATAGAGTTTTTATTAGTAAGACCGTAATTATACAGTGATAATGTAATGTGCAGTGCAGTGCAGTGTAAGTTAAGTTACTGCTGGCATGTTTTATCCGCATAACACACAAATTAGGGTACCGACAGAATAAATCACTCAAACTTTCTTTGCTAACGTTAAACTTGAGTATGCTATGCCATTATGAATCCAGAAGAGCCACTAGAAACATACACAAACTTCTATACGTACAACAGTGAATATTTCCACAAATTCGTTCTCTTCCAAATGGGAAAAAGTGAGAGTGACATATACAGTACGTCTGCAAGCCACAGCGTTTAAAAACGCGTTCGTTGCCCTTAGGCTTGGTCCACAATAAACCGAGAACGGAAACAACGAGAACGAGAACGGAAAAATTGTTAAAATACATAATTTAATCACTGATTAACTTTATAACTTCTTTATTGTGTTATTAGAAAAAAATATCACTTTCTTTATCCCACCAGACACATAACACCATCTTCTGTGGATGGACACTAACTTTTGTACTAGGTACTGAGTGCAACGACAGAACCATTTTCTTGCAGTGCTTTCTCCCCGTACACGGCACAAATATTTCGAGCCGCCTCCGCTCCCTTTGCTCCTCTATTAAAATTAAAAGGACAGAATATGTCGAAAGTGTTCGCTTTTTCAACTTGACACTTCATCTTTTTTTAGCACATAAACCTTCTTAAAATCCGCAAAATTCAAGGTCTATTTACAAGCACAACGCTCCAAATAACAAATGACAAACGAAAAACAGTATCCTAACAACGCACTGTTGTGATGACGAACAAGAAAGAACACCACGAACTAATGCATTAACCAAATATTTCACCAGTTTGTCATTGTAAACATATCTTCACAGTTCCTCGGTTATATCGCGAGGCGTAATTCAATGTGTTGATATTTTAATCTCATCTGCAGGACGAAACAGGCACAATTGGAGAGGAATTTTTCGCCAACGGCATGTTAGACTGTAAGGCACACAACGGTGTCTAACTGTGTAGGCCCAATTTTGCAATGCTAACAATTTTCAAACCAGACTGTACAACGATCATAAAACGCGAAAGCCATTCGACATAGACCACAATAATGCAACAGTGTATCGAAGTAAATCCCTGCAATTATAAAAATTATTATGTAACAAAACTATTAGATACAGTAGAATCCGGCTAATTGGGCCATCGGTTAATCGGAGCAGCCGTTTATTTGGGACAACCCTGAAGAATGGTAACAAATCGAAATGTTGATTTGTTTCGCTTATTTGGGTCAACACGCCGCTTAATCGGGACAGTGAATGTAAGCGGACGAGGAATTTAGCGGTGGCAGTGGAATTTGTCGTCAATAGCTGGCGACACATAAGTAGCAAAACAAATTGAGAACTGATTTGCTCACTCCGGTTTCAGCCGGCGATGACTTATACGATCTGCACTGAAAATTAACCAGTTCTAGATCAGCTGCACATCGAAAACTAAGAAAAGTTCTTATACAGTGACATTTTTCAATGTCACAATGAAAATTACAATTTTGATGAACTGTTGAACAAATTGCAGGATGCAGGATGATGGTGATGATGATGATGATGGTAACAGGAAATATATGTATTACTGAATTACGGTGCTACTCCATGCAGAAGGTAGACATGTCGCCATGTAATTCGTCCGCGAGGTGCGCAGATGTTGGCGGGAGGGGGTGGGCGGACGGGAGGGTGGAGCTTATAGTCTGATCAGCCGCATGTGAGCTGGGAGTGTCTTGAGCGGCTGGGAGCAGTATCTGGGAGAGGAGTGTAGAAAGGGGAAGACTCTCGTCAAGTGATCTGAAGATAGGAGTGCCTGACCAGAAATTGGTTTCTGCGTCGCGGACAAATTACATGGCGACATCTCTAACGAAGGCAATCTTTCGTCTGAGTTCGATATCTCGACACACTACTCTAGAATAGTCATTAAGGACTGCACGTTCATATGTTGAGAATACTGTGTGCGTGAGATTGGTTACTATCATATTTTTAAGTACTTGTACCAAAATTAATTTACTGTTCAGTAAATTGCAGTTTATTTTATTTTATACGAGTTACATATAAACTGTACTGTTGGCTCGCTAGAAAGCGGGGTATGCAGTCTGGAGCATCGACTTCCTACGCTGGTGACCCGGGTTCGAACCCCGGATGGTCCATTAGAATTTGTAGTGAACAAATACGATACTTCGTGGTAGGTTTTCGTGGGTCACTCCCGTTTGTCTTACCGGCAATGTACCATTGCTCCATTAATCATAGCCTACTATGATGCTGCAAGGGTAACGTCTGCGGCGTATAAAAGAACTACAGTTTCGGTGTGTCCCCCATAAGTGGGGGCGCTTGGGCGAATGACGGAATTCAAGTACCAGGCATTTGAATAACAGAGAAAGTGTTCTTGCACACTGGACGAAACTTCACTTAATTGGGCCAACTTATAAATATTAGTAGAATCGATGTGGACCAAGTATCCGGAATTCACTACATTTTTGTGTACTACGAATCTTTCATTCGTTCGACTGTATTCCCAGTGTAAAGTACTAAAGCAGCACTAATGTAACAAATGCAAAATGAAATTCACAAAAATCTCCTCTTTTTGAGAATGACTTGAGAAAAATTTTACGGCAGACGAGAAAATTGTATCTTGCCAAGAATGTAACACGTAATCTCAAATTAGATAATTTCAATTATCATTATTTTATTAAGGGGTTAGGTACAGCTTACAACAGTAAATTCTTCTGAAATAATCAACATTTTTTCCTCCATTACTGTATCTTGTACAATAATGAAAATTAGTATGTGTAAAACACTGTCCTTCCGCTAGGCCTATATATATAAAAAATATTTTTTACGATTCAAAAAAATTATTTATATTTCTTTTTTCAAAATTCAAAATAGTGGCAGTTTCCTGTACAGTGATGAAGCGTTTCCCTCATAACTCATAAACTTGTTAACTTTTTCATGTGCTCTCTTTTTTATTTTATTGCTGAAACTCATGTTTACAATATCATGCTCTTTCAACTACATTCCTCAATAAATAATATTTTTTTTTATTTTGTGTTAGAATAAAATACTGATATTTGACCATTTTTAAATGAATTTATTTTTTATCAGACAATCTATCAAAGGTAGAGAAGTGATCCTGCATCATATTGCAGATATGACATGCATAAATACACACAAAAAATTTCATCACATCATGGATAGTTTTTTTTAGCTATATGGGAAACGCTTCATCACTGCAAAGTGAACTGAATTTTGAAAAAAAAAAAATGTAAATAATTTTTTTAATAGTAAAAATATTTTATTCATATAGAAAGACAGTGTTTTACATCTACTAATTTTAATTATCGTACAAGACACAGTAATGGAGGAAAAAAATGTTGAATATTTCCGAAATTTTACTTGCTGTAAGCTGTACCTAACTCCTTAACTGAAAACGAAAAGGATTTCCTAAGATCTTCGGACGAAAATATTCGTTTATATCCTGCTAGTTATTACTGAATGTTAGGCGCCATAATATTTTAAATTAAAATATGGAAAATGTTCTGATAATTTACAGCAGATTTGTAAACGATAACGATTGTTAAAATTTATGCAATGTGTTACTTTCTCCGTTTATCGTAGTCTACATTCTGAGAGTGCTTGTGATTATTTATTAGGGATATATTGGTCATTTCTTTCAGTTTTGTGTTTCTGTACTTAATTTTTAGGATGCACTTTGTGTTTGATAGAAACTAATTAACACCATCAAAGAGTCTACTTTGAGTACACAAAATATAACCTTCAGAACCTTAAAGTGTGCGGTCTAGTTATGAGATATCTCAAAGGAAACACGAAATTTACTCTTATAGCGGCTTCTGAGCCAAGCGTGCCATGTTCAAGGAAGCCCGTCCAACTTCCTCCATAACTGCAAAGTTGCAGAAAAGTTTCAAAACTAACAAATATGAAAAAAGAAACGACTATCTGAAAAGGAATATAACAATTTTGCTACAGGATAACAGTGAAACAATTATACAAATAATTTATATAAATTATTTCCATTTCATGTGACCGTATAGGCAATTTAAATCCAATAATCATGGGTTTTAAAAACAGTAAGTTCATTTTCACGCATCAACACAGCGACCCACGTTAAAGGTTTATCCAACCTTTACAGAACATACAGATATGGGCCTATAGGAAAATAATCACTTACTTCATATACCAGGTGAGTCATCTGCCGCTTATTTATACGAAGTTATGCAATCCCGCACATTCACATTCAATTCCGTAAACATAAATTTTTAATTATGATTTATTTAACGACGCTCGCAACTGCCGAGGTTATATCAGCGTCGCCGGTGTGCCAGAACTTTGTCCCGCAGGAGTTCTTTTACATGCCAGTAAATCTACTGACATGAGCCTGTCGCATTTAAGCACACTTAAATGCCATCGGCCTGGGCGGGATCGAACCCGCAACCTCGAGCACAGAAGGCCAACGCTGTACTGACTGTGCTACCAAGGCCAACTCCGTAAATATAAGTGAGTATTCGTAATCATATATCAAATGCAAAAAGGAGTAGAGTGCTTATCATATTAGATCTAATGGCAAAGGCGTGTAGCTAATAATGGTTTGCGTTTTGGCTCCCATAGGCCTGCTGTGTATGTTATTACTCGACCAAGGCCAGTGGAGTCCTGTAGCCCGGAGCCGTGGCGCTACTGCTCCTGCGTTCGTAATACCGCATCGCGATAGTTCACATTACGCCCGCGGCTCTACTCGCCTTGGTGGAGTAATAATGTTCTTCTTTCCGTATGCTGTTTAGTCAACTGTTCGAAGACAGGTCTGAACCTCACAAGAAGGCACCACCTATGAGGCAACTAGGCCACCGACTAGCTGCATATTACACTAATCAGACTTCAGATGCATACAAACATTGTTCTTCCTCTGACACATATCGTCAAGTGAGATGTACTGTCTGACAATAAATGTACTTACATAACAGCCAGAACCTCGTTCAGAGGGAAGGAGGATATGGGAACCTCTAAATATTCCACATATTTCCTCCTCATATATTCTACGCCAACCGGTGTCGTGAATGTAGGCCTACCGCAAAAGGAGACCAGCAGTTCGGGTATATGTTATAATATGGTTGCGCCTTCAACACTAACACCTTAACACTTATAAATAAAAAAACACGTTATTAATTTGTCAGTATAACCTAATCTATCAGAAGTGCTTACTTTCTTAGCATTTTAAAACGAAGAATTGTTTAGTATCAACTGGTGCTAACTTTTCTTGATAATCAAACAAAATGCAGAGTTGCCTATTATTTAATTAAGAAATGACCCACTCTGGAGTTAGGCGTATAGAAATTTTACACCTAACCTTGCGTTGAAATCTCCTAAAACCTCAATTTCGTGGGCACGCTATATAATTGTGTGCATAAAACTTCATAATAAGAGGTAAATAAATCACTATGTATCAAGGGGCAATTTATCGCGTCTGTGGCTGCTGGGTCTTTCATCTACGTTGGCACGGTTCGATCCTCGGCCAAGTGTGATGAAATTTGTGATGGACAAAGCAGACGTTAGGTAGTTTTTAAGGAGTACTCCCGTTTCCCTCCACCATTTTACCAACACTCTATGCCTTCCCCTCATTTCATTATGTAGGCCTACTCGTATTTGTATTAATTGTAGACGTGGTTGAGTGGAAGAGAAGGCATCATGACCTTAACTCTGCCAGCTAAAATAAAATGTATAATTTGCAATAGTTCAAAATACGCTGAGGTGAAGTCTTGCTGATATAGCAAGGGCTAGAGGCTTTGGGTCCTGGGGCTTAGCGGGTACTCTTCTAAGAATGGGATCTGTCTCTATCAGGGTTAAGGTAGGATGACTCACCCGTCAGCATCGGATTCACGAATGCTAACTAGGTCACATGTGAGACTCGGATAATCATCGCATATACAGGCCACACAATAGGCGAAAGCAAGTTTAAATGTAAGAATCCGTCAGAACCTTGAAAAGTCAAGAAGCAATTTACCGGTTAAGCAATTTTCATAATAAAGGCTTGCAGTCGCAGATACATTGCAGTTTACTATTTCCGCACTCACATGTTATACTTTATTCCTCGATTTGTCTGTCAAGAGGCCTCAGATGTGTGACGAAAAATAGAACTGTCTTGCAGATATCTCTAGTGTCAATCGAAACAGTGGCCCACAGATTCATATTTAATTAATTGGCAATAATGAATGCAATTGTATATTTCATTATCATCATTATAATCATCATAAATATTAAGCATTGCACCCTATCCGTCTTAAAAGGTTTAAAGTTGTTCCTACCAAAATTTCTTTAGTTTTTCTACTCTTCTGGAACCTATGGATTGATACTAAAGCAGCTTTAAAAGTATACGAATTTCACCCAACATCACTGCTGTAGCAGATGGGAGAGAACGCAAACTGAGACTACTGGGGAGCATACCCCAACAGAAAAACATCCGCAAAACTGGCAAGCTGGAGGAGCGAGGAAGAATTGGTTAGTAAATTTTGTCTGAAGACCTATCAATAAGTGTCGTGATTTTTTGATGTCCAGTAAATCTTTGACACAGAATTCCTACTTTACTTTCATTCTGAAGGAAGCCACAGAATTTTTATCGTCCTTAAAAATCCACCGTCACTGTGGCCATAAACCTACGATAATCATTACATCACCGAAGTCTATAGATTAAATATAGAGTATGCATATAAAAATATAAATGTTGCGAAATACTGCTACTAAAAAGCTTTGCCTAATGAGGACTTGGATTTTTATATGACACCAACAACTCCACGCTCGGAGTACTCGATGGGACTATGCTGGTACTGAAAGATTAATAACAAATTTGCAACTAAATTAAATCTTTTGTAATTAAATAAACTATCATAGCATAATATAGTGATATTTTTATGTTATGCAGTCTAAAAGGTCAGATGCTGACGATTGATATCCTGCTCACGAAACATCCGGCATACTTTTCCACAATAAAAACATCTGTTTCGCAATCTAAGACAAATCGGAACATTTAGTTATGTGTACTTCCTTTTACTCTGCCCTGGAACGAAAGTGCTCTTTACACACACGAGCGGGCGCGCGACGCACTTCAAGCTCCTCTAGGAATAACTGTGTTCACATTGTCGATATGTTTGCAGAGTTATAACCTAGCATTTAATTAGCCACCAATAAAATACATAATGCAGGCGACATTGTACTCCCAGCCACGTCAGCAAAAAAAAAAAAAAAAAAAAAAAAAAAAAAAAAAAAAAAAAAAAAAAAAACTGGAAGCAATGATAGCGGAGCTACAGAACCTCAGCACGGAAATAGCATCACAACTAAACCCACAGACTAACAATTCCAAGATACCAATCACAATAGGAAGCAGACAATTAGACTATGTGACTGAATATATCTACCTCGGCCAACTAATTTCCTTTCACAACAGACTACAGAAAGAGATTCCGAGAAGAATCGGAAACCCCAGATCACATGTATAACAGATTGCTCATTCCTATGTTAAAATCGGTAGCACTTTGAAGAGAACAACCGCCAGGATCGCCACCCGTCCGCCGTAAACGAACACGAGATGGCAGTACAGTCGCTAATGCAATTCAAATGGGAGTTAGGAGTCACTCCTTATGTAACAACTAGATGGCAGCATAGTAAACCTGACAAAATTGTTACCGTCAAAGCCTATAAGGCGAGCAATATGGGTATATATGATCTAGGCGGAAACGTATGAAAGACATTTTGGAGCCTCAGTTTAATTCTGACAGACAAGACTTACAATTTAAAATAAAAGAACAGAGTTATGAACAGGTGCATCCTTCCAGTTCTCCTATAAGGAGTGCAGACATGATCTCTAACGGAACGAGTTTGGGACATGTTGAGAAGGTGCCAAAGAAAAATGGAGAGGAAGTGCTGAACATCACACTCAGACACAGACTACGCAACGAAGACATAAGGAGCCAAACACATCTCAAAGACGCAGCAGAAACGGCCGACAAGCTGAAGAAGAAATGGGCAGGACACGTGATGCGACTCAACACGAACCGGTGGACACACATCCTTACGACGTGGGACCCAAGGATTGGCAAACGCAACGTTGGAAGACAGAAGACAAGGTGGGCGGACGAACTCAGGTCAAGATTCGGCTATCTATGGTCAAGAACAGCGAAAGACCGACAACAATGGAAGCTCATCACAAAGTGACTTGCAACCCAAGCAGTGATTATTTTAATGTTAACTCAGACACCATCTTAAACACAATATGACATTACAAAAGTGATCATCATTCCTGGAGTGGCTAACCGGGAACTGCTTGACAAGCCACCCTGCATAGTCAGGAGGTCCTTGCCCTTCACGGGATTTCGTGGTTAATTCTTAATTCTTAGAAAAATACATAATACAACCTTGCATTTACAACACATGGATTTCCTATGTTTTCGTATCATTTATCTTAATGTTTTCTTTTTCCTTTCAAATTGTCACACAATTGGTTTTAATGATTATTCTTTATGAATTGATTAGTAGGTCCATCTATTCGAACCCTTATTTAGGGCGGCTTTTTTTTTGTAAAACATTATTTATACATCAAATTACAAATTACTGTAAAATATCAAGTTCCTGTTCACTTCTTCGAAACTGAATTAATTAGTTCTTCATCCCGTGAACTATTTCACTAATTCCTCAACTATAAGTGTGAGTTATTTACACATATATCTTTTAGATAAAACGATAGTCTGAGTAGCACCTTATCGTGCTTGAACTATTTACAGTGTGTACACACGACACGTATGTACAACTTCCTGCTAATGGCCATTTACATGTGTAGCGCAACCGAACTGTTGTGGAGGTCGATGAAGCTCACAAAGCATTGAAGATGTTAACATCACAGTTAATAAACAGTACTAATCAAGTGACCGTTTGAGACACCAAGCAGCGCCACTTGGAAGCGATGCTGTGAGGCTGTATGCGAAACCGTACTATGAGAAACATATTTTTAAGTTCTAGAAAGTAAGATTACACATTTTTAAGATTAATTTTGTACAATGCTGGAGTGCAATATTAAAATGTAAGGTATGTTTTTTTTATAATCGTTTTATGCTTGTATATATTGTGAAATATATTTGTTAGCCAGTAGTTTTTGATGACTGTCATATACTTTTAGAAAGAAAGAGAAAGGATTTGTTTATGTCGCCTCTCATGTTAGCTAAAACAGACTTCAGACATGAAAATGCGGAACTTCGATTTAAATGATTAGCATAGCGCCAAGACACCGATTAACACGGTGCAGGACATAAGTGTCGCAAACCAGTTATTGTGATAGGAATTCATATTTTCTCTACCGGAAATCTAATGGGATCCGTTTGACTTGTATGAAACGCTATCCTTGAAAAACTATATGTGTAATAAACAGGGCAAGTATCCTTAGGTAAATGGGCCTAAATACTTTATTTGCACTCTAATAGAAACTCGTAATTTGTATTTGAAGTTTCGGACAAGGCCACCTGAGCATAGCCTATATTTTAAATTTTATTTTACATAAAAACACATTTTGAATTTTTTATGTAATACATATTTTCAAATACATAAGAACACAAAAATAATTTTCGACAAATGCCCCATTTCAGATTAATTATCACCCGAATGTTCAGTGCAGTTGCATAGACGTGACAGGTGGAATTGCTTATCTGTGACCTGTAAAACTGCAGTCTGCTCTCCCACTACAAGCGATGAGTTGTCACCACTAAAAAACTGTACTGTAACTAACACACATAGACATTGATGTGTCATTTAAGAGTGCCTTGTAAGTTATCATAACGCTGATTCAGGAAGCTATTACGATTTTATAAACATCAGCTGCCTCTGTTTTCGTTTTCAATCATAAACATGTTTCTAAGGAGTGCATATTGTTTCTCAATGACCAGGACGCTCTTTTTCCCATTACATGACAGTGTTTCGCGATAATCGTCAGTAATTTTTTATGGACAATTTGAGGATGAATCTCACTGTGTACTGTAATTTTTCAGCAGTTGGCGAGACAGCATAATTTATACTGTTCAGTACTGCATATCACATAAAATAATTTAAACATAATTAAATATTTTTCCTTTTTTTCTCACATATTTTCCAGATTTTTAGCACATAAAAAATAAATATTTTCCCGATTTTTAGCACCTAAAACTCCGAGCCCTAGTAATAAATACAGTTTACAGTCTGTCGAGTACATAATCGTCGGTATGAACCGGCCTGTAATAATATAATAATTTCAAATTTGAACATGTTGCATGGATGGACCGTCCACATAGTGTTTTGGACAGGAATGTACATTATTTTTGCTTCGTTCGGGATGATGGCAGCCAGAGGCAGACAACTGCCGTGCTGTGCTATGCAGATGATGTACAGTATGTACTGAGTAAGCTACCATACGGTTGACTTAACAATATGCTAATCCTGGATTGTGTTTTCGCATCGTTAAGTCTTACTTCTCTCACCAGATAATCACTCCATATCACATGCTACATGTTTTTAACTATTAAATCTTTATTAAAAAAAGAAACTCAACTACAATAACAGACAAGACATATTTACATCAAATTTAACAACTGTGATATCATGTAATAAATACATATTTGGGGAGAAAAGTAATTTTACATTTTTATGTAAACCTACAAACTGCATCACAACGTAACATGGAAATAGAAAACGCTACGTTACTCGAAATTAAGTGCAACATTTATTGCTGCCTGACAAGTTTTACACGAAACTAGATACTCTTGTCTTCTATATTTTAGTGACATCACTACAATGTCAGAGCGTCGGCAATTACTGGATTCGTATCTCGTCGAGATCAAGTGAATTTGTGGTTAACAAAAACAATTACTGTTTTTCGAAATAGCCTACTACCGTTTTCCCTGAAATCATTACGTTATTTCTTCACAATCATCCTTATCACCACAGTGAAAAATAACTTGAAACTACTGCACATTAAGTTTCCCAAAACGAACACATTAGGCGCCCACGGCAAAATTCCTGGAATTAAGAATAAGAATCCCTTATAGCTGATGTCGATGTGGAGGTAAAATTAAATGAGATTCTGACTGAAGAATTTGACATCTTCAATTTGTAAATTCTAGTTATAGGTTTTTAACGCAACCTTTATCTCCATCTTGCCAAGTAATTAAGATATAACAATTTTGTTAATACAAATCAGTCCCTAACACACCGACTTTTAACAATAAAGAAGTCATTAAATTGGGTTAAACAAGGTCCGTCTATGCTTATCTTTGAAACAAAATAACTAAAAGTTATTTGTACATATTATTTAATAAGTTTAAACGTTTTCGACTCTACAGAGTCATGATTAGAAGTTATGCCGTAGAATGTGTATTTATGTGATCTGCTGCAATATATGACACTAATAAGACTAAACAAATTACAAACATTAGTTATAAAATACCATTATAAAATCTTATGTGAATAAAATTTAAACTATCAAAAAAATATATACACCCTCTTACCTAGCATCTCGTTTTGTTTACTTTTCACTATCTCGAACCCGGAACATGTACCTTCTCTCTATTCCTCTGCACAGAACATCCTTCTACTCATCATCTTTCAGCATATCTATTCCACGCCTCTGGAACTCTCTCTCTCTGACCATGTCAGAGACAGTTGGACAATATCAAAATTCAAATTTAGATTAAAAAAATCACATTCTAGTTCATGGAATTGCTTTTTGAACACTTGTCAGGTTGCTCAACTTCGGCTTAACCCATGACATATAGTAAATATTGTAACTATTCTGTTGCAAAATTGACAATTAATATGTAATGTATTTATTATTATTATTATTATTATTATTATTATTATTATTATTATTATTATTATTATTATATTATTATTGTTGTAAGTTATTAGTTATCACCATCATCATTGTTATCTCTGTTTTTATTTTTTTTTGTATTAGCTCGATGAGAGCTCTATAGTGTTCTTTTGACCCTGTTGACCCTCTATAGGGCTTTAATTCAATTTATATTATTTTCATCAGCGTCTGTATTTCTTTTTTGTATTTATGTGCTATCTGGTGGGATGTAAGAGAAGGCCTTATGCCCTTAATCCTGTCTGATTAAATAAATATATATAAATATTAAAAATAAATATTAAATATATATAAATATATAAATAAATAAATGGAAGAGAAGGCCTTATGGCCTTAATCCTGTCTGATTAAATAAATAAAAAATAATAAATATAAAAATCATTAAAATGCTTGTGTGAGCTGTTACATTGGTATAATGTTAAAACGAGGATGGAACTAGAGCTTGTTGAACAGTCAGTGATAAGGATATCACATAATTCCATTAAAGTGTCTTGTGCGTAGAATAAACACAAAGATTGAGGATCACGGTGAAAGTTCCGATGTCTTTGGCAGCTAGACGGCAACAGTTGGCAAAATAAATGTCGTACATCCCAGAAAAGGTAGAGTTACTGTAAACGAATATAATGTGAAGATGGAATAGACTTTAATGATTAAACCATTATATGGAGGTTATGGTGAAACACGTACTTGATATGTTAGTTTTTGTAATTCCAATAAACATGACTAACATTGCGGCTCAAGTGGTAGAATTATTGGATATATCTCGTTTCTATAGTCGTTGGACGTGTGTCCCTTGTCTTGTTCTGCGTTATCTCAAGCACTGATTTTGAGTTATGAAAACCACACGACCACGGAGTCTCGCTACTCGTGAATATCTAATGTTAGTTTGCGGTTTTCACTTGGGAAGGGTCGAATGAACAAGGGCAATCCTTGGACGTAGACGATGAATAATTTATTCGCCCTTCCTTCAAAGAAGTGAAAATGTTGCTACAATGAGTGACGACATTCGAACTTTCGATGCTGTATCTCTCTTTATCATAAAATGCAAACGACGAGAAAAAATACGTGACGCTGTATCACACAAGTTTCGCATTCGGTACAGACCCGCTGAATCTGCAGAGAGGGTGGAAAACAGGGAAGTGGCTAGGACAACTTTCGGATACCGGTCTAAAATTGTCTACTCCATCGATCCGCGTCAAATGTTGAATTCTCCCACATACTGGGTGCTCCATAACAGAAAGCCCAATAATGAGATCAACAATTTACTTTCATATTGTATCACATAACAATATCTGAAACTATTGTACAATACATATGAGTAAATTTCTAGTTCAATAATAATAATAATAATAATAATAATAATAATAATAATAATAATAATACAGATCAATTTATCTTCTATTCCTTTTATATTAATCTACGTGGTTGAATTAATAGATCTGATGCTTTTGAGTTCAGAAGCAGTTAAGAGAAAATCTTCATGCAAAACTACGTTTTCTCCTCAATAGTCATGGAAAGTACGGCCCGATTATTTAGTCCTGACAGCTCAGCGACGCGAAAGAGGGGAAGTAATAGGAGTAGTGGGGAGAGCTCCGGTATAGAGATAAGGGAGAGCTCCGGTATAGAGATAAGGGCGAGCGGTCGGTAAAGGAATGCAGTACAGCTTAACTGTACTAGAAACACAACGCTACACCGCATGCGTGACATCCGATCGCTGTAACTGCAGGCAACAAGCTAACCCGAACATCCCTTGGCGTAACTTAATGGACTCGCCTGACCCAGGCACAGATTTCCGGCGACTGTCAGGACTAAATAATCGTACTGTAGCATGGGAATTGAACATTAAGTAAAAATGCAACCCTCCCTTGATCTCTTTGTATTCCCCTTGCTCTCCCTGTACACAAGTTTTCCTTGTGTTCCCTTTGTTCTTTTTGTAATTACTTGCTCTCCTTGTTCTCTCCGTATTCCCTTCTTTTCCTTGTATTTATTTCAATCATTACTCCTTTTCTCCTCTCGTTCTTCTTGTATTTTCCTTGTTCTCCTTGTCTTCTTATTGTCGCCTTCTATTCTTCTTGTTTTTTGTATTTTCCTTCTTCTCACCGTCTTTCCTTTGTTATCCTTGTCTTGAACTTCTTCTCCTTGTCTTGTCTGTGTTCCGTTTGTTTTTCCCTTGTTCTTGTATTTCATTTATATCACTTGTCTTCTTAACTTCTTTTGGTATTTCCACTGTCTCCTTGTATTTTTCTTGTCGATCTTGTATTTTCCTTGTTCCCATTGTCCTCACCGTGTTCTCCTTGCCTTCCTTTCATTCTCCTTCTACTTCCCTTATTCTCATAGTCTTCCTCCTTTTCTCCTCGTCTTCTCCTTGTCCTCCTTGTCTTCCCCCTGTTCTCCTCGTCTTCCCCTTGTTCTTATTGTTCTTATTGTCTTCTATTTCTTTTCCCTACATCCCCTCTCTCCTCTTTGCATTCCCCTTGTTCTTCTACTCCACTTTTTCTCCTTGTCTTCTAGTTCTCTTTGTATTCCCGTTTTCCTCTCTACCCCTTGCTTTCCACAAATATTTAACTCAAATCTCTATCAACACACAAACCGACACGACACTGCATGTGTCGCGGAGTCGCATCTTACAACACAAGTCTACACTCTAGAAACATCCTTCCTCGCGATCTTTACGTGACAACCTGCCGCCAACTCGCGCATCATAATCTCACATTGTTTCCTTTCAGGAAATAGCTGTGGAAATATGCAAGCTTCCAGCTTCCCGAATTGCTTCAACAATTGTTCTCCACTGAAAAAGTATTTTTTGAAGTACGAAATAAACATTCATTGTTGCCTCTTCAAGATGGCTGAGCTCAATATTAGCTGTGATAGCTGTCAGGCTTTCCATACAGAGGATTCGTGTTCCGACCCTGAAGAGTTTAAGACTATTGAGATAGATTTTCTGTAAGCACTCCTATCATAATTCCATTTTTATATTCATTGTCATTTAAAATATTATAGAGGTGAAGAAATCATGATGTCACTATGATATAATCACAGATCTGATAGCCAAAAGCAGCATAGACCTTACTGAATGGATATTCACGAGCAATACTTGTGGATTACTAAAAGCACTTAGGAAAAAGTCGATTCTGCACATACAACTTACAAATGACTTTTAGAGAATCCGGAGGTTCATTGCCACCCTCACATAAGCCCGCTATTGATCCCTATTCTAAGCAAGATTAATCCAGTCTCTACCATCATATTCCACCTCTCTCAAATCCATTTTAATATTATCCTCCTATTTACGTCTCGGCATCCCCAAAGGTCATTTTCTCTCAGGGCTTCTAACTAACACTCTATAAGCATTTCTGAATTTTCCCCTACGTGCTACATGCCCTGCCCATCCCAAACGTCTAGATTTAATGTTCCTAATTATGTTACATGAAGAGTACAATGCGTGCAGTTCTGCGTTACGTAACTTTCTCCATTCTCCTGTAACTTCATCCAGCTTAGCCCCAAATATTTTCCTAAGCAACTTATTCTCGAACACCATTAACTCTGTTCCTCTCTCAAAGTGAGTGTTCAAATTTCATAACCATACAGAACAACCGGTGATATGTTCTGGTCACGAGACATAATCATATACTTCGTCTTTTTCGGGATTTACTTCCAAACCTATCTCTTTACTTGCTTCAAGTAAAATTGCCGTATTTTTTCTAATAGTTTGTGGATTCTCTTCTAACATTTTCACGTCATCCGCATAAACAAGCAGCTGACGTAACCCTTTCAATTCCAAACCCTCTGTGTTTTCCTGATCTTTCCTAATAATATATTCTAGAGCAAAGTTAAAATGTAAAGGTGATAGTGCATCTCCTTGCTATATCCCACAGTGAATTAGGAAAGCGTCGGACAGAAACTGGCCTATACGAACTCTGCGATTTCACACATAAAAGCAGAAATTTAATTCCATTCCATAGGCCCTATAGACTAGGCTTATCTGTTTCTTTTGCATTTTGTCCTATGCTGTGTTAAGCGGTAGCATAATGAAATTATGATATTATGTACGCCTACTAAAGATGTAGCGAGAAAGTCCCCTTATTTATGAACATCCAGTGCTGGTTTAAAATTTTACAATCGTGAGAAGAAAACGGGCCAAATCCATGACGTGGACTTTTTGTTGTTCATGACGGTAATAATAATAATGACGATAATAGCAATATAAGTAACGATTACACCAACAATCATAATTTCGTTAACAACTAACGTAGGCCTATGTGTTGTATCTCAACAAACTGAACGGATACATTTCTGTATACTATGATTTTATTTAACAATTTAGTACAAGTGACATCCCTAAGAATAAACAAACAAACAAAAAATTCAATAATGCTATTTAAATACCAAGACTGGAATTAAACCAAGAGTGTTCTGGATGAAGAAAGCTCACTAAGAATCAATACAAGTGCTTAAAAAATGACAAGATGATTCGGAAAGTGTGGGGCTTATGTATTCAATTTGTTCTTAATCGTCTGAACTGCAATAAAAATTGATAGAAAGATCCCGAAGGAGCATGCAATAAAGAAATAAGACGCATGTCCTATTACATTCAGTGGTCTAAGTTTAAAGAATAGTTTTTGGTTAAATGAAATTGACAGTTTCTGAAAGGAATTTCGACATGTGAAATCTGGATACATATTTCGAGTCAGAATCCAAAAGACAGAACATGGAGTGGAGATATTCTACCATATCTGTTAAAAAATATTCAAACCTCAACCATTTGCAGGAAAATAATTATGATTCTGTTGTGTGTTTGCTATGTTCTTTCTTAGAAAAAAACTGTCAATAGCGAGAAACATAGTACAAAGATGACGTGGAGTACATTCGATAACTAGGCTGCGAGATTCTGTCACATCCCCTTTATAGTACCAGCAGACTACCACATGTTTGGTCCCATGAAAGACGCCCTCAGAGGAATAATGCTGCATTATAATGATCAAGTAAAAATAATCGTACAGGCTGGGTTTAAACAACAGGATAAAATTTCTTCTGTTCAGGAATTAGCAAAGTGCCTAAAGTTATAGATTTCTAAAATAAATACTCAATCACTCTGATTTGTCGTTCTATTGAATAATTCAGCATATTTAAAGAATATTTCTGCATCAAAATTATATAGCAGCAACATTTTCCACAAACACCTACCGGATAAACAGAATTTATTTTACGATGAAAAAAAAAAAAAATATATATATATATATATAATTTATTTTACTTAAACTCCTGACATGTCATCAGACACAGAAAATAATTTCTTTAAAAATCATTATTATTATTATTATTATTATTATTATTATTATTATTATTATCATCATCAATATCATTCCGGATTTAATAGTTCTGTATACTTTTTACTGAATGTAATTTGCATTAGATTTTCGTACGTGGAAGCGAAATAAAGTTATTTCCTGTAAAAGGATGCATACGACAACGCAAAACAACTACTTATAGAAATGAAGGAGTCGGCGTGCTATAACCAGTAGGTAAAAAAAAAAAAAAAAAAAATAGAACGGAAGGATGTAGAAAAATCTCGCGAGAGATAGTTGGGCATCACAACAAATTTCCCGAAACATACTGAAAGGTTTTTTAAAAACCTTCACGTTAATTATTTATAATAATAATAATAATAATAATAATAATAATAATAATAATAATAATAATAACCCAAGGTCTGGACCGTTTGGCCTATTCCGTTGTCTATGTTTTGAATATCAGTAACATACTTGTAGAGGGATTTTCTGGCCATATGGTTGGAATGACTAAAGGCAATCACTTAAGATGGCATGGTGATAAAGTATTGAAACAAAGTAATGATGAACACCCTTTGACACGGAAAATGATCATGTAGCATGAATTTATCTGTCGTTAGAGTTAACACGAGATTTACACGGAAAACATTAATCATCTAGGTTCAAGAATGAAATCAAGTCGTAGCAACGGCGTATCTGTATATCATGAAACGAAATATTCCCTATGAAACCTTCATGGCTTAGCATTGAAATCTTTCTCCTCGTCGGCCTGTTGGTAGAGCGCTGGCCTTGTATGACCGAGAATGGGGGTTCGATCCCGGGTAAGGTCGATGACATTTAAGTGTGCTCAAATGCGACAGGCTCATGTCTGTAGATTTACTGGCATGTAAAAGAACTCTTGCCGGACAAAAATTCCGGCACACTGGCGACGCTGATATAACCTCGGCAGTTGCGAGCGTCATTAAATAAAACATAACATTTTAACATCTTTCTCCTTGTCGCAAAGACCAGGCTTCGAATCTCTCTATGAAAAACGCACTCGTGTAAACACAGCGCACACGATGTTTCCCAAGCTATTCCGAGGTGGGACGTAGCCTCTGAAGAGGTACCAACTTCCATGTCAAATGGTGCACAATGTACAGATACGGATATAAAATTTGAAATTCCCTTATGGTGTTTCGTTTACAACACACAGCGCATGTGC
The DNA here is from genome assembly GCF_040183065.1 of Periplaneta americana. Classification (NCBI taxonomy): domain Eukaryota; kingdom Metazoa; phylum Arthropoda; class Insecta; order Blattodea; family Blattidae; genus Periplaneta; species Periplaneta americana. The sequence continues at coordinate 68,435,026 of NC_091121.1, forward strand.
AGTAAACAAGAGCCCCTATATATAATGTTACTTGTGAACAGTTGTGTGAAAGTGTTGTCTACATACAGGTTGACTCCCATCAAGACTCGCTCCAAGTTTTAATTTCGAATCTGTACATACAGTCTTCACCTCTCTGTCAGAAACTCAACTCCAGTCAGCGAGGCGATGTATAAGGGTCAGATATATGGATAGATGGATTGATCCATAGACAAATAGAAATAGAAAGACACAGACGAAATAGAGAGGATAGACGGGATAGGACCGATAGCTAAACAGACAAGAGATAGATAGATAGATAGATAGATAGATAGATAGATAGATAGATAGATAGATAGATAGATAGATAGATAGATAGATGGATGGATGGATGGATGGATGGATGGATGGATGGATGGATGGATGGATGGATGGATGGATGGATGGATGGATGGATGGATGGATAGATGGATAGATGGATAGATAGATAGATAGATAGATAGATAGATAGATAGATAGATAGATAGATAGATAGATAGATAGATAGATAGATAGATAGATAGATAGATAGATAGATAGATAGATAGATAGATAGATAGATAGATAGATAGATAGATACAGACAAACAGACAGACGGATAGATGGATGGATGGATGGACAGGATAGATAGATAGATAGATAGATAGATAGATAGATAGATAGATAGATAGATAGATAGATAGATAGATAGATAGATAGATAGATAGATAGATAGATAGATAGATAGATAGATAGATAGATAGATAGATAGATAGATAGATAGATAGATAGATAGATAGATAGATAGATAAATAGATAGATAGCAGACAGACAGACAGATAGATGAAGATAGATAGGCTATAGATAAAACAGATAAATGAAGAGGATTGCAATGTATAAATTTTAATTTACATTCATTTTTAATTCATGTTAACTTGCATTTTTGCATATGAATTATGAGAAAATGTAAAATGCAAACCTTTTTTCTCCTTTTAATAAAATACCAACCGCTGGCGAATTTCGTTAACATATGTAGGCCTAAAAATGCATATTATGTAACCTACAACATGACAGAAGTGCAATTTTCCACACTTTGTTAGTTAAATGAAGGCTTACATTTAAAATAAATTATCAATAACTCTCAATGAAATTAAATTCTGCACCATTCAAAAGTGTATAAAATGTCCATCCACACACGTCCTACCCAGCCAGAGCTCCATCAACTGATTGGTTAAAATGAAAGAATAAGTGTTGGGATCCTTCATCCGTCCCAACGGATAACAGGTAAAGAAAAATGTCTCGCAACTTTTCTCGTTTCTCATGTTCTCATCACATTTATCTGTCGTCAACAGTGTTACTAAACTCGCAAATGGCTCGGAATTCGCGTTATTTTTAAACCCGGCCGATCGTAATGTATTTTTAAAGGACATACAAATCCATAGCATGGCATTCTTTGAAAGGGGAGCAATGCTAGCACACCAGGGTCATAGAATTAGGACACACAAAATAACACTGTTACCTATAGGCAGTGGCGGCTCGTGAACTTGTGGATTGGGAGAGCTGCAGTAGATTTCGGTACATACAAATTTCACTTATTGATACCATTACTAATAAGTATAGGACAAAAATAAATGCACTACATATCGAAAAACCAAAACTTCCTGACTTAGTTGGGAGATGTCTGTAGGACCATTTGCTAATCCCTAAGAATAACTAATACCATCGATTTCAGTCTGAATTTCAGATCGGCAGACACTCAACTTACACTCTATCAGTTCATTCTGAATTGTCTTAGAATAACCTTAAACAGCGACATGTTCCAAATGATTTTTGAGAGGCTCGTTTAGATTACTCACGAATTGTAGTAACCCACGAAACATATCAGGGTTCTTCGAATCGTTTTTTCATCATGTCCCCTAAGGGGAAGTTCATATTGGCCACAAAATTTGATACAATCAATTTTTTTTAAATAATTTCATGATTTTTTATCACTTCTTGATTATGTTTGAGAATGTTTGTTCTGTTCGTTTCATTTAATTGCACAGCAGTATGAGTTGCGTAACATAGCCAATGAAACAACATTTTTCAGGTGAGACTGCGAATATTCGTGCATTTTGCTTTTTAGGGGCAAATGTCCTAAATCTGTCACACCACTCCTAGTCCATGCAGTATCACCACCGAAGAGGAGGCAAGGAAAACAAAATACAGATTTTTTTTTGTTCATATCCACGTAACCACAAATGCTTAGCGTAAATTTCATTGTTATACTTCCTTACATATATGCACTATTTCGGCTGGATGAAGCTTAAGTAAGATTTAAGTCGGGTAACGGACGACCCTTTAATTTCACTTCATTACATCAATATTCTCCGCAAGGGAAAAATAAAATTAATATTCTGTAATTCACACAAACTCATGCTTGCACATTTGCACTGGTTAAGTTACGGTATTAATACGTCACACCAAAGCAACACTCAGATATAGTGAGGGTCAACAATTTTCTAAAACTGGAAAAGAAGTCTCTTTCGTATTTTACGTGCTATATCAAAAGGATTCTACTCGTGCAATGATTTTGAGTTAAGGCAAATATTAGGTTCTGCTGGAGGCTGGATATATACGTAATAAGGCAAAAGAGAATATTAATTTCGTTATATTAACTCGATAAGATTCTACAACAATAAGTATGTGAAAAGAAAATAAAAATTTTGTCATTAAGTTTCAAGAGAATAGAGAATCCATTTGACGCAGCATTACAATAGCGGTGTGGGAGGAGAAGAAAGATCCCTTGTTGCCTGGCTCTGCAACCACTGCAGCGAAATATGGGTTTTAAACAGCGGCAGTTTTCCTCTGCTCTCCTTCACCTCTCTATCCCCTGACCAAGCAAGACACACTCTCTATGAGCTGACCACCCTGCAGATCCCAGGACGACTTTGAATGCAGTGTCAATTCCAATACAGTCGACGCGCAAAAAGATTATGCATAAGATAATAGTATATATTCCCGGCCAGGTGAAATATAAAGCAATTTACCAATAAAAGCTGTAACAATTCTTCTCAAAATTGAAATAAATATTATTTTTATTTTCCTGTCAAAGCAGGGCGTGCTGCAGCTCCGCAGTTCTTATGGACGAGCCGCCCCTGCCTATAGGTAACTTGTTAACTTTATTCATATGTGTATTTTTTCCAGGTTGAGTGGAAGAGAAGGCCTTTGGCTGAAACGAGTTGTAACCTAAACATATCTCTCATGAGGTGTAGAAATTACGAGTTCTCATTAAGCATCAAGTCCAAGTTGAAATCGACCATAAGCATGATTAGCATTTCACATCCTTGTCCCTCAGCCACCCTCTTAGCGGATTACGCCGACCGCGATGATATTTTGCTCCGAATTTATTGGGCATGTTTGAAATTCAGATTTGCTCCAGTCACGTCTTGTGACGTACAATGAACATTTACATTACAAATAGTTTTTTTCTGAATATAGGAGTTTTTCTTTTGATAAACTGAAAATGTACATTATTAACTATTGTAACAAGTCTAGAGACATATCACTATGTATGTCAGTTCTTATTTGTATACGTGAATTAATTTAGGCTGACAATTACGAAGATTCTAATTGACAATGTCTTTTTATATTATTTGCTTATTGTGTTTCTTGTTCAATGGGTATGGACTATTGGCACAAAGACAAATTTCATTACCACCCGACTGTATATGTTTGTTGTGCTGGTTTGCTGACCTTTAGAGCTGCGTTACTACTGTTATAACTCGACCGAGGCGAGTGGAGAAGCGGGCGTAATGTGAACTATCGCGATGTCGCTATACGAACGCAGGAGAAGTACAAGTGGCGCTCCGGGCTGCAGGACTTGATTGGTCTTGGTCGAGTAATAATTCGGTAGAGATATAGTCCAAGCTCACACAACTTGACAGTTTCGGTACCAATAAATAATGTGACATGAATCATTTGAACCGGGCAAATTTGTAATAATAATATTGGTTACCTCTCTTTGGCTGTGACCAATTTAGATTTGTGAGAAGAATGATATACACTGCTCCGCCGATTTAGTATAATGCATTTGAGTAAAAAAAGCAGAAAACAGTAGAACGCTGTTTGTGACGAGAATCCAAGCCCTCACATATCAGTAAGGCATCATGTCACAAACACGTTCACATCTCAGTATTTTTTACAAAGTAAATATTATTCAACGCCTAGAAGACGGCACAAATATTAAGGATGTTGCTGAAGAATTTAAGGTAATATTTATTTATTTCTTATTTATTCATTTCTTCATTCATTTCATTTCTTTATTTCTTTATTCATTTCTTAATTTCCTTATTCATTTCTTTATGTCTTAATTAATTTTATTTATGTATTTATTTATCCATTTATTTTCTTATTTATTTATTTACTTAGTTATTTATTTATTACTGCATTTTATAGATATATATTGTAGGAAATGAAATTAATTTGTATTAACGTTGTATCATGTTCATTTTTATAATGAATTAACAACTCTTAAATACCCATTTCAGTATGATCGATGTTTTCCTGTCCATAATATTCCTCGACTTTCATGCTCTATCAAGATTCTTGGCTCTACCTAATCACGATGCTTGTCGATTGCAGTGTTATATCTAAATAGGTGAAGACTAACTTCCTCCTGTATCGATGGAGCAGTGTTCCCGCAAACTGAGATGTGCCCACATTAGGCATTTGTATATAGCTTTTGAACCTCAAAACCAAATGGTGTCAGCATCACGATTTTGGCGACTCTTACATCTAAGAAAGGTCTCGTTTTGAAATTGGCAAGTGGTTTATTGTACTTAGTCTGGATTTGAACCGTAATTCAGTTTGACGCTTTTATTCTACGCAGCAATTGTTTTCAAACTTTTGGACCAATAACTCTGATGATATCTCCGCAATTTCTCGCGGCTTCCGTGTATGAAAATGGAGTTTTGGAATGAATTATACTTTTTTATCTTTTTGACATAATTAGGAACATTAAATCCAGACGTTTGAGGTGGGCAGGGCATGTAGCACGTATAGGCGAATCCAGGAATGCATATAAAGGCCTAGTGTTAGTTGGGAGGCCGGAGGGGAAAAAGACCTTTGGGGAGGCCGAGACGTAGATGGGAAGATAATATTAAAATGGATTCGAGGGAGGTGGTATATGATGGTAGATACTGGATTAATCTCGCTCAGGATAGGGACCAATGGCGAGCTTATGTGAGGGCGGCAATGAACCTCCGGGTTACTTAAAAATCAGTAAGTATCTTTGTGTAAGTACTTGTCAGTAGACATTCTTTACAACGGTTGGTCCAAAAAGATAGAAAATAGCCGTCTTCCGACGTAATTTGTTAAAATTTCTATCAGGAGAAGAATAAATTGAAATATTAGATAATGAAGGATGAGTGGAAAGAGAAAAATTCTCTCCGGCATCGGGATTTGAACCCGGGTTTTCAGCTCTACGTGGTGACGCTCTATCCACTAAGCCACACCGGATTCCCATCCCGATGTCGGATTGAATCCTCTCAGTTTAAGTTCCACCTCTTGGGTTCCCTCTAGTGGCCTACCCTCTTGCACTGCATCATAGATGTATGACAGTGGCACAATGTCCATACATGTGCAGAGGTGCACTCGTTATGAGTGACTAAGTGGCCGGGATCCGACGGAGTAAGCGCCGTCTTCAATCACTAAGTGATTATTTTTCGCATATCATATATTATTACGATGTACCGAATATGATATTTCCGTGCAGAAATTCTGCGTCATCATATAATGAAAGATGAGTGGAACAGAGAAAAATTCTCTCTCATCTTTCATTATATGATGACGCACGGAAATATCATATGTACTTCGGTACATCGCAATAATATATGAACTATTAGAGTTCACTAGCGGGCAGCCCAAGGTACGCGACTGAATTCTGCCGAAAGGAACTTCGACGGAGACTGAAGGCCGCCACGCACCAAGAAGCCGCGCCGCAGTTTGAAAACCACCGTCATACGAGAAACAGACATCAAACAATCTTTCACTGCTTGAAGTTTCAGAGATACAACGCCAGATATTCTGGCTGATGCTCTGGATTGAGCTTCTTTAGGAGCTTCTGAGCCCTTCTGTGTGGGACTCAGACACCCGAATCTGGTGCGACCCACTATCAAACCCGGGGCCATGTTCACGGTCCACAGGCGGGAACCATCTCTAAAACTAAAACAGCGACGCGATCAAATTTATATGGAAATCCAGCTACAACCTGGCCTGGAATGGGTCGGGGCGACAGCGAGCGGCTGCTCATTAGACAAACATAACGCGAGCCTCCAACCATAGGGGTGAACTGGTGAAGTGCGCGCGGCCAGGGTGGAATACATCTTTATGTACAGTCCCGTCCGCAATAGCTGCCCAAGAACAAGATTCACGAGACTCGTCTTTCTGCACAAGATAAAAAGTGCAGCAGAATCGACAGTCATTTTAGACCAATTAATACTTTTTTTTAACGTCCCGTGCCGTAGCATCGTGATCTCAGACGTTATGTCTAGGACTCGCGTTACGAAATGCGTGCTGGTTCGGGTCTTGACGGGGAAGAAATTTTGTCATGACTAGAGTCCGGATTTGTATGCACTAAAAGCTAATACTGTTAGTTAGTATAGTTTATAAATATAAAGTCATGACCCCACTCATTTTAGATGCCATTCTTTCATTCAGAATTTCCGCCACTTAAAAATATGCACGCAGTTAACACGATGCACTATCTAGTCCTTGTGATTGAGTTGTCTATTACAGTTCGGAATCTAGTGAACCAGGCTCAAAAACCTTCTTAACCGACATCATATACACTCAACTACACTCGACTTTATTCTTACCTTTTAGTGCATATTGTTACGGTATACTTGCCTTTTTATATTGTTATCCGACAGAATGAAAATTTGCTATTTTTCCTCTCTCTCTCTCTCTCTCTCTCTATATATATATATATATATATATATATATATATATATATATATATATATATATATATATATATGTATAATATCGTTCCTGGTGTATCAAAAACTTTAGCTATTTTGGTGCGCATGCTTCGATCCACCTCCACCTCCTACTTGAATGTTCGAGGGGAGGGGAATGGTGTAGTGATCGTGGTTGGAACTGGAAGTCAGTTCTCGACTGGCCCTGAGACGGAATCAGTTCACCTGGAGGAATCAACCAACTTAAAATTGACGTTAGAATCCGATAAGTATACACCGGGAACTTGAGACTGTGGTTGTGAGATGGGACATGAGTGGTTATTTTTTTTTTTCTTTACCGAAGGTTTTCCTGTTATTCTATATTAAGAAACATTATGATGCAGGTAGATGTTGTTATTACTTATTGTTGGAAGTTTTCTTGTTAATGCCCTTTTAAGATAGAGATCATAATTAAAGAGATATATTCTTGTTGTTGAATGTTTTTCGAAAGAGATAATTACAATAAAGGGAGGTATTGTAATTTGGAATTCTTTTTTCCTTTTCCTTGCCTAAATATTGGTGTGGTTGAGTAATCGTCATAATATAAAACCGACATTTTGGTCAGGGTATGGGACCAGTGACCACTCAGAATCGCTGTGAATTTGGGGAGCTACAACATGTAATTAAATCCGGTTTAGAAAACCAGCTAAAACGACTGTGGGATCATCGTGTTGACCACATGATATCTTCGTTCTGGTCGGATGATCGCTCACCTCTTCTGAGGCATATGGACATGAGGTCAGCTGTCGGCTGGTCGGCCGGACCTTCATGGGCTGTCGTGCCTCTTCTGTTCACATCCTGGAGGGACAGCACCGACACAGTTCAAAAAACATTGCTTTAAATAAAGACTTTCACACGTCAAGCGCAAAAGAGCGAGAGTCGGTCGCAGAACGCTAGAGTGGCTCGGTTGCATTGCAGAGCTTCAATTGACAAAACATTGTAGTAGTTCGCACGCAGCCCTACTAATCGATGGCGTGTTTGGATTATAGTAGAAACGTAAAGTCAGAAGAGCTTCTGAGTCTCCAATTCTCATTCTGGGTTCCAATGGATTCTTAACGAAGAATTCTGACACAACATTAAAAGCTCATAAGTCATCGTGGCGCAATGCTATGGCTTTAGAAACAGATTAAAGACAGATTTTTAATTCCACTTAAATTCACATGGATGCATACTTTTACCTCTTCCTACTACACACATGGAAAAATTACAAATCAACATTATAGGCCTGCACTTATATGTAGCCCTTTTTCATCTACCCTGTTCAACATCTACTTGGAGGATTAAGTGAAGAACTGTTTTCAGAACATGGGAGGGGTAAAAGTAGGAGGAAGAAGAATAAAGTGCATAAGCTTTGCTGACGATATGGCGTTGTTAGCAGAAGAGGAGACGATAATGAAAGATATGCTGCTGTGAGCAGTATGGGATGAAGATAAATTCCAACAAGACGCGACCATGGTTGTCGGAAGAAAAATAAAGAAGGTAAATTTGCGAATTCTAAATGAGGCAGTAGAGCAAGTGAACAGCTTCAAATACTTGGGGTGTACTATAAGCAGTAACATGAGCTGCTGCCAGGAAGTCAAAAGGAGGATAGCAATGGCAAAGGAAGCTTTTAATAAAAAAAGGAACATCATCTGTGGACCTCTGAAAAAAGAACTAAGGAAGAGACTAAAGTGCTTTGTGTGGATTGTGGTAATGTAGGGGAGCAGAAACATGGACATTACGACGAAATGAAGAGAAACAATAGAAGCATTTTGAAATGTGGATATGGAGAAGAATGGAGCGTGTGAAGTGGACAGACAGAATAAGAAATGAAGTTGCGTTGGAAAGAGTGAGTGAAGAAAGAAGGGTGCTGAAACTGATCAGAAAGAGAAAAGAGAACTGGTTGGGTCACTGGCTGAGAAGAAACTGCGTACTAAGGATGCAGTGGAAGAAATGGTGAACGGGAGAAGAGTTCGGGGCAGAAGAAAATATCAAATGATAGACGATATTACGATACATGGATCATATGCGGAGACTAAGAGGAAAGCAGAAAATAGGAAAGATTGAAGAATGCTGGGTTTGCAGTGAAAGACCTGCCCATGGGCAGAATACGTACGTATGTATCGTATGTATGTATGTAGTTAGGTAGGTAAGGTAGGTAGGTAGACTTGCTGATAATGATGGCATAGGACCACAACATATGACAAGACGGAACAAAAGAAAAAAAAATCTTACTGTTGAAGTAAAATAAGCGCATGCTTGGCTGCCGGAAATCAAACATCGATCACCTACATTTTAACACTATTTCTTTGTATATTCGCAAAAATTTTAATATCCAAATTAAGGCAAGCATAATTCACGTAAAAGAAAAATCCATGTTAACAGTGACTGTTCATTTCTATTTGCTAATATATTATGCAACGATTATTTTTTAACAACAGTGTTAAAAACCATAAAATAACCTGGCGTTATTGGAATATGGGTATAATGAAAATTAGATTGGACAGCAAAGTATTACGATGAAACCTGCCTCGTATTCGTCTTATCCAGTAAAACTCCCAGCATATAAGCTATCTGTGACTGAAAAATCCTTTATCAGTAAGCACAACAACTTCAATAAAGTATTGGCATAATAAGTATTTATTGAATTTAATAATTACTTATTTGAAAATATGTGAATAAAAGTATTTACTGATTACGCCAGTAAGTAGGTTGAAGGTTGGTAATATTGTGATATTAATAATATTATGATAAGTCAGTTCTTTTTTAATTTTTTTGCAATTTTACTGAGCGAGAGAAAGATCGGTTTTTAGCGTTAACGTATTAAGGGAATGTTCGTGAACAAGTTTCGCACAAAACCTGTCCGTCACTCGCTCAGTAAAATTGTAAAAAATTTTCAAAAAATACTAACATAATGTTATTATGTATCACAATATTACCAACCTTTACCCTACTATGAAATTTCAAGTATGGTACATAATCGTGCTTATGTTCTAAATTAAATTATAATATTTCATCAATAATGACAGGTTTCATGACAGTAAGAAGACAAAGTGTACAGAGAACTACTCAAGACCCGAACAGTAGATTATCACAGAGGAATTGTGGGGTGGCTTGCATCTTACTTCTTGGAAGAAAGTAATGCAACACGGGAGATGCCTTAATCAGCAAACAGAAGATGGAAATTTTTCTTAGATTTTCAAGTGATCCTAGATATCAAATTATTGTTGCTAAAAATATGCTGTTCACCGCAAAAGAGTATAAAAATCTAATTTGAGTATCATTCCCATTACTTGCACTATTTTCTGAGTCAGAATTCACATTAAATAACTAAAACTCATTAAATTATAACTTATTGTTAAAATTTCTTAAATGAAAAGTGAGATTATATAAATATCATAGACAGCTACTGTTGATTGCTATAAAAATCACGGCCAACTTTAATCACTTATAAAAATACTGTATGTAGTTCAGACAGTTGAATAGGAAGTAATCACTAAGTTCATTCAATACTAACTTATAAGGACTAGTAAAAGATGATCCACCTAAAGTTAAGTAAAAACTAGTAATTGTAAGTATGAACCAGCACTGATATAATTAGTACTAGTACTTCATATTAAAAGTATTTACTTATTTTTTTTACTCCACCCAATGACTGGACCTATGCGTATTACAAAAGAGGCGGTCATTTTAATAATTTCACAAAATTAACCTGTAAGAAATCATCAACATCTAGATTAAGAATCAGCCTTTCGAATCGTTTCGTTCTTTCTCTTGTAACGATCATGAGCGAACATTAGGTATTCATTAAGAAGAAATCTCTCGTCAACTCTTCACAGACTACATGAACACCAGAGAAGAGAACATTCAGTTAATTTAGGAATGAGATAAGTCTTCTCTTCCTGCTAGGAATGGAACCCGGGTTCCATAAATTTCTACACGAATATGATAATGTTGAGCCACAGAATCAAAAGTCTTGAAGTGCCAGATTCATTACTGTATGTAAAACTTTCAAAAACGAACTAGGAATCTGACACTACTGTATTTAGGCTGCGATATGAACTAGATATACATGATATTTACGAATAGATGTATCGCGTATTGGCTCTAGATGTCGGAAAGCAGGGTTCAAATGACGAGGAGATCAAGTGAAATGTGAGGTTTAAACGATAATTTGAAATTGTTTTATTAGGAAAGTTGTTTCCTGTTCCACATCCCTGCCAATCAATTTCATCTATAAAATGACTCACACGAACAAAGTTGTATTGTCACTTCGTACCGGGCTAATAGCTGACAGCCGTGATCACATAGGCCTAATACTATATAACAGATTGTTCAACCTTATAGGCTTTGATGGCAACAACTTTTATCTATTTTACTATGCTGCCATCTAGTTACTGCATAAGAAGTCACGTTATAACTCTCATTTGAGTTACATGGAGCAACTGTACTTCCATCTAGCGGTCGTTTCCAATCGAAGGTGGCGATCCTGGTGGTTGTTCTCTTCCAAATGTTACCGGTTTTAATATACGGAGGCCAATCTGTTATATATGTGATTAGGGTTGACAGCAATTGTAACAGTTATTCAAAAGTGAAGGTTATTCATGAACTTAAGGAAAGTAACAATGATTATTATTATTATTATTATTATTATTATTATTATTATATTAGTGAACTGACAAGGGCCTTAACTTGTCTTCATTCGCCCCGACTCTACAAGCGTCTCACTTAGATGTCTCGAATGCCGAGAAGAGTAACCACTTACTTCGTCACAGACTATCCAGGGAGTGCACCACTGGCGGTGAGTCTACATTACTCCTGTAATTAATTATGATGACGACGATAGAGAATTGTCAGGACGTCACCGAGGAACCCGAGTACCTGGAGTAAACACCTGTGTTACCTGGACCATAGGTTTTCTTAATACACGTTATAAATTCAGAGTGGATCGACCTGGATTTGAACCCTGGCTATAAGCCCAGCACGCTAGCGCTGACAAGCAAACATTCTCATGGGGGCAGATAAAAAAGTTGAATTTTTTTCTTCCACCACGTTAATAATGTCAAAAGAAGTGCGTATACAAATTTTGACCACTCGACCGCAATTACGAGGCCGTCCAAAAAGTGATTTTTCCTGTGGTCGTTTAAGAAAAAAGCACAATTGCATGGAAAAATTTATTGAAACAGATACAGCAATTATTGCGCTATTTGTCAACATATCCCCCACTGGAAGTGAGACATCTGTCATACCATGGGATCAATTTTTTATCCTTGTGTCGTAGAAGTCAGCCGCCTGGGATGACAGCCGTCTGCACCTCTCTGTCGATCCCAAGACATGACAAATATCTCAATTCCGGTGGGGAATATGTTGTAAAATAGCTCAACAGTTATTGCTGTGTCTGTTCCTATATATGTTTCTAATGAAATTGTGTTTTCTCTCTGTTAACGGCCCCTGGCGAACTTATTTTTTACCGCTCTCGTAATTGCGGTCGAGTGGCAAAAAATTGTATAAGCACTTCTTTTAACATTATTAACATGGTGGAAGGAAAAAATTTAACTTTTTTATCTGCCCCCATCAGAAATGTTTGCTTGTGGGCTAGTGATATTAAATCTAAATTAATTGCATTTTAAAATATGCATACGGACTAGTTTCAGGATATTAACAACACAGAAACTGAGTTAAAAATTTCGATTTAAATATCCAACACTATATAGGTGTGAAATTTTTCCGAAAATAAATCTTTGTTAATGTAGGCGTAAGTTATACCTACTCAGCAGAAACTATACTTTTACATATACTAGTTACAAGGAATTAATATTCTGATAAAATCATTACTAATACCACAAATAATTTTTACACCGATTATTTAACGACGCTATATCAACTGGACTGTTATCTTCCGTCGATTGAATAAATTATATTGATATTAGTCTGAGAATTCGTCTTGGAATTACCTAGCGTTCGCGGTATAGTTAGGAAATAGTTCAGAAAAAAAAAGCAGATAACCATCTCAAATAGGATTCGAACCCATGACCGAAAGTAGTCTCGAAGCATAACAGTCTAGCCTGCTACGTTTAGACAACGCCAGCGGCCATTGAAGATATTGGCCGTACTCATAGGTAATTATTAGGCCTATGACTAGGATGTAAACCTAAATGTAAATTTGTGAACTGAAAACATTTATTACAGCATCTTTACTAAAAAGCCCAAAGGGAAAAGGAAACCAGGACGGTTCCTAAAGGAGTGAAGGGATCTGTAATGTCGGAACTGACTGTAGAACGTATCCCGTGAAGTGAATGAAGCAGGAGGGTGAAGAAGGGAAAGGGCAGGATAAACAGGAGGAGGAAAAAGGGATAGACAGAGGGGGGGGAAGTGCTTTTCGAAGTAAAAGGTGTACTAAAATACATACTGATTTTTAATTATCCAGTCCATGTAATTATTATCAATATCGTCTGGTGCAATCAAGAGGAATTGCATTATGTATATGAAAAAATAAACACACTAAAAAGTTTCGCAAAGTAATTGCAGTCCCTACCAAATACTGTCAAGTCAATAAATAAGAATATAACACACACATAAATGCAATTCTTAAGATGAGTTACAGGATGGGTATTTTAAGGAAATCCGCGAAGAATAAGGGACTTTTTTTTTTTAGAGACGAGAGAAGGTGTTCCATAGATATAAAAAAGTGGCAGAGAATTTGACGAAACCCCTATGATTGCACGAAACGTGTAAGTGAGCGTTGTCAGAGACTAAACGGAGCGGAGCGCTCCACTATGACTCGTTGCGTGCTCCGGTGTTTCCGCAGACATAAGCAAGTTCACGCTCCGACTGCACTCTCTAGCTTCACAACCGGTTTTGGAGCTTACAACTCTGACACTACTGGTGTAAATGGTTGATGGTTGTGAGATTTCATATAATCGTAGGTCATCGCTTGATGAGAATCATCTTAGCATAGTCTAATCATAAAACAAATAACTTGTAAGTGTTCGCGTAGGCTTCCGCGGCTGGTGTACATGGTGTGTGGATAAGCTTCAGGGCTTCTACCGCGTTGTCTTGGTGTTATTGGCTGACGTTTCGACCGCTGTGTTGTGGTCATCTTCAGAGCAGTTGTTGGATAAGGAAATAGTATTTCCTTATCCAACAACTGCTCTGAAGATGACCACAACACAGCGGTCGAAACGTCAGCCAATAACACAAGACAACGCGGTAGAAGCCCTGAAGCTTATCCACACACCAAATAACTTGTAACTTTTAATTAATATCGTAATCAGTGCAAGGAAACAAATGCAGCATTCGCTGCTCATGGTGTATTGTTAAAATTAGGGGGATATGGATTATTACGTGTATTTGTGATTTTAATTAATTTTTCTATAATTAATTATGTCTGAATTTCTATTAGATTAGATGGTGGTGTAATTGTTAGTCTAATTTGTATGCGTCAGACGGATTTAAAGTCGTTGATTGCTTATTCCTCTGTAGCTCATATAGGTATTATTATTAGTGGATTAATAACTTTAAATTATTGGGGGTTTTGTGGAGCGTATATTTTGATAAGCCACTGCTCGCTGCTTGAATGCAATACAAAGACGATATTAAAATGTTTCCAATAATAATTATGTTACGGTCTGCATCAGCCCGCTAAGTACACATCGATTATTTAGTCCTGGCAGCTCAGCGACGCGAAAGGGGGGAAGTAATAGGAGTAGTGGGGAGAGTTCCGGAGTAGAGATAAGGACGAGCATGCAGTACAGCTTAACTGTACTGAAAAAACAACGCTATACGGCATGAGTGACATCCGATCGCTCTGACTGCAGGCGACAGACTAATCTGAACATCCCTTGGCGTAATTTAATGGACTCGCCTAACCCAGGCGCACATCACCGGCGACTGTCAGGACTAAATAACAGTACTGTAGTAGAATATTACAGAAATGGTGACGGACATCTATAATTTCTATGGTTTGCACAAAATTACATAAACGCACATGTACGTAACCTATATTGTATTCATTTCTAATATTTTTCTATTTATGAAAGCATTTCAAAGTAAAATAAAAGTTAAAATATTTTAAGCCATGTTTCGGTGGTCAATACACGTGTAACAATTTAAATGGAAAGATATGCCATTCATATAACAATGAGTCCCTCTTAACTACGAGTTCTTATTGATTATCTATATTGGTCTAATGAGGTGGGGGATCCTTCGAACTTGGGAAAAATTCGTAACGGAAAAAAAAATTCTGCATTTAACAACATAGAGATGTATGTTATGCAAGAAATAAATTGAATGAAGTCGTTAGAGTGTTCTTGAGTACAAGTTATTTTGTGTTTTTAATTTCAAATACCTATTGCTTCCTGCTTCAGTTACCTATCATCGTATCACAATCTCTTCACACGCACGCAAAATAGCCGCATACTGGCCACACCAACACATAAGACATCATCGTATTCATCATCATACACGATCTCGCTATCGCGGTTGTGGAATACGCTACCCAGTGACAAGACAGATTGTCAGAATTTAAAAGTGTTCAAAAACGAACGCATTAAGCATTTTCTTACTGCGTAGAGTGCAATGCAGTAAACTGAGTATTCTAACTTAGGCCTATTGCAAATGTTTCGAAATTGTTATTGTTTTGTTCCGCTTTACATTTGCACAGTCAGCTACTTACTTCTAGATATTTAATCACTTTTCTTAATCACTAATATATAAGGTAAACAATGTACTGTATTAGTACCTTTTGTATCCATTATCAATTATTATCAAATATCAGATCTTATCTTCCTACTAGCTTATACGAAAGTGTTGCGGGTGAAATATAACAATTATTAAAAATGAATTTATTTGTATTTTATTTATTTATTTATTTCTCTCATTATTTTTGCATTTGTGCTTTTTGTATTTGTATCTGTAATATTACTTCTATTTCTTATTTCCTTCTTCTCTCTGTATTTGTTTTTTTATACGTCTATTTGTATTCTGGTGGCGTGGTAGAGAAGGCCTTTACTCCGCCAGATTAAATAATTAATTAAATAAATAAATAAATAAAATACAAATACATTCATTTTTAATAATTATTATTATATCTCACCCGCAACATTTTCAAATAAGCTGAATAGTAGGTAATGAATATGAACAAAATCCACCGGACATTTCAGGAGAAACTCATGTTGACCTTGGGTATTCCAGTGTAAAATCATAGTGTTCGCCCAACAAATAAAGATATCTGGAGGGGTAGAACTTTAAGTTCCCTCCCCACAATTTAATCTTTGCCATACACCTCCTGAGTCCCGAGACATTTGTGGTTTTATTTTTATAGTTCAATATAATTCTACACTTCAAAAAAATGTCACTGACATGAAGAAAAATACTGACAATTTTCTGCAAGTTACAGTTATGGCACAAATGCACGTATATTATACTACACTTCAGGTCTTTGCACATACAGTACAACTGATATCATAATGTATGAAGTATGGTATAGTATACTATACTCTCAGGACTCAGAAGGATACTCAAGTAACGACAGATTTGGTCAAATTTTCAGCACTGCGAACAGATTGTAGAAAGCTGTAGAGAGGGAAGAAATTCGGGTAGTGGAAGGTAGTACTGTACTTAAAAAGCGAATGTGCTGCTACAGGGATAAAAACGGCTCGGAAGATTGTACTTTCTACTTTATACCATGAGCAAAATTAAAAATAAATTCAAAGAAATATGTTCTGGCATTTTACATCAATAAATTTACAGAGAAAAATTCTAAAATACTCATTATTACTCCCGCAATACAAATTCATACTTATACCAATTAATAACTACCTGCACGTAAGTACACAGAAGACAGGGTTTTTTTCATTCCTTATTACTACTGTTCTATAATACTTCTAACCTTTGAAGAGCCTTTGGCTAAATCAATATCTCGGTTTCCTCTCTACCCCATAGTAGACAAACACACTGTGGAATTCCCATGATGCGATGCTGTTACGACGCAGGGCCTTCACCTGAGACAACACAGGGCATTACACTGACAACGTACACGAATGACCAAGATGTGATTAGAACCCACGAATATGCCTTCCAGGCAATGTTAAAGGTGCGCCAAACACACTGAATTCACGGCCGGAATTTTTACTTTACTTTGGTAATTAGGAAAATATTAAAACGCTGCAACTTGAAATAATTAATATATCATGAAGAGACAACGTAAAATATACGTGTTCTTGTACAAAAAAATTTAACTTCGTCCAAATACAACTTTATAAGATGAGATAAACGTATTGCGTATATCAATTTATTTATCTGCAATAGAGATTCTAAAATCATAGAAATCTCACTGAGTGTAGGGTACCATGAGAAGAAATTCTATAGGAGGACATGGAATCTAAAATGTGGACATTGCTGAAAAAAGGAGGACTTTCTAAAAATAGGTATGAACAAAATTAAAAATAAAAACAATGGCTCACCTTAGTTTTCTCACTAGTTGCTGGATCAGCATTACATCTGTACCCTACTTATCGGTGGAGCCCAATTTGTGCATATGAGCCTGAAGAGACAAACTTCCATCTTGTACCAAATAACTATGGAACTGTTCACAGGACATAAAGTTGAAATTATATTTCACAATGATGACACCTCTGACTGTCTCCGTTAGCATGCGATTTCGTTCTTTTGTCCATTGAGCAGATATTACGGAAAATTCTCCCTCAGCACTTCCATTGTGACTTGGGATAGAGAAATAGAATTGATAAATTTTTAAGAGTTCTGAGAAAGTTTCAGTGCTCGCAGAACTATTGGAATTGAAGAATTTGCACCATTGTTTATCTAAACTTAAATCTTTCTCCAAATTAACTTGATTGGCATATCTTTGTACATTGAAGAATAAAACTGATAAAATAGCTTAGAATCATGAATAGTGACATTTTTAAAGTGTAAGAATTCAATGCATGTCACTAGGTCATCATATTATTTTATGTTTTTTATTTGCTCCAGCTTCAACTATTCAAAGCAGTTAAATTCTTTCATAGGTTTTCGCCATTTGTTCAGATATTTTATGCACAATATCGCACATATTAATTCTAGTTGAAATGCGAAACGCCGGACATTTCAATTTTTTTTAATGCCTGCCGGACACGATAAAATGATTAAAAAAGTGGACATGTCCTCCTTTTGCCGGACGGATGGTAACCCTAATTGAGTGTATAAAATGCAGGTCGAAGAATACAAATTTGGACTTATGAAACCTAGGGAATGAAATTTTCTGAGAAAGTTATGCCAAATGCAAAGAACTACAAACTGATTACGTGTCTAAAGTACCGTATTTCTGTATAAATATGTGAACTTATTCCAGGAAGAGAGAAATAGAGACGAAAATCACAGTTTTAGTCCTGGAGTAAGCTCTTAAGACTTAATGAAAATCTACACAGGCTTATGGAACAGTGGAACCAATTAACTATCACAATGCATCCGCGCATATTTCGTGTCAAACTGGTTTTCGATTCGGAACAGACTGTAAGAGTTCCTATAAAGCACAGCAGCATGCAGCCCCTTCTTCCCACTCCACAGAAACTTACCAATCAACAGTTCTCACAATATACCCCAATCGAACGGGTTTTTACATGGCCTCTTTGCACTTCAATGCTACTGAAAGAGCAAGAGAGACTTAGTGAGAGTCTGTTCCAAAATACCGTACACTAAATAATTACCAGTTATAGCTGTTGAATCCAAATCCAGTTTCGAACAAAATCCTTTCCAAACTAAAAGTGAGAGGTACATTATGAGAATTGCAACGTATAGGGTAAGTGAAGGTAATAACGCCATGCAGGTTATGACGCCATCTAATATTTTATAATTAGTTACGTAAAAATCTCCGTTGGCAGGCCTAGTCAAACAAGTGTGGTGTTTAGAGGAACCTTTCTTAAACATCTGAAACCAACAATGATACGGATTTGTCTTTACTCTGAGTTTAACAAACTTTAAGTGAAAAAAGTTCGTGCTTCAGCTGATCGTCCAGTGACGTAAATAACTTATTGCATTCTGCATAAAGTAAGTACAGATAATTGAATTTCAAATATAGTGAATGATGAAATGTTACGAGAAATTCGATTATTGTGTTCTTAACTTTAGTGGAATGGTGTTGTTTTAAAATTTATACTATTATATTATGGCAATTATTCATTTAAAACAGAATTTGCGACTGCTTGTAATAACGTCATCTCGCTGCGAGAATAAACTTTGATTTAGTATGTAATAATAACAGTTACTTTAATCGTTTCTCAATTAAGGATAATCGACCGGATTCGGATACCACGAAACCTGCGACATGAATAGCACAAAGAAATCTGGACTCTGTTCACTATGTGAAAACGGTTGTGCACTACTCAATGATAGACTTTTTTTGGCGGGGTTATTCCTTATTGCTGGGTAACTTTCGGCGTTTGGTCCTCGGGTTCATTTCAACGGCATTATAATTATCACTAGAGCCCGGATGTTTAGGCATTTATTTTGGTTAAAATAGGCAGGCATAGCCTATAGGCACTAAAATAGTAAAAATAGGCAGTGAAATAGGTATTTATTATTCATGGAAACAGACAAAAAATAGACAAATACTTAATAAACTATCCCATACGGTACTCACATTCCTTGGTTACATGTCACAATAAGATACTTTTTTAAGTTGCCAACTGTTATAGTGAGCCGCCTGTCAGAGAGAACGTTTTTCATGGTGGAACAAGATCTTTTTACTACTACTGAAGTGATTGAAGCAAACTTAAAAAAAAACTTATTTCAGGATTGTCTCTACTTTCTTTCGAAATCGGGAAAAATCAACTGTGTATTGTCTCAAAAAGAGGGGTGTGAGAAGGGATTAGAGACTTAAAAGTACGTGTGACTTGTGAGTGCAAGAGACAACAGTAACGAGACCTGGAGACTTGCTTTTAATACTTTCCTCATCCCCTTTCTTTCGCTAGTAAACCCCGAATTGACCTGAGCACTAAGGGTTATACTGTTCAAACATCTTTGTTAAGTGACATAAAAGATGGAATCGGTAGGGGAGAAAAGTTTAAGACTTCTTGGAAACATGTGTATTGCAGGAGAATAAGATTCTCAGCAAACATATGTGTAAGGTGAATATATATTTTTAATTTTACAACCGTTATTTTTTGTTTTTGATATAATTTATGTACGGTTTATTTTAAATGCATTAAAAAATATAGAAAATGTACAATAACGACGTAAAAAGGCTAAAAAGAAAAGTTATTTAACCTTAAAATAGGCAACGGGAGCTAAAATAGGCAAAAAAAAATTGGGCCTATCGTTCCCAAATGTGTGGAAACATGTTTATCTCTAATAGGTCTTTCTTTCAAATCGGATTAATTATTTAATTGTTTAAATTAATTGAATTAAAAATTGATACTCTAATGTTCATGTACTTTTGTATTTTCTATTTGTATATAGACCCTATTATTACATGCTGTATGTATTTTACCATTTATTAATGTTATTGTGCTCAATGAACTCTCTTAATTTTGTGATATATTTTGTATAACTGATCTGAACTGCGCCCGAGCACGAACTTCTGCTCTTTCGGGCTGCAATGCCTAATGTAGCTCAAAGTATTAAATAAATAAATAAATAAATAAATAAATAAAAATACATACACTCAGTTTAAAAAAGTCATTTTGCCTAACATCCGGGCTCTAATAATCAGATATAGAAAGCAACTGGAAGGTACCATGTCTATCATCCATTTCCCTAGTAGGTCCTATAGTCTGGTAGCTGCCGGATCGTTCCTATCTGGCTCTTGAAAAAAAGAATTTCTGTAATGTAGATATTCATGCCTAACAAAAAATATTAACAGTATATTTACCAAGACACAACACTACTTAAGACAACACAGGACAAACACAAAACCAGTGATATATAGGGCCTACATACAGTCAGGAAATAATCCTTCACTCCCATGACGCGCATCGAACTCAGTTCCCTTTTAGAATTATTACCGCTTGGGCTACAGTAAAAGGCCATAAAACTGACTACCTTAACACTCTGCAAATGACGTTGCTGCCTGGAGAGAGGACGGAGGAGTCGAATCAGTTGAGAGAGCAAAGCATGATGTGACAAGAAATCCAAGCGAAGCAGAGTTTGAATAAGGGAGATATATAGTGGATGGAGCAGGGCAAATGTGTGCGATGACAGGAGACCAATTTCCGACAACGTGTTGCATCTCAGCTTTACTAATTACCTTCTAAACGTATCGTTCGTATTAGATACATGGAAGAGAGGGAGGAAGTTCATTTAAGATCAAGGTTGAAAAGACTCGCAGGAAGCATTTATGAAGGTTCCATCGTATATTCGAAAGGTTACCTCGTGCACGCTGGGAAAGTCAAATGGCCACTTTGTCAACTAATTTTCAATTGTCATTCAACTGATGGCAGATCATTTCTTTTACAGGCTGCGCCGAATATTAATCCATTATCACTAACAAGCAAACATTCAGATGGGGGCAGATAAAAAAAAAGTTAAATATTTTTCTTCTTTTTTTAATAATGTCAGAAGATACAAATTTTGGCCACTCTACCGCAATCGCAAACTGCAGCGAATGCAATGGGAAATTTTACGGCATCTACCGTACAGTCAGAACTTCTTAGAGAAATAGGTTACTTCAATGTAATCAGTAGACAGTGGATGCAGGACGACTTATCGTTGAATGTAAGTGCACATTTACTACATGTTACATTTTTTCATTCAGACCATTGGCTAAACAGGTTTTAAACGTAAACAGATGACGTCAACATGCCACTGTATCTCCGTACAGTCAGAAGGAAAAGAAAAATAACGTATTGTAGTACATACCTTGCAAGGTTCAGTCCTCGTCACCATTGATGCAATTACCAGCGTTGCAGTAAACGACGATATATTCGAAGTTGTCGAAGCTGAATCGTCTTTGCCTATCGCTTAAACAGTTTTTATATCGAGAGAATTTCTGAAGAAAACCTCTAAAATGGGGATCACTCAATTTCGTTAGACGAATATTTGTACTGAGCATCACGTTGCACGTGTCGTTAGACCCGCACAACTAAATTATGATGATGATGATGAGATGATGATGATGATGTAGATGGTTCGTAAGATTTCATTTCAACGCATTTCCTGTGCGATGTACTGTTGCAATGTTTCTCTATAGCCAGAGTTGTTCTGGTTTTTATTTCAATTTTACATACATATTGTCTTCGTTAATACATAAAATGTCACTCTCATACTTCTTAATTGCATTTTGTATCTCTGAGCGAATTTAACGTTTTGCCATTATGAATGGATCAGCACAACACATTCAACGCGTACTAAATACTTGAGCAGGATAACACAACTGCACACATTGCGTTGCAATGTTACTATTAACGGATCGGGGTTCCTTCGTTTTGTACGCTGCTGTGCTCGCCAGGTACACAAAAGACGGACGGCGCGGCACGTGCCATATACTCTGATACAAAACAACTTCACTTTTCCTTAAGTCATCCCGCATCCACTGTCTAATAATCTAGCATTAGAAGAAAGTCTTAGAAGGACGAAGATTATGATCAGACGAGGTTATACAAAAACATAATGGAGAGTTCCTGTATCGTCAAAAAGCTAATTTGCAGTAATGATATCATAACAAATGGTTCCGACGTTAATTCTGCAATTGGACTATAACGAATTAGAAGGGCATGAAAGGGTTTCATTTGATTACGCTTATACAGAGCATTCTTAGAACATCGTGAATCCCGGCCCAAAATGATTAGGGCCACTTGAAAATTAGGTCAAGTATTATGTTACGGTACGGTACGTGGAGTGACGCAGACGTCGGGCGTCCAGCCG
Source organism: Periplaneta americana (assembly GCF_040183065.1). Lineage (NCBI taxonomy): Eukaryota > Metazoa > Arthropoda > Insecta > Blattodea > Blattidae > Periplaneta > Periplaneta americana. The sequence goes on from NC_091121.1 coordinate 68,457,852, forward strand.
GCGTCGGTCTGATCGACACAGCCGCGAAGCCCGAGAGGAGCTCTGGCTTTTCTGAAGACCCCCTACTGACCCCGACGTGGACCGTGCATTTAATCAATTTGGAGGCGAGTCATTAGAGCACGTGGGGTTCCAGCGGGGAGTCCATTATCTGGAGACATCGAGGGGGCCGCGCCTCTCACACCCTCCAGCACGACCCTTGCTACAACAACCGTCCCCTCCTCCCACGGTTACTGCAAGTGGAGGATTGTGCCGCCAGCACGTCTAATATTGCAATTCATGCCACACTATCGATACAGAGTGATGCTACGTGAGAGCTGAAAACCCCAATCTTGAAGGAGCACGCGGGGCCCGAACAGATCGTACACGAGATATACCGTAGCTTCCTGTGTCGATTTCTGTTACATCAGGGCACTATACAACTGACAACACAAGCATTAACATATTTAACAATAGCGTTACCGATAAAAATATTAATAAAACAACTATGTTATTGCCGGCATCCTGAAAGGTTTGCTGTCCCTCACTTCGACAATTATCGCACACTGAGTTCGAGATGTTTCCATATTTCCTAGTAGGCCTATATAGTCCGGGTCAGCTTACTTCATACCCCAAGGGTGAAACCTAACAATTTTTCCCCCATTACTACATATGCTAGTGGATTGTGGTGATTTTCTAGTTTGCAGGTTGAATTTTCTGTTTCGAATTTCGATACTGACAAATACTACAAATGGTAGTGATTTTGTAACTGTTAATGTTGGCAGCTGAGACAGACTGGAGTTCCATGAAATTAAAATTGTACTAGATTTCTGAGCCGGTTACTGGAAGATAATGAAATTTGAACATACTAATAATTAATTAATATCGATTTTTTTAGTTGGTTATTTAACGACGCTGTATCAACTACTAGGTTATTTAGCGTCGATGAAATTGGTGATCGCGAGATGATATTTGGCGAGATGAGGCCGAGGATTCGCCATAGATTACCTTGCATTCACATTACGGTTGGAGAAAACCTCGGAAAAAACCCAACCAGGTAATCAGCCCAAGCGGGGATCGAACCCGCGCCCGAACGCAACTTCAGACCGGCAGGCAAGCGCCTTAACCGACTGAGCCACGCCGGTGGCTATTAATATCGATATTAATATTAATACATAATAGTTATTTTATGTGTTGCGTTGTGGTTACAATTCAAAACTATAGTCAGGTAAATGTAAATAAATATAACATACTTGAGTGATAATGCAGGTGGGAAATCGATAGAAATACCATTTCACATTTTAATTAATTTCTTTCGTGTTTAGATTTTTATTACAAAAAAAAAAAAAAAGCATGGCAGCGATTCCACCAAGAAAGCTTAAAGCGTGCTGCGAGAGTGGGGGATAACTTCCCCTACTGGCGTTCTGTTCTTTCAGATTTAACCGAAAGAAGGTAATGAAGAAGGAATAAAATTATGGTCACGGAGACAGCAATTATAACTAGAATAGCAAAGTTATTAGGAGTAAGTATTCTTAAGCATACATTTCATGGTTATATTCTGTTTTCGGAGTGGTCAAACAAAGTACATTTTTAGGTTAGGTCTCGTGAATCAATTATTTAGTCAAACCAATGAATTTAATAATGTCAGACGAAATACCTAACATGTTGATCTCTTTCTCGTACAGTTTGCTTACGAAAATGTTACAATTATTGAATTACTTAGAATATCTTTTCAACATAATGGTAAAATATGGTAAGTAAATAAGTCATAGAGTACGTAGTATTGTGATTTTACTTCATATGGTGATACCTGTTAATAGTTGGCAACATTGACATGACGGTAATATTTGCTGTTTAGGAACTGTTCTTATGTGACCCTCACTATAGCTAGCGCCAGCAATTTTTAAACGTGGAATCATACTGAAAGCAAGGCAACCAGTTACATATCAGCCGAGTTAGGAGGTTACGCGTTAAAAATTAATCTCTACACGACACGTAAAAATGCGTAATTTTTTTTATCAAAAAAGTACCAAAAATGAGATCAATTCAAAACTTAATGTGATACATCAAATAAACTATTACATTTTCATTCCGTATATTTAAATTTAAATAAAAATAAATAAGTTGCCCACATTTTCATTGTATTTGATCTGATCATTGTATTTATATTTGACTGTTAGAAGATGTTGAACATTGTTAAGGTGACTCAATAATGATAAGATATCAATCCAATTTACATATTTTATCTACATACAGAGTGTTCATTGAGTATGAAATATTACTCTTAACATCTTAAATTGTAATTTATTAAAAAAAAGTTTTATACAAAATCTGTTGGAAATAAACCATGTTGTAAAGATTTTCAGCTCAAGAATGAAAACTGTGGTTGATTAATGTTAGTGTTTTGTTTAATTTCATGGCCTACTCTACACGATTGCAGACATGAGATGGAACAGAACAGTCATGTAACTGTGAGAAAGATAATGGACTGTTTTCGTGATAGACTGGGACATAGTTTGGCCACAGTCTAGTATATACAGTCACGAAGCTCAATATGAAGGAAATATGCATCCATAGATAGTTGCTAACCACTAGGATCGCTACTATCGTCCCATTACAGACAATGCGAAATATTACCGGCACAGTCTATTGTTCCTAATACCCTCAACAACTCAAGCTTCGTGATTGTATATACAAGACTGTGGTTTGGCTGTGAGTGTTTCTTATTTTGAGCATCTGTTGTAAAGTTTGGTTAGTGATAGTGTTTTGTTTAGTTTTATGGCCTGCTTAACATGATTTTTACATACATATTTGTCTCAAGTTTGAACTCCAAGAGTCCACACCTGTGGAGTAACGGTCAGCGCGTCTGGCCGCGAAACCAGGTGGCCCGGGTTCGAATCCCGGTCGAGGCAAGTTACCTGGTTGAGGTTTTTTCCGGGGTTTTCCCTCAACCCAACACGAGCAAATGCTGGGTAACTTTCGGTGCTGGACCCCGGACTCATTTCACCGGCATTATCACCATTTCATTGAGACTCTAAATAACCTAGATATTGATACAGCGTCGTAAAATAACCCAACAAAATAAAAAAAATAAAATAAAAAAATAAAAACTCCAAAAAAAAAGTTTAATAAGCAGTTAAAAGACACGAAACGAGTGAATAGGTAAAACTTCTTCGCATTTATGGGTAAAATTTAATGGAGATTCGGAATATGTAGATCTTAAAATAGGGTGCCATTAAAAAAAAATAAGTTTATTGTCACATCCCGTATGGCTTATCTCCTATAGCTATAAAACTTTTTTTTTTTGTAAAATTAAAATGTGAGACGTTATGAGCAATATTCCATACTTACTTAGTGAACACTGTATAACACAATGGCGTCTATAATATGTGCCGAATACAAAAAATTTTATCAATACTACTTAATTATGTAGTAATCCCCAAAAGGCCCAATGTATGTAGGTATTGGAAACACGCCTCTGGAGTCTCCATACTCCACAAAGAAGTTGGAAACAGCCCTTGCTGTAATGTACATCTAGTTTTTATGGCATATAAACAACTGCGAATGAATCCGACAGCATTCGCACGACCGTGTCTTCTTCGTGCGGAGGGGAGAAAGAGTACGAGAAACAGCAAAACAAACTTCCATATTCTCTTAACACGCCAGTTCAGTTGGAACTGGTTCCTAAAGTTAACAATGCAGTGCAATAAGAAGTAGATCTCAAAATCCACTGACTGGAGCAGCTCAGAAAAGGCCATTACCATAATTAACCAAGCTAAGATATCGCTGTTCTGTATGAGACTTGGACATGAGCAAAAGCGCGAGCTCTACCACTGGTCATTTTTAAACTTATTAATTTCATTAATTACGAGGAGTGTATTTCAACCGAACACGTGTCACAAGAGGCATAAGGGAAGATATATAAAAAAAAAAAAAAAAACTCAAGAAATAGTAGGTTGCTGTTGTTCAGTCAACTGTCGGAAGACAGGTCTGAACCTCACAAATGATTATTAACTTAGAATACTCATACTTACTTACAAATGCCTTTCAGGAACCCGCAGGTTCATTGCCGCCCTCACATAAGCCCGCCATTGGTCCCTATCCAGTGCAAGATTAATCCAGTCTCTATCATCATATCCCACATCCCTCAAATTCATTTTAATACTATCCTCCCATATACATCTCGGCCTCCCCAAAGGTCTTTTTCCCTCCGGTCATCCAACTAAGTCTCTATATGCATGTCTGGATTCGCCCATACGTGCTACAAGCCCTGCCCATCTCAAACGTCTGGATTTAATGTTCCTAATTATGTCAGATGAAGAAAACAATGGCAGTTATGCGTTGTGCAACTTTTTCCATTTTCCTGTAACTTTATCCCTCTTAGCCCAAAATATTTTCCTAAGAATAACAGGCATTTCCCATATTTATACTCTGTTTAATTTCCTCCCGAGTGTCATTTATATTTGTTACTATTGCTCCAAGATATTTGAATTTTTCAACCTCTCCAATTTCTATGTTTCCATTTCGTATAATATTCTGGTCACGAGACATAATCATATACTTTGTCTTTTCGGGATTTACTTCCAAACCGATCGCTTTACTTGCTTCAAGGAAAATTCCCGTGTTTTCCCTAATCGTTTGTGAATTTTCTCCTAACATCACGTCATCCGCATAGACAAGAAGCTGATATAACCCGTTCAATTCCAAACCCTGTCTGTTATCCTCAGCTTTCATAAAGGCATATTCTAGAGCGAAGTTAAAAACTAAAGGTGGTAGTGCATCTCCTTGCTTTAGCCCACAGTGAATTGGAAAAGCATCAGATAGAAATTGGCCTATGCGGACTCTGCTGTAAGTTTCACTGAGACACATTTTAATTAATCGAACTAGTTTCTTGGGAATACTAAATTCAATAAGAATATTATACAAAACTTCTCTCTTAACCGAGTCATATGTCTTTTTTCAAATCTATGAATAACTGATGTACTGTACCCTTATACTCCCATTTTTTCTCCAATATCTGTCGAATACAAAAAAAAAACTGATCAATAGTCGATCTATTACGCCTAAAAACGCACTGATGATCCCCAATAATTTCGTCTACATATGGAGTTAATCTTCTCAAAAGAATATTGGATAACATTTTGTACGACGTCAACAAAAGTGATATTCCTCGAAAGTTACTACAGTTAGTCTCGTCCCCCTTCTTAAAAATAGGTACAATTATGGACTTTATCCATTGTTCTGGTACAATTTCCTTTTCCCAAATAGCAACTACAAGTTTATAAGTTTCGCTAGATAATGTGCTTCCACTCTCTTGTATTAATTCTGCTGGAATTTGATCGATACCTATAGACTTGTACTTTTTCAGATTTTCTATCGCAATTTCGACTTCTGAAACTGTGGGTTCGTGTATAAATGGCTCAGCGCTACGTTCATAATAAAAAAGTACGCAAAATTCTATTTCGATAAAAAAGTAACTCTCAAATTTAAAGAAATAATAGCTAGTGTAGCCTAACATATTGCAGGCCTACATACAAACTATGGCATAGCTTTAACATTGAGTATAGTCACTGTCAAGATTCGAATATCGCCTGCGGCAGGAATGTTTGTCCACTGACAATTTGATGACCTATGTTTAATATTAAATTAATAATAAAGCGAGAAATCTGGTCGCAGTGCTCACACTTTCATATTAATATGGTGACGTCATCGAGGCGCGCTGTGTCATGCAAGCGATAAGAGCTGCGCTGTTCCGCTCAGGCTGGGGATGTGTACAGTAAATACTGGGTGTTCATTTCAAAGTGTGTCATGACGTCACTGTTGTTGGGTCACCGATTTGAAGCGAGTTTCAGCTTATATGTCAGAGAAGTTGCCTATTATTTAAGGCGTTCTTCAATCTGAACTTGAGAACGTATACGGTATAACTTGAACGTCGTAGCAACAGATGGCGGTCTGTACGGTCTGTGTGCTACCATAGCCTCTTTCGAACTGTGTTTTGCGCCGGCAAGTCGTACGCAGGGTATTTGTTATCGTCGGTTGCGTACGGTAATATTCCACAACACAAATCAAATGCTCCGTGTCCATGTTGACCGTCGAAGTTAATGTCAACAAATACGTAACTAATCGTCTTAACCCTCTCCCCATATCCCGACAGTACGTATTTCGAAACAGTTCACATTCCTGCCACTACCGGCGTTACCGTACGTATCGGTATGTACTCTTCAGAATGAACGACGTACTTGTTAGGCAACTTCTTTGCCTCATAGGTTATACACCTCTGCGGAAGTGTAGGAAGATTGAATTCTCTAGGCTCATCGGCTAGCCACATGACGGCATACAGCGAGCCATGACACATTTTGAACTGAACACCCAGTATAATAGCTTAATAAAACATTGAACTTAATTTTAATTTAATAAAATTTATTATTCGTACACAAACGGGGATGATTAATAAATGCGTAGAGTATAAAGACAAAAGTAATTAATTTACAATAACCTAATTCTAAAGTACTTAACTGTGCTATTAATTTTCAAATGAATCCAATTTCCCACATATTCATCACAATTTCAAATAACTCATTTCCGTCATATTGATGTGAATCGTTTCGACTATCAATTTCCACTGTTGTCTCGAGACTAGGTCTCATGAAATGAGGAAGCAATTATGAAGTAATTGACGAGTAAAATTAAATCCGGAGAGTATAAAAACGAAAATAAAAAGGAATATGTAGGCTACATTTTATTTCAAATCCCAAACATCCGTACCATCCCAACCACGTTCACAATAACAATCACGAAGAGTATAAACATGTCATACATTTAAATGGATTCGATGAGTATCTCTCACGTTTTCAATATTCATTCAGATCACACAATAATAAGCAGAAAAATGAATAAAAGGTTTATGATTTCATGCGTTTTAAGAAGTGAAGAATATACAGGATGTTTCCGGGCTAGTGTTACAAACTTTCAGGGATGATGGGGAAGGGCACATGTATCAATTTGAGATAAGGAACCCTGGTCCTGAAATGACCGAGTCGAAAGTTATAAGCAAAAATAGTTGTGTGGAAATGAAATAATTTTATTCCTCTGAACATCTTATTTATGTGTATTTATCTGTACATCTTACACATACTATATTCATCTGACGTTGTTTACGTTGTTTACTTACAGTATTCCATTCAGTGCGCTGTCTGAAAGGTGGGGACAGGAAACTACACTAAAGCAATGCAGATAGCGTAATGTGTACAGGACATGGTCGGTCCTGATATGCACGTCTGTAGACAGCAGTGTATGTGTACAAGTTGCAGTGTCCAGTCGATCAGTTCTAGTGAAATGGAGGAGTAAACGAGAGCGGATATGCAGACTTGATTTTCGAATACGGATGAGCCAATGGGAACAGTAGACAAGCTCACAGATTGTATCGTACAAGTGCCCACGTAGGAGACATCCGGCCCATATTTTTCCACGACTGTTCCAAAGGTTAAGGGAAGGAGGGCGAAATTACAATTCCATTTCCACACAACTGTTTTTACTTATAACTTTCGACTCAGTCATTTCCGGACCAGGGTTCCTGATCTCAAATTGATACATGTGCCCTTCTCCATCATCCCTGAAAGTTTATAACAGCAGCCCGGAAACACTCTGTAGAAATAACACAGAAATATGCCTGTTAAAAACACATTTTTTCACTTCATATACAAAATGAAAAACTATTGTTTTACAAACGGCGAACAATTCCTTTATTACATCAAACGCCTCTTAGACAACAGTTTTCAATACAGCTAATAAATTTAAAAGTTTTAAGCAATTGTATACTTTTTACTCAATCTGTGTCAGATTTTTTCATTTCTAAGTTCCTTGTAAACACAAGTAGTGTTGTTTAGAAGTGTAAACTTTATTATCACTTGTACAGATTTTTATCACATTTACATTGTCCTTTTTTGTTCGCAATGAGCATATTTTGTGGTAGGCCTACATACAGTGGATACAAAAAGTATTTCCACACCCTTGTTTTTCGTAATATTGAAATAAATATCAAGGACAATTTTATAAACACACTTGTAACGGGTAACAGTAGTAAAATTAAGAGTTATGTACTTGATAAGAACTTGCTTAGATCAACAAATTGAAATAAGAATCAGAAAACTTCAATTTCTTGTAGTAAAAAAAGTATTTGCACATTAAAATTCTCAATGGATAAGTCCTATTTTATTGGCTGGATCCCATCTAATGAAATCTCTTGATGTTATAGTGGGGATTAGTATGTGTATTGAAGGATAGAACACTAATAAGCGACATGAGTCCGAAAGCACAAGAGCTAGGTAAAATTATTTTTCAACGTTCGCAAGGTCAGAGTTACCGTCAAATTTGAAAAGACCTGTCCCTGCCTTTTCCTACTGTGCGTTATGTGTGCAAGAAGTACGAGGAGACTGGAACAACAGACAATAAACTGCGAACAGGAAGACCGAAGATCTTACAGTTAGGAAGAGAGGCCAAATAATCCATACTGTCATCAAAGGTCCATTCCGAAGCGCTGCATCCTTAGCTGCTGACGTTTCTATAACGTCGGGCAAACAGGTTAGTTCTCAGACTATCAGGAATGTTTTGCGTAGTATTAAATTCCATGGCCAAACTCCGAGAAAAAAGCCCTACATTAGTGAAACTAATAGGAAGAAATTGTTAGAATGCGCTGAAATTTTGAGACAAGGTTATTTTTTTCCGACGAGAGCAAGTACAATCTATCTGGGTCTCACAGAAGAAAGACAGAGTGGCGGAGACCTAATCAGGAACTGAAAAAGGAAAATATTACAGTCACAGTAAAACACGGTGGCGGTCATATTTTGATTTGAAGTCGCATAGGAGCCTCTGGGTTGGGAATTTAGCAATAATTAATAGAATAATGAATTCCAGAATGTATATCGAGCTGTTGCGACATAATTTACCCCTAGCGCAGAAAAATTGGGTGCGGGTAAAAATTATTATTTCCAACAAGACAACGACCCCAAGCACACTGCTCAAATAACAAAAAGTGGTTGTTGTATAACACATCCAGAAGGCTTGTGACCCTACCTCAGTCACCTAATCTCAATCTAATTGAGAATTTGTGGCACTTATTGGGCAAAGAAATCAGAAAACACCGCATATCAAACAAGACAGACCTTCATAATGCTCTTATGGCAAAATGGACTAAATTCCTCCCGATACAACAAGAAAGTTAGTTCATTCCATCTCACGAAGACTAGAAGCCGTGGTTGAAGCGAATGGATTGCACACAAAGTATTGAAAGAGACTTCTCTAGCTTGCATGAATTTATTATTTAATTTGCTGGCTGTGCAAATACTTTTTTTGACATCTAAATATGTAGTTTTTAGTTTGTAATTTTATTTTGTAGCTATAAGCAATTTTTTCTTGATTATATAAGTCTTTCTTTCCATGCTGTTACTTATTAAAATTGTATTCAGAAAATCATCGTTATTATTTCTTTGAACATTAAAAAAACAAGGGTGTGTAAATACATTTTGTATCCACTGTATGTATTATTAAATACATGACTCATTTCAATAATTTCCTCTGGAAAACGTACAAAACGGAAACCACTGTATATCCGCTGTGTTGAGTGGTGTACATCGTATCAATTATTATCAGTGGAATCCCCTTTTATGTGATGCAGTGGGACACAGGCCTAAATGGAGTCTAAAATGAAAATATTGCTATAAAAATGGACGATACAAAAGTAGCGACCTATGAAAGTAGTCCAAGCACGAGGGATGATTCGTCCCTTGTAGAAATCGGGGGCTAAATCTCAAAAGAGGGAAAAGACGTAAAGGTACAAAAAGAAATAAGATTATAACAAGATATCTTTGGGATGGGGTTCCGTTCCTCAAACGCTTCTATAGAATACATCGATTCCTCGAGAACAGGTACAAAGACATGTAAGAACCTTATCGCCGCGTATTATACACACAAACGGAGCGGATTCGCTAGGTTGTAATAAAAAAATGTATTTTTGTAACCGACTAAGGCCGCTTCAACTTTATTAGCGTGTTTCCAGGTGCTGCTATACACCCATAACTCGAATCATGGCCATACTTTGATCCATACGGGTTCCTTTCAACTATTTTTCTATAAGAACGTCTTTAACTTCAATAAATCCTTGACATTGTTTAAAATCGCAGGACATATATTAGCCTACATTAATAAAAATTAGTCTAAATAGTTTAAATAGGGGTGGACGGAAGCGTCGCGGCTAAGACGTTGTGCTACAAGCCAAACAGTTGCGGGTTCGATTCCCGGTGGGTTAAAAGATTTTTCCATTGATGGTGTTCACTCAGCCTAACTCGTAATGAGTGCACCTCTATACATAGTGCGTTGGACATTGTGCCACTGTCACATATTCTGTGACACAGTACATGAGGGTAGGCCACCAAAGGGAAAACTGACAAGCAAACGTTCTGATGGGGGCAGATAAAAATATTAATTTTCTTTCTTCCACTATGTTAATAATGTCAAAAGACGTGCTTATACCAATTCTGGACACTCGACCGCAATTACGAGGCCGTCCAGAAAGTGATTTTCCTGATGCCGTTTATAGAAAAAAGCACAATTGCATGGAAATATTTATTGAAGCAGATAGTACCGCAATTGTTGCGCTATTTGTCAGCACATCCCTCACTGGAATTGAGACATCTGTCATACCATGGGATCAATTTTTGAATCGTAGAAGTCAGCCGCCTCAGATCAGAACCAGCGTTTGACTGCGTCTGCACCTCTGTCGATCCCATTATATGAGAAATGTCTCAGTTCCGATGGAAAATATGTTGAAAAATAGCTCAACAATTATTGCTGTGCCTTTTCCAATAAATTTGTTCATGAAATTGTGTTTTTTTCTGTTAACGGCCCATGGCGAACTTATTTTTTTACGGCCCTCGTAATTGTATAAGCACTTCTTTTGACTTTATTAACATGGTGGAAGAAAAAAATTTAACTTTTTTATCTGCCCCTATCAGAATGTTTGCTTGTGAGAGGTAGAACTTGAACTCGGAGGATTCGATCCGGCATCGGAACTGGAATCCGGTGTGGCTTTGTGGATAAAGCGTCAGCACGTAGAGATGAAAACCCGAGTTCGAGTCCCGGTGCCGGAGAGAATTTTTCTCCGTTCTAACCATCCTTCATCTAACAGGAAGACTAGCAAGGGCATTTCCATGAGGACAAAGGCAAGCAGTTCCCTACTGCCCTGACGTCTGTACAGTTACTCAATGTCTCGTGAGATGGGAGGAACCTGAACATCCCGCCGCGCCGTACTAACTTAAGGGTATGCTGGGGCCTGTAATAGGATATCTTTATTTTGCTTTAAGGGACACAAGGTCTAAATTTTTTGCCAAAATAGTAAAAACAACTTTTTACATAAATAAATTACCTTATACATTTGTTTAACATTCTGTGCTATATTTAGCTCCCGCCTACTATTTTTAAAGGTCTGGCGACATTTTTTTAATGTTACGCGCAACTCTTTTAAACCTACCACATCCACTAAAAATGAAGTTTCCCTCAAAACTACGTTTTTGGTCAATAATAAAGTTCCTAGCGGTTTCCATTTGCTCCGATTTACATGAAACTTTGCAAGAATACTCAGCATACTCCAATACACAAAGCTGTGCATGGAATCGGCTCTTCACTGAAAACTTTTCATGATATGAATTTTTAACCTTTAAAAAATTAAAATTATGAAGCAAAAATTATGATCTTTAAGAAAATTTTTATCTCATGAACCAAATCTCAAATTTGAAAATCCATGCACCGATTTCTTTATCATGAAATGTAAGTCCTTTACAAAACATTTTCAAAAGGAAAAACAATTCTGAAGCCGTCAGGGATATTTCGAATTTACGCATTAATTTAATATCATTAAAATAAGTGAAAACCAATATCTAAGAAACTAATGAATGAAACCTGATGCAATTTGGTACTGTTTGAATGTACAGACACAACAAATCCGCCAAATTTGAAAGAACTTAATCGAAACCTGTAAAAGTTTCGAAATTCAGTCCCAGTGTCCCTTAAGTAAACATCCAATTAAACCGCCACGGCAGTTCTGTGCTACAGCGCTAGGCTTATAAGCCATGGAGGTCGGGTTCAAATCCCGCTCTACCCTGAATTTACAACTTGTGTTGAACAAGCCCTGTGGTCCAGACAACACAGGGCTTTCTCCGGTTCTCCAGTTCCCTGTGATATGCCAACAATTCTCAATCACTCAGAACGGGTTTTGCGTAATTTATTTTATATGTTTATGCTATACAATAAGTGTATATGGTTCTTACTAATTCTACTTTAGAATCCTGGAAGAATTTCACACGCAGTTAATCTACAAGTTTCAGAAGCTGGGAATAAACGTAATTCTTTCTGCTCCTTACAACTGAATCATGGCCCTGATCACGTATCATGGTTTGAAATAATATAATTGTTTGTATGTGGACGGTTAATTCAATCATTCCTAAATATATTTATAAACCATTGGAACTCTATATTTCCTGTGAGAAGAGTCAAAATTGTAGGGCATATCTCGTAGGGTACATCGCGTGCTGAACTCCTCTCCCTATTTCCTGAGAAATTAACTATTTTCCATGCCGCAAATTGGGGTAAACTCGGCCGCTGAGGTAAACTTAAAAATAAAAAAGGGGAAGATTTAAACCTTAATTTGACAGACATTGATTTATGAAGTTCATTATTTTTCATTTTTTTTTTTTATTATTTTGAGTCGCTAATAGTGCTGATATTATGGTTTAAATTTTTATGCAAAGTTTACCGCATTTTACATTACATTTCCAGTTTTCACACATAAGCTTAATTTTAACTTACCCTACCTATATAATACGTAATTTACATGCACTTACTGTTATTATGACGTAGGTGAGAACAAATGAATACACAACTTTGTTGAAAAAATTGTAACTTCAATTAACTCAGAAAATATAGGCCTAATTTTATTTTCAGAGCAGAAGTGGTGTAAGTCAAAAATAGGTAATGAGGGTTAAAGTAAACATTCTGTAAAATACAACGCAAAGAGCAGTTAATATTGAATTTATTTAAACTATTAGTAGTCAGTGAATAGCACGAAGGATATTTTAATTGCTACTTTGCGCTGTATTTTACAGAATTTTTACTTTAAACCTCATTACCTAATTTTGACTTATACCACTTCTGCTCTGAACGGCTCAAATAATCACTGGTAATGTAAAATCAGCACCAATAACAGTCATGCAAATTATTACAGAAAAGATTGCTTTTTATATTAAATTTAAAAAGGCTCTTTTATTTCTTGAGAACTTAATACGTCTGCCACATGAATCTACACCAACACATCAGAAATTTATCGACACAGACTGGATTTATTCAAGAAGTGAATATTTTGTAAAAGGATTATAATACGCCATGAATTCTTGAAAAAATTAACACCATAATCCCTACTTGAATGCAATATAACATCATTCAACTTTTGAAAAATATAAAGAAAAAAACACGAATACAAAAATTATGGAATTACTTGCATTAAAAACTGTAGATACATTGTCCAAAATCGGAATTGTTACCCATTTACACATGATCTCTGCAAAACAATAATATACTGTAACAGGTATTTACTTTGTTTTTTATTTAAACTCTCCTTCCTGACGTACAAATAGGTAACTGATAACTAATAAATGTTTTATAGAACACAATATGTAGGCTACCTACAGCGTGGATTATAGGTTATGACTGAGTTATGATTTTCTCTTGGTCTTTAGGGAATCTGAAGAACGACAAATTCGGAGATTTAAACTTGTTGTTACTGCAATTTTCGTCATTGCACACATTGTCTTTATTCCGACGCATGATTAAAACGTTATTATAACATCTCGCATACCTTCAAAGCACGTGCTGGCTGTATCAACCCTATGACCAGTGCCTTGCCTGCCGCTTGAGCGCTAGTGTCGTGAATGTTGGCAAAAAAAGTGTTGAAGTTGCGCGACTGTATATATTAGACTGTGAACTGAATGACCTACACTTCTCGGCACTAGCGACATCTATGAACACGCTTGCAGAGTCAGAGCGAATAGCAACAAGTTAAGGGATCTGTCATTGGACAAAAAAATTAACTTAGTGCAAAGTTGTATCAAATAGCTGCACTATATGTTATAATTTCTACGAGTAAAAGGTATGTATTTTCTATATATACATACATATATATTTTTTGTGCAATGACAGGGTCCTTAACTGCAGTTATTACCCTTGCTCTGCAAGCATGGCTCATAGATCTCGCTAGTGTTCAGAAGTAGGGATGTGACAAACGGTTATTTTCTTGTAACTGTTATAACTGTCTACGTTACTTTGGTTCAGTAGTTATAAATAATGGTTATAAGTAACGGTTACAATTTCCTGAAGGAGACAAAATAGCAGAAGTTATATTTAACGGTTAAATAACTAGCAGAGGCACAGAAGCAGTTAGTTGTCCACGAACAAGTTATATTTGAATGTTAAATAACTTACTGTTAAATAACTTACATAATGATTGAAAACGTTGACAAGTACATTATTTTGTAGCAGAAATACTGTACCATAAAATATTGGTTTGATTGAACTTCAAAAGTAAAAATATTAACAGAAAGGACAGTCGTGAAGATTTCAACACTCGTAACAAACACATAATAATAATAATAATAATAATAATAATAATAATAATAATAATGATAATAATAATAATAATAATAATAATCATCATCATCATCAATACGCCATAGAACCGACTGTTACTTAACAAGCACAATCATGAATCATATTATACCTCAAATATTATGTACATCAGCGCGTCTGGTCGCGAAACCAGGTGGCCCGGGTTCGAATCCCGGTCGGGGCAAGTTACCTGGTTGAGGTTTTTTCCGGGGTTTTCCCTCAACCCAATACGAGCAAATGCTGGGTAACTTTCGGTGCTGGATCCCGGACTCATTTCACCGGCATTATCACCTTCATTTCATTCAGACGCTAAATAACCTAGATGTTGACACAGCGTCGTAAAATAACCCAATAAAATAAAATAAAAAATATTATGTACACTATGAATTTATTTATTATAATAAATACGCATATAGCGTAGATCAGTGATATTCAACCAGAGGTCCGCGGCCACCTGAGTATCCCCACAGCTATTAATGGGGGATCGCGAACAAAATAATAATAATAATAATAATAATAATAATAATAATAATAATAATCATCATCATCATCATCAATACGCCACAGAACCGAGAGTTATTTAACAAACACAATCATGAATCATATTATACCTAAAATATTATGTACATTATGAAATTATTTATTATAATAAATACGCATATAGCGTAGATCAGTGATTTTCAACCAGAGGTCCGCGGCCACCTGAGTATCCGCATAGCTATTAATGGGGATCGCGAACAAAATAATAATAATAATAATAATAATAATAATAATAATAATCATCATCATCATCATCAATACGCCATAGAACCGACTGTTACTTAACAAGCACAATCATGAATCATATTATACCTCAAATATTATGTACATCAGCGCGTCTGGTCGCGAAACCAGGTGGCCCGGGTTCGAATCCCGGTCGGGGCAAGTTACCTGGTTGAGGTTTTTTCCGGGGTTTTCCCTCAACCCAATACGAGCAAATGCTGGGTAACTTTCGGTGCTGGATCCCGGACTCATTTCACCGGCATTATCACCTTCATTTCATTCAGACGCTAAATAACCTAGATGTTGACACAGCGTCGTAAAATAACCCAATAAAATAAAATAAAAAATATTATGTACACTATGAATTTATTTATTATAATAAATACGCATATAGCGTAGATCAGTGATATTCAACCAGAGGTCCGCGGCCACCTGAGTATCCCCACAGCTATTAATGGGGGATCGCGAACAAAATAATAATAATAATAATAATAATAATAATAATAATAATAATAATAATAATAATAATAATCATCATCATCATCATCAATACGCCACAGAACCGAGAGTTATTTAACAAACACAATCATGAATCATATTATACCTAAAATATTATGTACATTATGAAATTATTTATTATAATAAATACGCATATAGCGTAGATCAGTGATTTTCAACCAGAGGTCCGCGGCCACCTGAGTATCCGCATAGCTATTAATGGGGATCGCGAACAAAATAATAATAATAATAATAATAATAATAATAATAATAATCATCATCATCATCATCATCAATACGCCATAGAACCGACTGTTATTTAACAGACACAATCATGAATCATATTATACCTCAAATATTATATATATTATGAATTTATTATAATAAATACGCATATAGCGTAGGTCAGTGGTTTTCAACCAGAGGTCCGCGGCCATCTGAGTATCCGCACAGCTATTATTGGGGGATCGCGAACAAAATAATAATAATAATAATAATAATAATAATAATAATAATGATAATAATAATAAATAACTCTTGATCTTCAAAGAGCTCCACCGATGCGATGATTTCTCAAACAGAATAGCACAAACTGGAACCTGTCCCTTATTTCATAGATTTGCCGATAGTTTAATTGCCATTAAACTGGACAAGTGGGAGATTGTAAGCTACTTCTTTCACAAGTGACAATGTCATTCATTACACTGAAGTCTCTTACAGCTTCCGCACTGCTAATGGTGATGTAATTCGTGATTTATTTTGGCTTTGGCTGTAGTGAATGACAAAAGGGCAATTTTTTCCTATTAAATTATCCACAAAATCTCGGAAATCATAATAAGCTGTAGAGAGTCTCCAACAAGCAGTGCAAAAGCCACTAAATTTCTGTATTTTCAATCGATCGCTTTAGCAGAATGCAGAATAATAGCTCATTATCTAAATTAGAAAAATGCGTTTGATTGATTTTTCCTTGCGAATTATTTTAACAAAGATCTTGGAACCAATATAAATATTTAACTAAGGGCTCGCGCGAGTCTTTGCGAGTGCCCTCCAGCACATCCCTGGCTGTGGTACAATGTTGGTGACTTCAGAACGGTGGGGGGGGGGGATAGTAACTGAATAGTATGGATTTGTGTCACATAGTTTCATTTTAATATTAGACAGGTTTTCTAAAATGTACCTTGTTATCAGTTTACTTTTTGTATTTATTCAGTGCTAACATATATTTTTTAAATTTTCTTTTGAGATTTAGGAAGCCAAAGCCTCTCCCTGACCTACCCAATTGCTTACGTCCATGAAAGCATTGTAAAAGGATAAGATATGACTACTTTATAGAAGTGTACACAAAGTCTAAGAAATTATTTAAAGTAGTTTTATCGGTACCTATATAAGCAAGCTCAAACTTTCTCCCCCCCCCCCCACCCACGATATTGAAAGGCTAGAGCCACCTATGAAATAAGTAGGCCCCTACTGCGACAAATCATGCAATAATAGTTTATTTTAAGTATTTGAAAACTTTATATTATTACGAAGAACATCAATAGCTTATGATATATAATAAACTAAATTGATTTATTCATCATGACTAACTTTTGTGATGGTTTAGCTTGCATATACACATTCCACTTCTGGTGGAAATATTTTATTAAGAGAATAGCCCTTTTTAATACATTTTCTTACAGATTTAATAACAGTAACATTGTGAAATATCACATTTTCGGCTCTGATCAAAACCGTGCTCTGACAGCTGTGCTTTAGGGAACGGACTTAGTTGATATTTTTGCAACCAGATGGTGAAACACATTAGTAATGCCGCGCTATCTCGTGAACCGGTTGAATACTACGTAATGACGTTATTTTAACTAGTTTCTTTTGCAGAAGTTAAATCTAGACGAAAGTAACAGTGTAACAGCGAGTAACTAGTTATTTCGTGTCTAGGTTATTTTTGTAACCGTTACAAAGTAACTGCTACGTTATTTTTCGCCCATCCCTATTCAGAAGCGTAGATCACTAGTTCGTCAGAGACTATTCAGAGTGCACCACAGGCGGTGAGTCTACAATTAGCTCATAATGAATGAAGACAATGATGGAGAATTATTCTTGTCTCTGGTAAGCAAACAGCATGCTCAAAACAACCTTTTTCGTATAAAGAGGTCCAAAAACATGTAGAGGCTAACTCTGAGAAAATATCTCGGAACATTTCCTGCAGAATTACAGTAATTCTCTTTACAATTCATAAAATCAGAAAGAAAATGATTTTGGGATATAGCGTAAATGTTATACTATGCTAGTTCATAAATGTATTTTTTTTTTTAAATTTTAGTAGGTTATTTTACGGCTCTTTATCAACATCTAAGGTTATTTAGCGTCTGAATGAGATGGTGATAATGCCGGTGAAATGAGTCCGGGGTCCTACATCGAAAGTTACCCAGCATTTGCTCATACTGGGTTGAGGGAAAACCCCGGAAAAAACCTCAACCAGGTAACTTGCCCCGACCGGGAATCGAATCCGGGCCACCTGGTTTCGCGGTATATGTGTTATTATTATTATTATTATTATTATTATTATTATTATGTGTCTTTTTCGCCCTGGCAAGTCTGAATGAACACAGCTTGTAGAAATATGGTGGTATGATGGCAGGAAAACTATAAATATCTCGTACAGAATTCGCATAAACGTCATATTTGAGACGTGTAAGCCTACCCGCAAAAACAGATACATTACTTCCCCCCCCCCCCGAAAATGAGTTAATGTTATATTTCATATCTTCATATGATTCTACTACTGCTATAGCATGTTATGCTCCAAAGCCAGATAATCACAAGGATTTCTATGATGAAAGAATAGTATTGATTGCAAATCCTTGGTTCCTTGCAAACGTTTTTCCTTCATACTGAAAAATTATGTTTTAGTGATGTATCTGATTTTGCAACTAAACGCCTCATTTGTCCATTAGAAGATCATATTTAATGGTCAACTATCCAATATGCCATTATACCTACATTTTAATCGTCCCAAACATTTTACGTGTATTTATACTTAAAAACGCTACTGTACTTTATATAATGCGACGGACTCCGTCATCGAATAAAACAGAAAATGTTTTGTTCTACAGAAGAACAAAACCAGTAACAGATACGCCGCTTGTTTTGTGCGAAGGTATTTAAGCTTTCAAATTAAACAAAGCCCTTGTACAAAGCGAAAACTGATTAATTTACAACAATATTATATTATTATAGTCTTAGCATCGACAGAAATAAACTGATTATTCAATTATATCTTAACAAATCAATATTACTCGAAACAGTTATATACCTCTGACAGATATTTCGGCTGATACATCTATTACCAGGCAGTACATATCATTTGACGATATGTGTCAGAGAAAGAACAATTGTTGCATATGTCTTTAAGTCTGATTAGTGAACTATGTTACCAGCCAGTGGAGTAAAGGTAATTTTAACGTGATACAGGCACCCCGACTTTACTATACTTCCGAAAGAAGATATTCATCTCAGGCGGCTTTGAACTCACAATCCAAAGGCAAACTTGGTTACTACTACATCTGAAGTAATGATCACGGACAAGGTAATCAATATCGAACTTATTTTACGCCTTTCAGCGGAAAAATAGACGCACGCATAACATTTTAGGCCCATGGCTATTAATAATAAATAGGTATAAGTAATGTCTCAAATAAATTAAGGTAACCTATTAGGGCCGGTATTACAAACGCCGTCTAAACCTTACGTTCAGTTTAAATTCAAATTTATCGTTCTGCTTCGTATTATAAATCTTAACTACCAGTTAACTTGAGTTTAACTTGATCGGCAGTCGTCTGCCGTTTAAACTGCAGTTCAAAGATTAACAGTGCAAAATGGCGGCTCCCGCAATACATATGGACATGGCATATGTTTTCCAAGCACTTTTGAGTGACAATGAGGAAGTGATAAAATATTACTGAACGACCACGGCGGCCAAGAATTTTTCGAAATAAAGTGCACCACTTCGAAATATAAATAAATATGTGTTTTAACGCAGATTCAGGCTTTCGAAGTAGGCAGTCCTAACCTTCAGAATTAGGTTTCATAGTCCGTAACATTGTTTCGAAAAATTGAAACTCGGATACAACATGCAACAGAAAATTATGAAGTGCAAAAATATATGTTTTTGAGTTTGAATTTAAAGATTATTTGAAAAGATAAACGATTTCATTTTTATTTTTGAAAATTTTCTGTTGAACCTCTGCATCAGTCGCTTGGTACGTCGCGCTTTTTTCCTCTGATAGTAGATATACTGAAAAAGATGGAAGATTTCGGAGGTATCCATAAATCTACTGTAAGCCTATTGCACATAGTATGTGGCAGACAGTCTCCTGGTAAGATTTACTATGAGATGATACTGGGGCCTATTTTGTAAACACATAATATTATACATCTTGATTACACAACTTTTAACACTGTATCACTTCGGAATATTACCTAATATTACTAAATTCATAAAAATAATTTAATTATTTGATTTAATTCTGTTTCATAAACATTTCACACAACTTATAAAATACGCACAATAATATTATTACTTCATTCCTCAGCTGATTTTGTATGGGAGCATAATGTTGTTAGCCAGAATTAAGAAACTATTTGAGGTTAAGTATCACAAGCATACTGAAGTAGGCAGTATTGGTCCTATACAGGTTTTTTTATGATATTCTCTCTGTTATCGAAGCACACAGATATTTCTTAATGAAGATTCTCCACGAAGGTCGGCCATTTTAACAGCAATAATATAATTAACAGCAGCGATCGTCTTCTTTTCTTTCCTAGCAGCAATACCAATCGTATTCCACTACTTAACAGAGACTCTGTAATATGGCGCGTTGAGTTAAGCTCTCGGTTAGGTTTAACTTCAGTTTAACATAATCTTTAGATTAACCGTATTTATAATACCGGTTCTAAATATTTTTATAGTCATAATGAAAAGAACAAAAAATTCAGTCAGGATTTTCAGCACCCGACTCAAGCCACATATTCGGAATTGGAAGAAGACTCTGAAACAGTAATAGTCATTCCACATTTAAGGCATAATACTATGTATATTTCATATTATGTAATAAAAATAATTTACTGGGAAAACTGGAAAATATATTTCAAACCGGTCCATAAGCTTATAAATTATTAATCGCGGGTTTTACGATGCTGAAAGCGGAGTAGCCCTTATTCACAAAGAATACAATTTTTGGAAAACGGATTAAAACTGGAGTTTCCGCTCGTGATAGATGATGCAGTTTCAGTATTATATGGAGTTGAAACATGAATTTCAGCATGAATGGATAATTGGCGACAATACAGTTACCTACGTTATCCTAGGTGAATGTATGGCATCACACTGGTTACATACCACGGAAGTTACAGCTGGCGCCAGCGTTTTTGGCGTGTGTCCTAGATATATAGTGCCCAGTTTGTGAGCATGTTGCTAGTGCAGCTGAGAATGGTACCATTTCCTATAACACGTCACATCAGCCATTTGCCAAACACAGTTATCAGACTGACTTTGGCAAATGTAAAACACTCGCACTTAACGTTCCCATTACTTATTTCACGCGTCAAAAACGGTGACGCGGACTGTACGCAAAGTGTCCATATAATACCCGATCAAAGGAAATAACACCGTTAGGGAAATGAGTAACATATAGGCCTATCCAAAAGATAAGGGAATGTTACTAATGGATTTCCGTAAAAATGAATTGCACCCACCAAAATATTATATTATGTATTTTGTAACTGTATTTGTATTCATGTATGTATATGATATGTTACGGTTCTTTGAAGTTTGTAAGAGTCATAAAGAGAGAAGGGTATATCTACTATACACAGAGCGGCTTACAATTTATGCACGCCGAAGATCTGGTTTCAAATGGAAATACAATTTAATATGTTAAATGCAGATGATTCCACTAATTCATTATCTTCACCACAGTCATATTATATCCCCACCAACGTCATACTACCACCATTACCACGAGAAAATTGGGGTAAACAAAACAGTCTGTGGTCTGAAGAGTACATTATACAGAATGTTTCAGAATTTGCACAGGGACTATGTACTGAAGCCTATATGGTCCTTAAAAGAAACTAACGAACTTGTTTATTCATCATTTCTCCGAAACAAAAGGATCAGTTTTCGAGTCACAAACTCCTTCTCATGTGAAAACGATACCGTTATAGCCAGCTTTGAAATTTGCAAGGCATATCTC
This sequence comes from Periplaneta americana, assembly GCF_040183065.1. Lineage (NCBI taxonomy): Eukaryota > Metazoa > Arthropoda > Insecta > Blattodea > Blattidae > Periplaneta > Periplaneta americana. The sequence continues at coordinate 68,480,051 of NC_091121.1, forward strand.
CAGGCATAGAAAAAAGCTCCCTTATAATGAAAGTATGGCAAAGTCCACTTCGGTTTTAAGCAGGGATCACGGAATGACATATCTGACTGAAAATTCACAGTTCCTTACATATTGTGGCATGTGTGCAATAGCTTTGTTATGTAATTCGTTGTTAGTTCAATTCTTAAATAAAAATCTCAAATCGAATATATTACGATAGAGCTGTAGCCTGCACTGCAGAGTATTGCGAGAAGTGGACATAACATTACCTGATAACGGAAAGTAACAGATTATCCAAATAACATGATGAAAGGAACTCCAAAGACTGGAAAGACAAAATGCGTAAACTAGCAATGTCATCTCGTTCTATTACCTGCTGTGCTTGAATTTTGTTCCAGCAATAACACGCGTCCTAACCTTACCTCACCTGATATCCCTCTCCGTACCTGCAACCATATGCTAGACGTGATAGGGAGTACAAATTTAATACAGTGCATCACTCGATCTCATGCTAAAGAGTAAAGATCATTGAAGTCATCACGTGAAGCTGTAGTCGGGTGGTCCGGCGATAGTGAGATATTTTTTTTCTCCTATATAAGTTATAGTATAGTTTCAGTTTAGATATTTCTATATTTCTTTGAGATGTTTGTTTAACCTACGCTACAGGGATCAGCGAACCGCGTAATAGGTTCTTTATTCACTCAGTCTGACAGGCGCCTAACGCATTTAAAACCAGTAGACGCGAGGTAGGTTACTGAACTTTAGTATAGCATAAAGGGGTTTTTCCTGTCTAGGAACGCGTTGGTAGCGTTATTTGTATCTGGCAAACAATAGTAGCGTCTGGTGAGCGCGTCACCTTAGTGAGCATTTAAAAGGACGTGAGCCGAGAGCGTGCCCAACAGACGATTGCCGGCCTGTGAGCCGAGTGTGTATTTTCGCAGACGATTGCCGGCCTGTGAGCCGAGTGTGTATTTTCGCAGACGATTACCGGCCTGTGAGCCGAGCGTGTATTTTCTCAGAATATCACCGGCTAGTGAGCCGATCGTGTGTTTGGTTAGAAGACTGCCGGCCAGTGGCGTGCTACTCACTTATATAATTTACGGCCTGTGAGTCGATCGCGTGAGTATTAATAATATTTCCGGCACTTGTTCCGATCGTGTATATCTTATCATTCTCCGTTTCCCAGCCGAACGAAGTGATAAAGTGTAGATTTCGCACCTTTTAGCTTTGTGATTTACTCAATAAGCTGACGGCAGCGATTTTAAACTGGCGTTAGACGAGACGCCGAAAACACACGGAATGACAACAGCCAGTATTCCGTCGCTTGGACTCAAGCAAGGGAAGTGAGCCGAATAAATACACATAGTGGAACTTTACCCCTTGGTTTCTTTTCGTGGGAATTACCAACATCACATTACATCCTACGCCCACAAAACCACAAGGTCCCTGAGAAGAGATCTCCTCTACCGGGGGACAAGATCCTCCATCACCCACCGACGTATGACTGAGTTAGTGGACTTCTCCTCTGCCGGCGACGCGGCAGAACAAGAAGAGGCCACCACCAGGTAATAAACCCGTCGCAAATGGCGCCCAACGTGGGGCGACGAGAATAAAAACAACATCGCGTGGCTACGAGAATAAAAACAACAACGCGTGGCTACGAGAATAAAAACAACAACGCGTGGCTACGAGAATAAAAACAACAACGCGTGGCTACGAGAATCAACAATACCACCGAGGCGTCGGGACGAGAACAACAGTAGCAGCAGCAACGTGATTATCGTCAGTACTAGACGACAGCAGAGAGGCTGACGCAGCATCCCCGCCGAGGCAACGAGAGCGGCGACACCGAGGGTGGCGAAATCATCACGGCTACGCGGGACGAGTAGGGTCGACGCTACATCGAGGAGGAAGACAACGTTGATGGTAATATTTTGGAGGGTTATACATGTATGAACTTTCTTTGTGTGTAGGGAGGATAACATTTATTAACGCATAATTCTGTGTAGGGTTGTACGTATATTTATGTCTGTGTGTGTATAATATTTTGGAGGGGATTGTTATTGTGTGATCTGTATATAGGTTATGGCATATCCAGATGTTATTAAGGAATAGAAGAATTGAGACCGAAGGGACGGAGAGTGAGAGGAAAATAATAAGTAGAGAGAATAGAGGGATGGAGAACGTAGGAGACAGCGAAATGGAGGGAAGATTAGAATTGGAGAGCAGTATGGGGGACGACGAGATCATAGGAAATAGCGAAGAAACCCAGCAATGTAGCGAGAAGGAAAAGGGAGAAGAAGGGACGATGCTAGGACAGCTAGGAATTTTAATGAAACATATTACAGAGCAATTGAAACAGAGTACAGAACAAATGAAGCAGAATTTCGACAAAATGAAACAGGATAATTCAGAACAAATGAAAAAAATGGATGAAAGATTAGGTCAGAGTACAGAACAAATGAAAAAAATGGATGAGAGGTTAGGTCAAAGTACTGAGCAAGCGAAGCAAATTTCAGAACAAATAAAGCAAATAGATGAGAGGCTAGGCCAAAAGACTGAACAACTGATGAGGCAGATGGACAGCAAACTATCAGAAATGGAGAGTAGGATGGGAGAAAATTCCAGACAGATTAGGGAACAGGTAAACCAGCTGATAGAGAGTCGAATAGAAAACTTGGAGGGAAAGATAGCAGACAATAATACGGAAATAGAAAGTCAACTAGGCGTCGTAGTAGATAAGATGGCAGAGAACATGAGGGAACTAGAGGAGAAGGTGAGGAACAGCACAATTGCTGAGAACGAAAAGACGAGATCGGCCATAGAAGGAACGGTAGATGAGAGGTTACAAGGGGTGGATCGAGAGATGGAGGCGATTAGGCGAGTAGTGAGAGACCAGGGAAAGGAAGAGAGAGAACGCTTAGAGAGTTTAGAATCAAGATGGAATTCGATGCAAGATAGGATCCATGGAGTCACTGTCGATAATTCAATTAGCGAACCGAGCGTGAGCGGAACGCCTAGCGGGAGCAATAGTATGGGATTAGGAAATATAGTAGGAGGTAGTAACATAAGTAATCATGTGGTAGGAGAGAACCAAGACCCACGAAATCAGGAACAATGTAATTTAAATATTGTAAACGAGAGGTCATCTTTAGGTCGCCCACAGTATCCCACGCATATCATTAATGAAATCGGTTATCCCGTATTTGATGAGGTGGAATTTTCAAACCCTCACTGTTATATCCGCGAATTGGAAACGTATTTTCACGTGAAAGGGGTACCAGAGGAACTAAAAATGACCGTCGTGAGAAAAAGTCTAAGAGGACGGCCACTTAATTGGGTTCTCGTAGCTTTAGACGCACAAGTTAGTTATGGAGAATTCAAAACAAAGTTCTCTGACCGGTATTGGGGGCAGAGGCAACAGCAGAAAATCAGAAAAGAAATCAATGATAGTAGGTTTGATGCTAAGAAAGGCATATCGATGATTGATTACTTTATGGAGCTTGTCAAAAAGGGAAAGAGTCTAAATCCACCAATGCCAGATTCTGAGTTGATACAAACTATCATATCCCATTACCCGGAAAATATTAGGTATAATTTAATTATCGCGGGACCACGAGATTTTGGGGAGACAATTGACCTCCTGACCGCGCTAGACAGTTCTGATATGACACACAATGGAGGCGAAAGTTATGACGCAACTAATTGTGCAGAGAAGAGTATACAGGGTTATTCCAGCCACTCGAAGGCGGAGAGAGGGGCACATGGCGCCCTCTCACCACCTCGAGGGAACATGAATGTAAATAATTGGGCAGCTGACAGACAACCAGGCTATGGGTATAATAATAATAATAATAATAATAATAATAATAATAATAGTCGGGGTCAAAGTGGTATTGTCAGCCCAAACCGAAATAGGAGGGATATTCAACCTGTCAGAAATATGTACAACCGCAATAATCCTGGTGTTGACCGCGGTAACGGAGGCAATGTAAATAGGATGAGAAATAATGGGGGCGGACCAGTCCGCAGAATCAATCACATAAGATGGTATCCGGATAGAGAGGCAGATATGCACCCTAGGGACAGCAACCCACCCCACTGGTTTAGAAATAGGAGATATAGGCAAGGATCCTGGCAGCCTAATTTTGGTAGGGGCTGGAATAACAGGAGAAACTGGAGGAGGCAGGAACAGGAAAGAGACCGCAGAAATGCATTGATGGTGGCGGCGCAGCAGGGAAACAATAGAATGCCAGCCACGTGTAGCGACGAGTGTGACAGGGCGGCAAGCCCGGGTAGAGATCCTACAGCAAGGAGGAACGAAATGAGAGATGAGTGTGGAAATGGGTCCGCTTCGGGAAACTAGGATGCAGAAGTCTTAAGGACTCGGAGATTTCTGTAGCCGAGTGTCATAGAACACTATCTGAAGGGTCCGCAAACGCGATCGACATAAACCGACCGAGTGAAATCACATGCCGAGAAACGGATAATAAGGGCATATATACATTACCCTGTATAGATGTAAAGATTTTTGGTGTTAATTGTTGTGTGCTATTAGATTCTGGGTCAACCAACAATGTGTGCAGCATGGAATTTTTTCAGAAAATTAAAGATTCAGGAGTAAAATTGCAGGTACTTCCGGTTTGTTCACTGTACTGCGCTGGCGCGTTAGGGAAGAAGCGGGAGAAAGTTAGATTCCAGGTGCTCTTCGAGATCGAATGTGGCGATCTAAGACTACAGGCAATTTTCCTAGTTGTGCAAAAATTAACCATGGATGTTATAATTGGCGTAGAGAGTTTCTACGAATGGCAGGCGTTATTAGATTTCGGAGGAAATAATTTAGGCGTGATCACCCAAGAGGGAAACATAGGACACGTACCGTTTAGCACGGGGGGCGCATTGACAGAAGGAGATGAGAGATCAAAAGGAGAAAGAGAGCTGCAGGAGGAATTATTCTTTGTAGAACATATCCGAATTTGCAAGAATGCAGTAATCGAGATCAATCCGTGGGAAAATGAGGACCGTAAGAAGGGAACATGTAATGTAGACTGCGGGAATTGTGATTTGTGCATTGTAGAATTAGCCCGGGTGCAGCCATTACGTAATAGTCACTTGTACGAAAGTGACGTTGTTAACGCGGTAGGGTCGCGACACTGTGTTGAAGGAATAGCCACCGCGAACAATAGGATTGACGAGGGTACGTTCGAGGCAGTAAATAGGAAAGTCAGTGAAGCGTACGGGATTAGTGAGAAAGAGAGAAGACAGTTAATGGACGTGGTAGTGAAAAATTTAGATGTATTTTCTGATACGCCGGGGCTGTGTAATGTGTACACTCATAAAATTAATGTAGAGGGGTTAGAGATATTTCGGCATAAGTGTAGGCCCATTCCACTTTCGATACGAGAGCAGGCAGACGAGGTCATCAACAACATGTTGAGGGACGGAATAATTGAGGTGTCAGATTCTCCGTACGTAAACGCCTTGTGTTGGGTAAGGAAGCAGAATGGTAGCCTGCGGGTCACGATCGATGCCCGACATGTAAATTCCTTTTCAGTCCGAGACAACTTCCGCACGGAACCCATAGATACGCTTTTAAGTAGGATGAGTGATTGTTCCGTGTTCACGAGCTTAGATTTAACGAGCTCATTTTGGCAGATCCCTTTAGACGAGGAATCTAGGAAAAATACCGCGTTTTTGCACAACGGACGCGTATATCAATACACGCGCTGCCCTTTTGGCATTGCAAGTTCAGGATCGGCGTTATTAAGAGCACTCGATAGGATTTTCATGGATTCCACAAAAGAGTTTTTAGCGCAGTATGTGGACGACTTTTTGATATATGGGAACAATATACAGAGACACATTCGAGACATTGATTTTGTATTAAGTAAACTCAGGGAAGCTGGCATGACAGTGAAATTAGGGAAGACTGCGTTTTTCAAAATTGAGACCGAATTCTTGGGTTATGTGATTTCAACGGAAGGAATTAGGCCGAACCGAGAGAGAGTGGAGAGCATTATGAAGATCCCACCTCCTAAGAACAGGAAGCAGGTTCGGAGATATCTTGGTATCCTCCAATACCAAAATAGGTTCCTGGTCAATTTCGCGCGACACGTGCATCCACTGAGGGAACTCCTAAAGAAAGATACACCATTTAGATGGGGAGCAGCGGAACAAGAGGCTTTCGATCGGTCGAAACTATTGTTCGCTGACTCGATTCTGCTGGAAAGGCCTAACGACCGCCTACCTTACCAGATATACACTGATGCATCTTCGTATGGTTATGGCGCAGTACTGTGTCAAACTAGCGAAGACAACGAGCGACACGTGATTGCCACGGCCTCGAGAGGTGTGTCGCGAACGGAAAGTAACGCGTCAATTACGGAGTTGGAAATTTCTGCAGTGTACTTCGCACTACAGAAGTTTCGGCAATACGTTTTCAATCGTCAGATTGTAGTGTACACGGATCACGTGAGTTTAGGCTTCCTAAACCGGTGCAAACTGACCAACTCTAGGATATCTAGGTACGTACATGAAATTCTCGCCTATGATGTAACTATAAAGCATATTCCGGGATCAGAGAATATCTTCGGAGATTGTCTGTCCCGTTTGAATTCAAAATCGGGGTTGCCGGAAACTATTACCGCCCCTAAATATGAGATCGCGGTCATGAAAATTCATTCCACCGGGAATAGTTCACTCGCGGGTAGATTTCGTAGGATGGCAGATTTGCAAGATGAGGACCCCGCGATAAGAAATATGAAGAACACGGCTAAAGAGATCTCACAGGCTCAAGGTGAGTCAATCGGTATGCACTCTGGAGTGTTGTATAAGCTACACGGGAGAGACGTCCAGAAATGGAAGGTGTACATTCCTACTAGCATGGAAGAAGAACTAATTCGTGATTTTCACGTATCTATGAGTCACTCAGGGAGCGAGAGAGTTTCGCTAACCCTGGCTGAATCGGTGTATATCAAACAGCTGGCAAGGAAAGTTAGGAAAGTTGTCTCTTGTTGTGTAATTTGTCAGAAGGCAAAACCTATGAATGTAAAATTCGACACTATACCACAAGTTATTGTCAGAGGAAGCAAAAACGAGCTTGTAGCTGTAGACGAACATGGTCCTATGCCGATGTCTGCATTTGGACATAAATATATTTTTGTAACATATGATGTGTTCACTAAATTTGTAAAAATCTACCCTGTGCGATCATTATCGAGTAAAATTTGTGCAGATAAGATACTTAATGATTATGTACCGAAGTATGGTCCAGTGAAGGCATTGTTGTGTGATAACGTTTCTGTACATAAATCGAGGTTGTTTACTGACAGACTAAGAAGCGCAGGTATCAAAATGTATAACTGCTCCGCCTATTTTCCAAGCGGAAACCCATGCGAGAGAGCCCTCAGGGACATATCATTGTATTTTAGAATCTTATGTCATAGGAACCACAAAGACTGGTTTAAACAATGTACAGTAATTGAGAAGGTGATGAACCATTCGGTGAACCCTACTACCGGGATCGCTCCCATAAAACTAATGTTAGGGATAGACCCGGATCCGATGATCGGAAAGCTTCCGGAGGCTATACAGGAGGGTGATTCAATGAATGAGGAACAACTGTGTAGATTGGCATTGGATAGGATAGAGGAAAAGGCAGAAAAGAGAAAGTCAAAAGTAAAGAGGTATAGACACCGGTGGGAACCGAAGGTTGGAGATCAGGTGTTGTTAAGAGACATAAAGTTATCGTCGGCTTTAAGAGGTCGATACTCGAGGATGGAGCTACTGTATAAGGGACCATTCTCTATAGCAAATAAATTTGGAGACCATACCTACGAGTTGAAGGACCTAAACAAAAACAAGGTTTTAGGTAGATACCATAAACAACTGCTAAGACCATTCAGGCAAGACAATGTAAATATAGATATGTAAGTTGGAATGGTGATCTAGACTCTATTGTGTAAAGGCAGGATACCAATGTACAGTGCGGCGCAGTATAACCGCGTACGCAAGGCGGATGCGTGATGGAATAATGTGTGAAACTGTAAATAAGAATCTTATGAATTGTGTAAATATCGTATGTAAATAGTGTGAGGGATGATTAACATGTATACTTGAATGATGACTGTGTGCACAGAGAGATTGTTTAAAAACATATATGTCATGTTTATTTTAGAATTTGTATAGCTGAGCAAGATGGCGTGTATCCTGGCTGATCGCGATAGGAATAACGGTAGAATGGCATTATCGAAGGCGAGATTTCCCAACAATGAAAATTCTTTAGGGGAATTTCCATTGTTGAGAAAGGGGCATTTGAAGCTGTAGTCGGGTGGTCCGGCGATAGTGAGATATTTTTTTTCTCCTATATAAGTTATAGTATAGTTTCAGTTTAGATATTTCTATATTTCTTTGAGATGTTTGTTTAACCTACGCTACAGGGATCAGCGAACCGCGTAATAGGTTCTTTATTCACTCAGTCTGACAGGCGCCTAACGCATTTAAAACCAGTAGACGCGAGGTAGGTTACTGAACTTTAGTATAGCATAAAGGGGTTTTTCCTGTCTAGGAACGCGTTGGTAGCGTTGTTTGTATCTGGCAAACAATAGTAGCGTCTGGTGAGCGCGTCACCTTAGTGAGCATTTAAAAGGACGTGAGCCGAGAGCGTGCCCAACAGACGATTGCCGGCCTGTGAGCCGAGTGTGTATTTTCGCAGACGATTGCCGGCCTGTGAGCCGAGTGTGTATTTTCGCAGACGATTACCGGCCTGTGAGCCGAGCGTGTATTTTCTCAGAATATCACCGGCTAGTGAGCCGATCGTGTGTTTGGTTAGAAGACTGTCGGCCAGTGGCGTGCTACTCACTTATATAATTTACGGCCTGTGAGTCGATCGCGTGAGTATTAATAATATTTCCGGCACTTGTTCCGATCGTGTATATCTTATCATTCTCCGTTTCCCAGCCGAACGAAGTGATAAAGTGTAGATTTCGCACCTTTTAGCTTTGTGATTTACTCAATAAGCTGACGGCAGCGATTTTAAACTGGCGTTAGACGAGACGCCGAAAACACACGGAATGACAACAGCCAGTATTCCGTCGCTTGGACTCAAGCAAGGGAAGTGAGCCGAATAAATACACATAGTGGAACTTTACCCCTTGGTTTCTTTTCGTGGGAATTACCAACATCACATTACATCCTACGCCCACAAAACCACAAGGTCCCTGAGAAGAGATCTCCTCTACCGGGGGACAAGATCCTCCATCACCCACCGACGTATGACTGAGTTAGTGGACTTCTCCTCTGCCGGCGACGCGGCAGAACAAGAAGAGGCCACCACCAGGTAATAAACCCGTCGCACACGATATCCTCAATTAATTCAATTTGTTTCAGAAATATCATCAATGTATGAGTGTGTACAGTTTTTTTTTTCCATGTAACTTAACAAATCTAAACTAAGAAATGTTGCATCTAAAAATAAACGTCAAACGTCTGCAGCAGATTCTTGAAGTGTGAATAATAACTCTTGTAATTTAAGAAAATATGTTTCGACATTATAGGCCTCCGCACTGATATTGCATATAATTCTTCATTACACAACTTTTAAACTATATCACTTCGGAATATGTAGTTTATTGCTTTCGCATGTTAAATATTAAATATAGTACCTAATATTTAACACGCGAAAGCAATAAACTACATATTCCAAACTGACATTTCAATGAAATGAAAGCTTAGGAAATAATTAACCTTTTGTTTTCCAATTTGTTTGTAGGTATATGTATTTACATACCACTTTCTTTCAATGCTTCGTGACAATATAATTCATGTATCTACTGTTTTCTCTTAGAAGAATATAATTACTACATTATTTAACGTGAAGTGCTGTCAATTTACAAATAAATAGTCATGAAATCATAATTATATATCACAAATATTTCCATTTTTAAATAATGTTTGTCCCTTATTTCTATGTCTTTTGTAGAAGTTGTCATAAAGGGTGAGTCAGGAGGAAAGATACATGGTTTGAGTGGTGGTAATATTGGTGATACTGAACAAAAAAGTTTATATGGACATAAACGGTTTCGGAGAAAATTAATATAAACAATGAGGAAAGGGAAACGTGCAGGTGATAGCAAATTAAAACATTGTTACCTTATGTTCTGTCTAATTGTGTACTTTTCTTTACAGATCATGTTCAAAAGTCCACCGTCAACTTCAACGTACTTGGCAGCTCTTGTAGACAGCTGTTGTGTTGCTGATCTTGGCTGATTCGGACATTCCTTTACTTGAGCACAAGCATGTAAAATGCAAGTGAGAAGTTTCCCTCTTGATTCCACTTTGTGCTTGTAGGCTTCGCTCTTAAGCCAACCCCACATACAGTAATCCAAAGTAGGGTGACCTCGGTGGCCAAGAAATGACTCCACCGCGACCGATCTAACGCCCAGGATGCGTTTCATTGATTCTACTACAACATAATGTCGTTTTGATTGCGTCCGCATGTGAGTGCTGATGAAGGACATGACTCTGACGCCCATGATTTTCAAACAACTATATGTCAGATACTATTAGGAACAGGGCATATGTTCATATAAACTTTTTTGTTCAGAATCATCAATATCATTACCCCTCATACCATGTACCTTTCCTCCTGACTCACCCTGTATATAAATCCATTACGATTTATTTACTGCTGATTATTATTGTACATGACGTACATATCTCAGGCACTTAAATTGTCTCATTTGTATGATTGTCATTTTCCCAACTATAATCCCTTACTTACTGTAACACTTTCTACATTCCTACCTGAGAGCTAAGTAGTTATAAGCAGTCTTTTATAGCAGAGCACGCGGTATATCGAATACATTCAAAATAATAAACTGTCGTGTTGATTTCGTGACACCAATGGCGTAAACAGTGATATGCATAAGAAGGCAGAATCTTGATTTTATTTTAACTAAAACATATTCGACAAAATGATAAACGAATATTTCTATTTCCTTCCCACCAACACATGCTCAGTTCATGTACAGTAGTGGCAAAAAAAAAAAAAAAAAAAAAAAAAAAAAACCGGTCCGACCCTTGTAGCTGATTTCAGAGCCTTGTTCACTCCAGAGCACGATAGACTGGTAACTAAGACTTTCGTGGTTCGAATCCTGCCTGGGAAGGAAACTTTTTTTTTGTTCCTTATCCAAATTTATTCCCAATACTTTTCGATTGCAGCGATATTTTACTACTTAATTAACTTATTACTCCCAGAACATGAACTTTATCAGCTTATTTTCTAATGGCTTTCGAAATGGGCTACGTCAGCAGTCGAAACTACAACAATTTCAATAGATTACTCGCTATCTTGTGAATGCGGGCGTGGCATGCGCAGTGGCTCATTTCGGGGACTGATTATTCCGTCGGTCCGGTTTTTTGCCACTACTGTACAAAGTCTACCGGAATATTCTGTATAAAACAGTAGATTTTTTTACACACTGTACGCTTGGTTCCGGCAGCTTTCTAACACGATCTATAAAAGATGAACACGGTATATAAAGTTTTACGCGCGCGTCATATTTTTCAATTGCTCTGTAGAGAAGAATGCACGAGGTTTTGGTAACTTTATTTCCCCATAGGTACCATATAATGTCTTGTCATATTTCTGCACTACAAGCCGCAGAGAGGCCTGCGGATTCCCAGCTCTCACACACACAATAGCAACATGGGGAGAAGATACGACATAATTTCGGTCTTTGTGTCCCGGATTTCCGGCTTCCTCCTCCTTCTCCTCAGGTCCGAGACATCGGCGCACTTCCTGTGTGTCCATTCCCTCGGATTTCATTGCAGCTATCGAGGAGGATTAGGATGTGGGCGGACGGGGAAGAGCGAGAGAGATGCTGCTAAGAAAGCGGGGGAGATGACATGAAGAGAGAAGGATAAATATGTGGAAGGCAATCTGAGTGACAGGTCAGAGCCCACTACACCTGCGACCCTGGGAACACAACCCGACTGTATCGACAACCTTATCTCAATGTGCGACAAGCGTTCATATTCCTATTGTTTCTCCAACTTTTTTTTTCGGTTCACGTACACCACGAAGCGACACCCAGAACCTCGTATCAGAAAAGAGACGAGTGAATAGATCTGCCTCGTTACATATTACAGCAAATGTGTACACCGTCATGTATTTCAACCCGTGCGAGTCTAATTCGTAATATGTCTTCTGTAACAACACATTCTTAATGGAACACCAGCGACTTCTGATACACAGGATGACTCACGATGGCAATAGACACAAGTGAAACTAATAGTAAATGTGAATAAGGATACATTATTCTTATCGATTACAGTCTTGTAACAATTTCAATTATAGGAACAATTTAGTTCCATTTCTAAGTATAGTATACAACAGGCTATGTCTGATTTGATCACCTCAGTAGCTCAGTTGGCCAAGTACTGGCTTACTATTAATGCGGACCTGAGTTCAAATCCGGGTGATGGCGAAGTCGTAGCTATTTCTGATGGACAAAGCTAAGGTTTCTGAGAGTTTATTCTCGTGCTTCTCCCATTTCCACCTATCATTTCACCGTCATTCTCTATTTCAACCCGAGGTGCTACGCAAAATATCCCGAGAATTTGAAAGTAAAAACATGAATACTTTAAGCCTCAATTTCAAAGTAGTCACCTTGCACTTGTATGGAACGGTTCCAGCTTTATCCATTTTGAAAGCAGTCGTTGAAATCTGTCGGAGTTGGCGCGTTTAGCATCATCTGCGACTCCGTTAGGATTTGTTCAGTAGAGTCAAAACGAAGCCCTTTCAACCTGAGTGGTATTTTAGAGAAGAGTCAGAAATCGCAGTGGCCCAGGTCAGGCGAGTAGGTAGGTATAGGGGTTCTATGGTTACGTTATTTTTTATCAAAAGTTCCTCACACCGAGTGAGATATGTGGAGTCTTGTCATAGAACAGACCCAGAAACAAAATTTAAGTCGCCTAAATTTTCCAAGTTCTAGTTATAACATACGGCGCATGCTCAGTGCTTCAAAGCGGTGGTACACACGCCAGCTAGTCGATTTCATCTTTTAAGATGAGAGAGAGAGAGAGAGAGAGAGTGTGTGTGTGTGTGTGTGTGTGTGTGTGTGTGCTGCGCGCGCGCACGCGTGAGAATCAACGGGAAGCTACCTGATTTATCTTTTCCAAGAAAAACTACACTGGAAAGAAAGGTGAACGGGAGAAAAGTTTGGGGCAGAAAGAATATCGGATAATGAACAACATGCCCCTGGTAAAGGGGCAGGGAAGGCCTGACTGCCAGGTCAAATAAATAATAAATTAAAATATATGGATCGGATGCGAAGACTAAGAGGAAATATTGTAGAAAGCTGGGTTTGCAATGCAAGACTTGTTTTTAAGCAGAAAAATATGAATGAATAATGAAAGCTTTTTCTTCTGTTGTGAGAAGTATAATTGTAGCACTAAGCCAAGCAATGAATATGTCAAAATATTGTGGCAAATAAATACTTGGTGCTAAGCAAACACGCAGCTCCCAAACGTTAGATGTATCTGCATATAGTCACAGTACAAATATCCAAAAATCTCGCACTGCACCGAACACCGTAAAGTTCTTTTCTCCTCTTCCCTTGTATCTGGAAGAAGGGCCTGAAGGCTAGCACGGCAAGTTTTAGTTAGATATCTCCAACAACTTTTGTTTTTGGTGTTTTTTCATAAAATGAATATATAGAGTTTTAGCAATATTCCATACTTAATTAATACACTGTATGTTCCTGGACGTCTTCCATAGGCTTTTCATTTGTTTGTCCCCTGTTGGTACCTGCTTGACCCTGTCACTTTTCATCATTCAAGATTTTAAGGAATGCACTCTAATATCCCGCCCCTCGTACCACCAGAATGTGATATATATCGCGAGCTCCGGTAGACAAAGGCAGCAGCCGTAACCCCGGAGGACGCTCTCACAATAGGATTCAGTCACTATGGTGAAGTTGGGGAATATCCTTTGTTGGGGAAAGAAATTCTAGTTCCAAGGAGGCAAATAATTCGTCGAAGACATATCCTCGTCTTCAATATATGTCTTCCCGGATGTGACCATTGTTTACACGAAATAATAGATAAATGACATCTTCTTTCTCCCCTCGTGGTCTGCCTGCCGGTGACGGGCCAGCGATACTCTTTATTATTAAAAACAAAGTGGGTGTGTATAGGTAAATGTTTGTTCTTGGACGTCACTGAAAGCTGATGTGGAGTGCCCCGTCTTCTGTCGTGTCACCGGAGGAGCCACGGGTGGTGGTTTTTGTTAAATCAGAATGCCGTTGACAGCAACAAGCATGCTACTTTCTCCCGCTTTTTTTTTTGTACGTCATATTATTCAAATGCATAGAATATTTCTACCTGTATTGGGGAGGGGGATGTTTGGAATTGTATCTCCAAAGAAGAAAAATCCTCTCTCTGTTATATGGGATGTAGGCGTTGGTATCCTGCTTAGCTACCTTTACATCTTTTATTCAGACTCTGGTCGACATAAGTTGCGGAATCTTTCATTAAATTTATTTTTATAAGTTTAGCCGATATCAACGCCACGTGTCTGTCACGTGTGCTGTTGTTATGACAACCAAAGTTCGATATCTGGTCAAGGGGAAATACAATTTGCGGTCCTTATTTCTAATTTATGGAGTCGAAGTGATTTTTTACGACATCATTTCGCCTTCATAACAATGATTTTCCTTTGGACTTGTAATTTTTTAATTTGATGAGGGATTATTTAATCGTTGGCGGCGCGGAGTGCCTCGCAACTCGTGACGAGGACGAGTATCCCCACCTCTTCTACGCTACTGGAGTTACTAATTAATATCAATTGCAGTAACAATTTGTCTCGTGACCAGAATATTGTACGAAATGGAAATATAAAAATTGGAAATTTATCTTTTGATGAGGTGGAGAAGTTCAAATATCTGGGAGCAACAGTAACAAATATAAATGACACTCGGGAGGAAATTAAACACAGAATAAATATGGGAAATGCCTGTTATTATTCGGTTGAGAAACTTTTATCATCCAGTCTGCTGTCGAAAAATCTGAAAGTTAGAATTTATAAAACAGTTATATTACCGGTTGTTCTGTATGGTTGTGAAACTTGGACTCTCACTTTGAGAGAGGAACAGAGATTAAGGGTGTTTGAGAATAAGGTGCTTAGGAAAATATTTGGGGCTAAGAGGGATGAAGTTAGCTACAGGAGAATGGAGAAAGTTACACAACACAGAACTGCATGAATTGTATTCTTCACCTGACATAATTAGGAACATTAAATCCAGACGTTTGAGATGGGCAGGGCATGTAGCACGTACGGGCGAATCCAGAAATGCATATAGAGTGTTAGTTGGAAGGCCGGAGGGAAAAAGACATTTAGGGAGGCCGAGACGTAGATGGGAAGATAATATTAAAATGGATTCGAGGGAGGTGGGATATGATGATAGAGAATGGATTAATTTTGCTCAAGATAGGGACCAATGGCGGGCTTATGTGAGGGCGGCAATGAACCTTCGGGTTCCTTAAAAGTCAGTAAGTAAGTAAGTACACAGTAACAATTAATACAATCTCAGGGATTATACCTTCACAATTTTATTTGTCTAAAAGTTAAGGGCTTTACACCAAATTCCTGAACTGTCTGAAGAAATTACTGTAAGTAACATATAACACATTGCACTGGTGCAAACTCACCAGACAACTATTACAGTAGAAATGATAGGAAGTACACTAGAAGCAGACGGATAATTGAGAGGTCAGATTACTGAGGACCGGTTAGCAAAAGTCTAACTAGTACATCATAATTAGGGCCGTGACATCGGTATATTTGTATTAGATTGAAGGTGAACACACGACGCCGGACAGCATGTAGTCGACGTGTTTCAAGTACAGGCAGCGGAAGCGAATTTGACACACGCCTAAGCAAGCACGTTCCGTGTTTTATATACGATTATTGCATATTATAAAATCAAGACAATACAATCATTGTATATAAGGGTTAATATCGGAAATGTCTAAAATGCTGGCGAGGTTGAGAATAATTGTTGGAAATCATACTTAAACTGTTACAAATGTGGTAAAACATAAATCTGAAAAGATTTTTTTTTTATATATATTTAGGGTTTTGCATTACAGTTTTAGAATGCTGAGAACATATATGGCGTACAATTTCGCTTTCCCTATATTTAACTGTTACATTAATTTATTTATCACATCTATTCCGCAACCTTACTTTTCTTGCATATTGTTTGCATGGTTTCGGTTCCTGCTGCAATAAACAACAACATTCATGTTCAAAGTTTCAAATGAAAATGACCGCCGAGTGTCGGATAGTATAACCTTGTAGGCTATGTGGAAAAACTGCGTTCAACATCGGCTGAAACCAAGGGCGCATATGTAAAATATTTCACATCATCCATTTCTACATCAAGTTGATAACAATCGCACTTATCATCTGACAAAACTCTTGCGATTTTGCATAATGAATTGAAATCATAGTTTTTTTTGTGTTCATTTTCGCACACACCTTTTTGCTTATACCATCTTGCAGATCATTCAGTTTTGAGATGAGATTATTTACAATCGAAATTTGCTCCACCAATTTCACACCAGTCTTTTCGAGACATTCGATTGTAGAGGGGATAAATCCAAAATTAGATTAGATAATATTATATTCGCACAGCTTTTTAATATTTTGGTCGCCAAGAAGAGTTTGGGCATTACTTATGGAAGCTGCATCGTTTCCGTCAAACATCTCTATGACTCTTTTACCCTTATATACAATGATTGTATTGTCTTGATTTTATAATACGCAATAATCGTATACAAAACACGGAAAGTGCGTGTCAAATTCGCTTCCGCTGCCTGTACTTGAAACACATCCGGGATCTTGTGTTCACCTTTAATCGACCTGAAATTGATACAAATATACCAATGTCACGGCCTTAATCATAATATATATATATATATATATATATATATATATATATATATATATATATATAGTCTTTACAACTCAATGTTTATGACAGACGTATGTTATAGTTAGATACGTTAAGCTTGCTGAACTTAAAAATTTTTCATGTAATCGTGCATAACCGAATTAATTGTGAGATTTAATACAATTCATAATCTTGTCCTAACCATAGCGCATTGACAATCGCTGTCAGTACGTAGGCCTAACTGATTTCATAAGACAGTGTAACAGTTCGTTTCTATAGATCGCCGCCGGCATTTAAAAAATGGACAAATATATTTCTACAATCCAATTCCAGTATACAACGCAGAATTTACAAACACTTAAAAAAGAAAAACGAATAGTTTATCATGTTTAATATCGATATTCAATGCAGACACACGGAAAGAAACTATAAAAGCAAAAGTCATTCACATATGTGAGTAAACATGGGATAGCTTGTCCAAGATCTGTAGCAGAAAAGCGAAGGGGAAGCAAAACATGCGAGTAAGCCGGTATCACAAAATAATGTAATTTCATGCAGTTCCTACCTGTATGAAGAGCCACGATGTGACGAGAGCGAGGCCACTGTACTGTCCGTTGAAACGGTAGTGGTACGCGTAGAACGAGAAGTGGTACAAGTAAAAGAACCTGCAACAAAGAAATTAAATACATGTATTATATTATTACATAGGCCTATTAATATTCCAGATCGCATATAGATTGCTCATTCCTATGTTAAAATCGGTTGCACTTTGAAGAGAACAACCGCCAAGATCGTCACCCGTCCGCTGTAAACGAACACGAGATGGCAGTACAGTCGCTAAGCAATTCAAATGGGAGTTATGACGTGACTCCTTATGTAACAACTAGATGGCAGCATAGTAAATCTGACAAAAGTTGTTACCGTCAAAGCCTATAACGCCGAGCAATCTGGGTATATATATAATCTAGGCTAATATTAATACTAATTCAGATGTAACAGGATCCTTTACTTTAAGATTCTTTCGAATTAAGCTTTCCGGGTGAATGAGACAAGACAAAGATGTAATATTTGAAGTTTTATCTTACATTTTATGAAGTAAAATACTTATCGATACACTTTCCCTCTCATCTGTTGATTTTTGAGAGGTAAGGTCAGGGAAATAGGCAAAGCAAGGCTTCAGAACAGTAATACGTCGTTAATCCGGACCACAATAATCCGGACAAAAAAACTGTGTAAAAATGGAGCATTCTAGGTTTTGGAAGTGACTGGAAATCAACAATGGCGATTTAAAATGTTGGCCCAATGTTGTATCTGACGCAATTCTCACGTATAGTACAACAGCAGTGTTTTCATCCAGCTGTTGTATCAAACGCATCTCGTTCTTTGATTGTAATAGACCACAGAACATTATGTACTAAAAATCTGAAAATATGCATGCAACTATGCAGTAAAAACTGTCGAAATATGCGCTGAAAATTGAAATATATGCAGTAAAAAATACACTTTAGACATTTATTCGGTTTAATAATATAAATGAAATAATAATTTCAAGTAACTGTCATCAAGCCATCATCACTTTTATTATTAGATCTATTGTTTGTATAAACGTATTAATTACTTATTTTACACACATATTTGAATTGGTACATTTTCAACTTTCTGACTGTCCAGCTTTTTAATATAAAATTTCTTTGCTTTTCACGTAATTATTATGGCACTAAACAACAAAAGATTTCTTCAGGTCGTCTACTGTAAAACTTCTCTTCTCTGTCAAAATTAGTTTAAATGCCCATAACAATCTCTTCACATCACATGTGACTCGAGCACATTTCGCAGGTGCTCGTGTAAAGGGGGTTAAGTATGATTTCGTTAAACTGGGGTGAGTACAGATTTCAACTCTCAATTACTTTTTTCTTGTGTTAAAGGGGTTAAATCATTTTTCTATCCATGATGCAGTTACAGTATTCCGTATTTTGTGACAAAGGGGTTTTGTTCAGTAACAAAAGAGAGAAGTTTACATACCTTACATTTGACTTAACCCCCTCTACACGAGCACCCGCGATTTGTAAGCTTGGTTGTGCAATAAAACTCGTTGAAATGAAATTTTACACACCACGTGACTTCATTGTCGCAGGTGTTTAAATACATTCAGATTCAGTTTTGTTTCTATGAACTCAGAGCGCACTAGCAGCATTGTCGTCCCAGCAATTTCACGATCTCAGCAATATATGACTTGACTGTCGCAGGTGTATAAACCTCATGTTGAAGTGGAAAACAGCCTAACTTATATACTATAGGTATCCAACAAGGAAAATTCAGTGCGCAGAAACCAGCGAACGTGACTGTCTCGTGCAGATGACGTATGCTCCCGTTCCCAGCATGCTCTCACGCCTACTGCAGGGGGATAAGAGGGGTATAGCATGCGCACCGCGAGATGTCCGAGCTGAGTTTTGCTTGTAGGATACCTATAGGAAGAAGTATCCGTAAGTTGTCGCAGAAATTTCTTTCAACAGTAATTAACTAATTATTGGTTTTATTTCTCATATTTTTTATATTTTGGAAATAATTCTCATTTTTACCAGAGAGAAATTTTGAAATTAGATAATAAATCGGGAATGCGAGGAAGGATGTTAATTTATGCATTTAAATATGCAAAATAAAAATATAATATAGGCCTATGCATTTAAAAGGGAAAACAATCGAAATATGCATTTAGGGAAAATAAAGTTGCCTTCATTCGAACGGAAAAATCATGATCGGCAAAGATCCACTTTTACTTTTTCAATATGCTGCATCAATAAAAACATTCAACTGCATGAAGTTCCACGGTCTAATTATAATACATCTGTACTACTGTCCTGTATCACAGATGGCTTTATGGTTTGAATCTAATGGTTTTGTGTTTAATCAATAAAAGACTATCAACTTAACTTTTAGCCTAAATCATTTAATAAATGACAACTTGCAAAATTATACAAAATTTATAGGAATTTCTAGGACTTTTACAGACTCCAGTTTAATATGGGAAAAACATATCGAATATATATGCACAAAGTAGGTTAATCACGAGTTATATATTTATTAAATAAACTAGAGACTTGCGTCTCTCAAAATTATTTAAGATGTGTCTACTTTTCTTCCTTTCAATCGATAATCCTACATGCCTTAATTTTCTGGAGAAATGATATCAAAATTGGGAGTGGCTTCATTTTGCAAAAGAAATCTATTTTAATTCTATGTCAATCAAACTATCTGAACACAGTCGACCACTTTTCATGCAATCACAGATATTAACAGTCGTACATTGTCGACCACTTTTCATATAATCACAGATATTAACAGTCATGTATATACGACCTAGTCCTTTACACTCGACATAAACCGACAATTACTCATTAGTAGCCAATATACATGATAATTAATTAGAAATGGTGAACAAATTAATCTTATATCCTGCAGATTACATAAGACTAACACAAACTTTTCTGTTATGGGGATGAAATTATATAATAATCTACCCAGTCAATACTATAAGTTACCAATAATAGCTTTAAAACTAGATTTTATAATTGACAATTAATCCTTTTTACTCTGTAAGTGAGTTTTTAACATAAATCAACATTAAACTTTTTTTAATAAATACATTTATTTACATTTTGTTACAATTAATACACTGAGAGTGAAGCGTTTTTATTAATTTTTGGAGTTTCAAAATATTTCGTGTTTTCATTGTTTTGAATCAAATTTTACTGTTTCAATTAGGCCTACATGTGTGTTTTTCAAATATGTAACATGTTTTTCAATGTATTTGTGACGAAGCTTATTACTGTACGTCTAATGGCTTAATAAATTAAATTATCGATACAAAAAAATTGCTACGTGATTGACCATACTCTTCATACTTTCACACGGGCATTTTATTCTAACACACTGTCTTTCCATATCCCATTCTATTTTCTTTATTTTCTCTCTGTTTTTATTATATACATTATTTTACTTTCAAACCCTTAAGTGATATTCGCTCCTTTGCTTATATATTTCACAATCTCCAAGTTTTAGTTGGCCAAATTAGGCGCTGTAAGAACCCCAACGACTAAGAAGCCCTTCCTCAGCCAATTTGTGTTCACCTGAAGACGAAGACAATCAATCTTGGAAACGTTATGATCTCTTACTTTCATCACTAGCAATGAAAAACGTTTAATCGACACCTCGGCTAAACAACAGTCTAGAAAATTCTTTATCAGACTGTACTACTGTATATGAAAATGTTCGAAGCAATAAAATTAGTATTGCTTAACTAGTTTCACATAGCTCTTTTGTGACCTGTCAAGCTCTGAATGATCGGAGTAAACCGTCTGCAAGCAGGCAACTAGTATTCTTTGTGACCGCGAACAGAAATAATTATTTATCAACATGATGTAATATTATCGGACTAAAAATTCAGGGTAGAGAATGAAGTTCCGCTCTGCCCTGACGTGAGGGAGTTTATAATTTACGAAATGTGTAATAATGAAAAGATTATAAAGATGACACCTTCTTCACTTAACATTTACTTTACGTCGAGACGGTAGGTTGGGAAAATTTTATCAGCCCTAGTACGCCAAGGCAAGACAGCTCGATCAAGAGGGCACTGCATCTTGTGCTCAAATTAAATTTTGATGAAGACATAGTTAAAGAAATAATGCAGGCGTCAAAGGTAGTTAACAGCAGTCAACTAAAAACTGTATACTTTGAAAGCATCTAAGGTACAATACGGAGGATGAATTTCGTTAAAAGGTACGGGCTTCATGGTTCCTGAGAACAAGCGACGTAAGTATATTAATATCATACTCGATTTTCTAGATTTAATAAAACAGAGGAAAGGAAAGCTAAGGTATGAGCTTATTTGATTCTTATTAGATTATTTCATTGAATATATTTCAGTCAAAATGATTTACCAAGATTTTAAAACAACAACAAATATTTATACATACAATAATTTGTTCTTGTTATTAATAACATGACTGGAACATATTCAATAAAGTAATATACTATCATATTTTGACTTATCTGAATATCACCACAATGTTCTTTAAGATTATTTAATTCTAACCATCTTAACTATAACAACAGTATATCGCTATGGATCAGAAATAGAAAACTACTACTCATCCAGTTGATTCGGGCTTGATTTCCAAAATGTGAAGAGGAGGTTCAACTTACTCTCGGCCTTATTTTTGTCCTCTATTGTGTAATGACCTTTCGTCGTGCTGATTAGCCTACATGATCGATGACTCCTACGTGCAACGTTCATTCATATTCGTGAAAAATGTGAAAGGAAGACAAAATTAGCCTTATCATAGTCTACATTCCATTGTTAATAAACTCCAACTCTGTTTCGCAATACAGGTTCAAATAATATTTACTTTATTTTACTCCGAGTAGTAAACCGAAGTTTAAAACATCTCCATTTCAGATCGATCAATCAAATGTAAAAACACATTCTGATTTGATTATCAATAGAGACGAGAATTTCATGCACTATAAAATCCCAAAATATGCACGCATTCATGCACTATTAAACTATGAAACATGCACGAACAAGCGGAAAATACATTAAAATATGCACTTTCATTTTTGTTCCAAGTTTCTTATTTCACTTCACCTTTTTTTGCACAGTTAACAACATTTCTAAATTGGTTTCTGCGAGGTTCCTGCGCTTGTCAGTCAGCATGTTTTTGTAGGCAGAGAATGGCCTCTGTACATCGCAAGAAGTTATGGGTGCAAACTTGAATGAACCTTTTTCTGTTATTTAGTTTTTTCTTTATTTTCGTTCTTCACTCCTGATTCCTGAAGCTAAAATAAGGGGCACATAAATCGAGAAACTGAGGTGTCAACTCAAAACCATTAAAACATGCATTTAAACTGACTATAATGTATATTATATGCATGATTAAGCTAAAAATTGCTTAAATATGCATTATGCATGTTTTTATCCCCAAAAAGGCCAAAACATCAAAACATGCAAATATGTACGGAAAAAGTACACATATTTGGAACCGGAAAGCAATGGAATGGAGAAGTACTAAGTTTGAGCTACATCCTATGTTCCTATAAAAACATGCATTTGCATGGAATTCTCGTCTCTAGTTATCAATATTTCAAGACATTTCTGTTGACTTAAAAGAGAAAGCAACGATCCATTGTTAAGATGGCCTGAAAAGGGTATCCTACTAGTTGGACTCGCTACAAATAGTTAATCTACTGACCAGGATCTTTTCCTTTTTCCTGCCTGAGGACGTAGACAACTAAAGAAGCACTTGGGCACGTATGGAGTATGAACCATCGGGCACCCCAATACTAGAAATAATTGCAGGAGAACGCACTGTGTGACCAGCTTACGATGCTGCCGGGTTTGATTTCCTGAATCTACTCGGGAGACAATACTTATGTATTTTTCTAAGTAAAGATGTCTGATATGGTGCAGAAGTAACCTCATGGAGGAAATAAACTTAAGCAACGAAAGGAGAAGAAGCAGGAAATAATAAATAAAAAGAAAATTAAAGGAGAGGCACACTCAGCCACAACAGAGTATTTCTTCTTAAAACAACCATTGTCCACAGTTACCTACATTTACACATGTATTTCTATAAGACAATTTAAGTTATAAATGTACTTCAGTTTTCCACTTTAAGAAAGGGCATGATGAATTTCATACTTAAAGTGTCAACAATACACATGCCAGATACGAATAGTTTTTTGTTTCTCCTGAAAATGTATGTTTTTGGACTATGGTTGTTCTTTAACCTTTCAACTGATCTAATAGCTCTTTTGTACGAAGTTAATGTCAAAACATTATCAAAACCACTGTCGGTACGTAGAAGGGGGACCAAGTATAATTAGAAAGCATGATTAACAAATACTGATAACCGGAGGGATGGCATATTTGACAAGAGTCGACTATTACCATTTCTGGATCAGTAACGGGATTCTAGTATTCTAGGAGAATAAATAATGAGACTATTTTTTTTTTTTTTTTTTTGAATTTATGATATTTAAAGTTACATGCTGTGCTGAAAAATTCATGTCGAGGGGTTGGTGAAGACAGAATTTCAGAACAACTTTTAACAAGCATGTCGAAGGAAAAGAGACGTTTAGAACGACCCAATAAACAGTGAGTTAAAAACCATAGCAGATCACGTGGTCTGAGACGTAGAAATATGACGATATTTCTGAAGTGTCTATCCACGTAAGAGAGTTTTCGTATACTATTAACACGAAAAAATGAAACCGTAAATAAAAAAAATCTTAATAACGAGTGATCATGGAGAATTAAATGATATTGGGAGGCGGGGTCGGAATTTGCAGAACTTCACTGTTCACTGATTCTCCTCACCCACTTCGTTGAAATCTGTTTCAGAGCATTTTCAACAAGATTAATTTTTATTACTTATTATTATATTTCGCTAACAAATTTTACACATCAATTACTGCAGAATTTCCCTTATTCTTTTGCATAACAGCAGACGATCATGTTTGAAATGTATTCAATATTCTTCAGTGGTGTAGAGTAGTTTCCGAAAGAGGGAAAGCAACCAAGATTAAGTTAGTAATAATCATTCTTAAATTCCTTTATAAGAATATGATTTTGCATCAGCAATTAAGAATCAGATGTTTGATAAGTAAAAGTATGTAATACTCAGCATTTGCATTATATTCGAGATATTACTAATGACTTCGGCAGCCAATTGTACGTAATTACAAGATTCTACAAATCCCTAGCCTTCCATTTTAATTCAAAGACTGCTGCCTCTTTTAACACGATACCTAACAACGTGACATCAAATTTATGTAATTAAATTTAGATATATAATTTTAACTGTGTAAATTTTAATTCTAACTAATTAATTATATTGGATTACTGTTCTGTCTAAACTTATCACTTTTACACAATGAATTATATCATTGAGTGTAAATATATTTTATTTTATTATATGACGAGCGCTTTCGCCTTACGGCATCATCAGGTCTAATGAACATAACAGGAACACATTATAAAGCATCTGGTTAACATATTATAATATGTATGAATTATAACATTACGATGAAGACTAGAAAGTCTGATTAAATTTTTAGGAGCATGTCAGAATGCATATGTGATTTATGAGGCATTTGCACATCATTGTCAGCATTTTTTTGTATGTAGGATATGAGATTGACGACGGATGACCAAGACAAACTAATATTAGTAATAATAATAATGATAATAATAATAATAATAATAATATAACATGCAAATTCAATACAAAGAGGCCTATGTTAGTTCTTGACTCACCATTCTAGAACTGGCAATTTATTTGTAGTGAAGTTCGATACGCCTCCCCTTTTTAGTTGCGAAGATAATTCCTAAGCCATTGTACTGTCCGATATTTACCGATGCTCCGTCCTACGTTTGCGCAATGAATTTCTTGCTATAGTTAAATTCTAAATTATAAAATACAACTTCAGATATTCTTTCGGCTGTCCTGTCATCTGAAAGTCCTGTTAATTCTTGTATTTATCATATTTCATTTTATTTATTTTTATGTAATTTTGTTTTTTATTAATTTTATTTTTATATTATGCCATTTTACATTATTTCTTATTTCGTTCATTCTATTCTTATAAAATGACAAATGAACTGCATTTAAGAACGCTATAAGGATACTTGAAAATTCTTATTGTAGTCTCTGACAGGGTCTCCATCACCCAGAGAGAAGGGTCGTAGTATTAGGATACGCGGTCATATCCTCAAACGCGGTTAAACTCAAGCCATACCCCGCCCTCTGCACCCTCATTGTCCGCGAACTCCACTACTACAAAAAACCGTTTGCTGTAAGAGATTTGGATGGTTCCTCGCAAACTATTTGTGAGCTGTGCAGTGGTGACAACTCACGACAGAAAGTGGAAGCTTAAAGGAAATTATTACATCGGGACGCATTGAAAGTCAAAATCTGTAATTAAAATGTTTTCTACCCTCAGAGGCACGAAATTAAACTGTAGGATCATCCTCATATCCTTCATGGAGGAATCGCCACGATTGTCAGCATATATCACACATGTAATTTTTAACAACTCTGTACCACAATTAATTTATTCAACACTTGTTTTTCCAACTGTTTTTAATTGTAGTTTAATTATTTTATCTAACATTTAAGACATATCTATTGTGCATAATATTGTATACTTTTCGTTCTTCCATATTGAACAATCATCTGCAAATGGCTCATAAATCACATATGCATTCTGACATACTCCTTCTTCATCGCAATGTTACAATTCATGCATATTATATGCTTTTAACCAGATGCTTCATAATGTATTCCTGTTATGTTCATGAGATCTGATGACGCAATAAGACGAAAACGCTCGTCATATAATAAAATAAAATAGGCTATATTAACACTTAATGATATAATTCATTGTGTAAAAGTGATCTTTAGACTGAACAGTAACTCAATAAAATTAATTTATTAATAACTTATCTGAAAAAAAAAAAACAACAATGTCCAATATAATTCTAACACTGCTGTCCCCATCTAAGGTACCTATAATGAAATCAAATTAGCAAAATTTTGTATTCAGGTACATAAATTCAGTTCTCCATATTTTACTTCTAACATTGCTGTCCTCTTCTGATACGCCTAAAAATACTCCATACGAAAATGCCTACTTTAGGGCCTGTTTTAATATTTTAAAAACTACTATAGGTGCCTAGACGTGTTTTTAGAGTTAAAATGCTGATGATGAGGACACGAACCAGCGCACATTTCGTAACGCGAGTCCTAGGCAAGATACCTTAGACCACGACGCCACGGCTGTCACTGTTTTAGTAGGTAAAATTCTATAATTTCTAGTCACTTGTACAATAAATTTAAGGACATGTTCTGACCACTTTCGTAATTTCTAGCCCGTGTTGCCTAGGCCACGGACCTGCCCAACACGAGTTATGAATTCATGATGGATCGATCGGGATTTAAACCTAGACCAACTGGCTTCCAAGCTCAGCGCACTAGGACTGAGCCACCATGGCGGTATTGTTACTATGAATGTAATAGAGAAGATTCGTAACTCCAAATGAACTGAAGAATGGACCCTGCAATTTGTCGTTATTGAGTGTGAGTGTGTGTGTGTATATCTACTTGTGTGAATGTGTAAATGTGAAGACATTATGCCAAATTTTTTTCTATATGCTGTTCATTCCCTAGAAGAAAGGCTACAAATGATAAAAGAGGAAAATGGTGACCATATCTGAATCTTCTGTAATTTTGTTATAGAGGAAAGAAGGGTAAGTTGACGAGATTAAGAGTTACACTTTTTAATTAATCTTTTGATTAGAAAAGTCATTTAATGTATCAATTTGTTTATAAATATTTTTTCATAGAATAATGAAAAAAGTAGAAAAAGTTAACGTATACAATTCTACTTTCTTATTTTTAAGTCAAGACTGCAACATCTTCATCTTATCCCACTTGTGGGGTAAGTTGAACAATCTTAACTAACAATAATCGCACATGAAGGGACCTACTTCTTCGAAATTAGAGCAGTCTTCGTGCCATCATTCCTGGCGCTGATGACAGGACAAACAACTAATTGTTGGTTTTTATTTCATGGGATTAAAGTTGAGACCTTTTTTTTTGTGCTTTCATTCCGTTCTTCTTTGAGTTTTTTTCTTTTCTCTTGATAGGCCTATGTAATCTTTTTTCCTCTCTTTTCTTTTGTTCAAGCTGTTCTTTTACAGGTGAGCATTTTATCACCACTGAGGGCAATGCTATTCTCTTTCGTTTCTTTGAATTCCGATCAGCGATTGGCAAAACGAGTATTTCGTTGTTTTCATCATTTCTTTCTTCTTCACATCTGATCTAGAAGAAGGCGTTTGCACCCATTTTTCCGAAATCAACTTTCCGACTGATCACTTTTCCGAAAGAACATTTTCCCGAAACTACTTTTCCGAATGATAATTTTTCGAATGGCCATTATTCCGTATAGTAATTTCTCCAAATTACTATTTCTTTTACGTGTTCACTGTTTACTGATATTAATAATCCAATACATTATTACATGGTTTCCGTAGTAACCATACAAAATTATTAGTGTTCATTAATATCTAGAAATGAACAAGTCTTGAAATTAACAAGTCGCAATGGATGTACAAATTATTACTTCAGGTAAACGGGATATGAAATTATTAATGAATGGTTATATACACACACACACACACACACACACACATATACACACACAAAGGTAAAAATGGTCCTGGTGGAAAGATATTTTGGGAATGTGTAAGACTGAGACAGAAGGAGCGTTCAGCAAGAGCCATGGTGAAGAAATAGTCATTCTTAAAGGTGTTGATGTGTCGCCTCACTCTCATGCTCCCAATAGAGAGGAAGCACAAGCAGAGTTGATGAAAAGTAGAAATGAGATTGGAAGGAAGGTAAAAGCACAGCCAAGAAAGCGGTGAATAGCAGTACAAAACAGAATCAGGCCAATAACACTGGAATACGAAACATACAATAAAGAATACAACCGTCTTCAGTATTTAAGAAGAATTGGGTTCAATTTTAGCTTCTGGAAAAGCGTGAAATACAGGCCATGACTTGTAAAAAAAATTCAATTTTAAGTGTAAAATCACAATAAATCTAATGTGGTTCTTAACTTTACTAATTATTTCATTTAATATTCTTGATTTCGGAAAACAGGTCCTATGAAAAATGGTCTTTCGGAAATGAGGAATTCGGAAAAATGTTCATTCGGGAAAACTGACAGTCGGAAAGTTGGTTTCGGAAAAATGACCTGAAACCAGGACAACATTTGGGTTCATCACACTCTTCAGATGGTCGAATAGGTCATTCTTTGTTCAAAGATATTATCGGCTGCGGCATTACAAACATGCCCTCCTCTTGACAGGCATGCATTGCTGCAGCCATGCTTATTTCCGGAAGTTCAGGCATTTGGAATTTTTCATAATCCTTTGTTACGTAACACCGTGTTTCCTTCACATTTAGTGCATTTGGAGGCCCCTCGTAATGATACTTATTGGTTTAAAAACAAATATTTAATAAAGTAAATATTAAATCTGCAAAAAGGTAATTACCACATACAATAATATAAGTATAGGCCTATTGTTATGTAAGTACAACAATATAACATCTGAGCCCCCTACCTTATAAACAAAAGACTTATTCTTTGTACTAAAATTAATGTTATAAACTCACTCACAAAAACACTCCTTCGCGCTGCACGCCTAGAAATCAACTGATGAAATAGCGGCTCCTGTGCACATAACTTGCAGGTTCTAAGAGGAGTGCTATGGTACTAGTAGCTGTAGCCATCTCTTGAAATTTTTGTGTACTTTTGCCTTTCGTCATCTTACCCCTCCTTTCCCTACCTGAATAAACCCTATTATTTTAATGAATAAACCTAGCTTCTGTTAGATGACTTTCAAACGCTTTCTTTACTTTTGAATAGGCCTAATTATATATTTTGGCTCAAAAATCACATAGGAGGAAAGGAGGATAAGATAACGAACGGCAAAAGCACACTAGAATTTCAAGAGATGGCTACAGCTACTAGTAGGCCTACCATAACACTCCTGTTAGAACCTGCAATTTATGTGCACGAGGAGCCGCTATTTCATGAGTTGATTTCTAGGCGTGAAACGCGAAGGAGACCCCATTCTTTTAATGAACAAACCTAGCTTCTGTTAGATGACTTTCAAATGTTTTCTTCACTTTTGAATAATTCTATATTTTGGCTCCAAAAATCACATAACCTTCCTTTTAGACCTACTGAAAATATATGAGAGATAGGAGCCAAACCTATTGACATCCAGTGGGGTTCATTCAGGTAGGGAAAGGAGGGTAAGTTGACGAACGGCAAAAGTACACTAGAATTTCAAGAGATGGCTACAGCTACTAGTAGGTCTACCATAACACTCCTGTTAGAACCTGCAATTTATGTGCACGAGGAGCCGCTATTTCATGAGTTGATCTCTAGGCGTGAAACGCGAAGGAGACCCCATTCTTTTAATGAACAAACCTAGCTTCTGTTAGATGGCTTTCAAATGTTTTCTTTACTTTTGAATAATTCTACATTTTTGCTCCAAAAATCAAACAACCTTTCTTTTAGACCTACTGAAAATATATGAGAAGTAGGGGTCGAACCTATGACATCCAGTAGCACCTACAAGCTTTTAAAAATACTGAGGCACATTCCCTCCTAATGCGGAGGAGATGTAACATATAAAGAGAGAAGCTCTCTATGTAACAGGATAACTCCGTATATAGAACGAAGAGAGTCTTCATTGTTCGCCCAAGGAAAATGGATGCTGACACCGGGGGAACAACAAAGGAAGAATGTCTTAGCAAGTCCGACTGCTTGGAGTAACGGAGTGGACTTCACAAGGAAGAATTAATCCTCCGCCATACATTATGCTCTCGCCTGCACCAAGTGCTCTTACAGTAACGCCACCGCCCTCTATATTACAGATTCTCTTACTTCGTTTTCTTATTTTTTATCCCTACGAATCCAGAATTTCGTAACCAGCAAACACCACCTTCTAAGAATTGTTGAAATTTCCCCACAGCAGGAAAGCTTTCATCCCACAATATGTTGCTTCAACATATAAAGGCCAAGAAGAAAGGGAGGGGGTGATAAAAAAAAATACGCGTTATGTTGCTTTTGAGATTTTTTTAGGGCTTTGTAGTCAAGTCGACTGAATCTTAAATTCTATAATCCCAAACAGATAATCAAAGCTTTCAAGTATAAAGCTAGGAACTCTCATACTTTTTAAAGAATAACAGAATCTCATGTTGAAACCGGATGTGCCGAAAATAAGTCTTTCGTGCCCACGAGCTAATATATTAATAATTTGCTGTCTTGTCAACAGATCACATGCTATATCCAGTGGAATTATGCGGGATTTATTTCTGGGACGTTTTCGATCAGATTTTTGGGTCTAATCATAAAATTATACTACAGAGGTTCTCGATACACTTAGCCCCATCCGAGATAAACTTCTTGTTATGACATTCTTCCCCTACCAGATTTCACTCTTATGATTAATCACGAAGATTTATAAAAGAGAATATTACTGGTTAAGAAACAATGTAATATTAACATTCATGTTTTATGTAGAGTATTCTAGTGTATATTTATTTTTCAAGTACCGGTATTACAAGAATAATACAAAATACAACTGAAAAAAAAAGTATAAATCCATATAAAACGAGTAAATTATTGAAATAATAACTGAATATTACGGCGTACATTTGTATAAAACAATAAGAGTCAATGAGTAATATTTTAGCTGGGTATTTAACGAAGTTGTATCAACTACTAGGTTATTTAGCGTCGATGGAATTGTGATAGCGAGATGGTATCTGGCGAGATGAGGCCGATGATTCGTCATAGATTACCTGACATTCGCCTTACGGTTGGGGACAACATCGGAAAAAATTCAACCAGGTTATCAGCCCAAGCGGAAATCTAATCTGCGCTCGAGCGCAACCTGGATCGATAGGCAAGCTCCTAAGCCGACTGAGTTATGCTGGTGGCTGAGTAATTCTTGATGAATAGTTCAGTGATTATTTATGTTTTATTTATATTTAGTTTATTAATCTGTAACCACAAAACTTAAATAATAACAATAATAATAATAATAATAATAATAATAATAATACACCGTAAAATTGGTGAAGCAGAAACTGGCACCATCCTACACATATTAAATCCGGCTATAATAGTGATATATAGCAAAAAATTTTATTAACAATTAAGCAATAACCAACTATAACACAGAAAGAATATCATGAATATCAGACTGAAGAAATCATACGTTTTTAAGGTAGGCTACATTTTTACCTGAGACGAAGTAGACAGAACAAGATATAATTTTATTCTTTATTTTAATTTATTTCCCTTGCTCTTTTCTTTTACCCCAACGATACGCACTGGGTATATTGATGCTGTATGAAATATATGGTTGTAGGTTTTATTCTTTTCTAGTGCTATGTCTTTTCGTTGTAACAGCTTTGTCCTGTCTTTACTTCGACGGACGTCATAATATTTTTACTCATCGTCAAGAGAATCTGTATGTCTAGAAAAAGAATAAGGAAAAAAAAAGGAAGAAAAAGAAGAAAAAGGAAGAAACATATATGAAGAAGAGCAGAAAGAAGAAACATTTATTTTCGAGAATGAGATAGATATAAAGCAGAAATGGGTGTCATTTCTCACAAATTAAATTTAAATTATCCCATGCCATTCGTTATGGACAAGGGTATCTATCCTACACGAAAAAAGGCTAAGATGAGATTCCATCAGCCACCTCGGGAAGTTCAGCTCATAATATCTGCTTCTTTCTTAACCGATATTTTCCATTCAGTCCCCTCCTTCAAATTAAGTTGGTCGCGGAAAATTGTACGTTTGTCACCCCATCCGGTGATCTCCCTCTACCCCTCCTATGCCCTGTCCTCGGGTCCGAAGTCATCAGTCTGAGAGTCCATCTGTTAAGATAAAGGCCTATTATACTATATGTCTCGCCTACTTGCATTTAACGCCCCTGGAGGTGACTGCTGCCTGTTATATTCCCGTCCCTTTTCCCACTTCCTAGATCTGTATCCGGTCATATAACCAAAGCCACCGTTTTTGGCGAGTGAAATAAGTAATGGGAACGTTAAGAGCGAGTATCTTATCTTTGCCGCAGTCTGTAAGTGAGAAAGCTGACAACTGTGATTAGCAGATTGCCGAAGTGACTTGTGTCTACAAGATGCTACCACTCTCAGCTGAACTGGCAACAGGTGCCACTGACTGGACACTGTACACAAGAATACACCCCAGAAACGCAAAGTGCGAGTATCTTGCCTTTGCCGTAGTGTGTGGGCGATAAGACTGACTATGATTTGCAGATTGCTGACGTGACGTGTATTTGGGTGGTACCATTCTCAGCTGCACTGGCTCACTGACTGGGCATGTACTGAAGGACACGCGCCGAAAACGCTGGCGCTGGATGTACAGGGACATCATTTTATTTTTACTAACATTTTTAATATTAACCTGTCTATACCTTTAGAGAACCGGAAACACCGCTTGCTCCCCCCTCCAAGACTGGAGTTCGATGATACTGGCGTAAAACACAAATCACTCTACTAGGTATAGGAAGAAAGAAAAGTAGTTCATCCATTTACGTAAACTAGGAAATATCGCGATTTTGAGTTTGATAATTTTCATTAGGTTTTTCTTTAATCAAAGTACAGTACTGTATTAAGAATAAGTGTTTTTACTCACGAAGTGAGTTATCCATGCGAACATATTCATTATGCAGTGTATATTATACTGTCTACAGCACATTAGCGTACAATATAGAGAAAGAAGTTAAATTGAAAAATAATCATAATATGAATATTTAAACACAATTTTGAAAATGGTGGCCGTTCATTTCGATACAGGCTTCAGTTCTTTTGTGCATATTATCGCACTATAGACTATTGCATCTAATTCCAATTGCCAGTTTCGTCCTTCGTACTAGTAACTCATGTTGAAATAATTCTGTACCTACTCTACGTACTGTAAATTCAATCTTCACTTCTGCCCGACCCGAAAATATAAAATTACTCAGACATGCTATCTACTGTCCATCCAAGTGGTTATGCCGCAGGATTGTAGAAAGGGAGGAAATCACGTGACAGTTAATTACTTAACGAGGCCCTTTTATTTAAGTTAAATTAAACAGCTGTATAATATTACGTAAACGCCCAATTCCTAAGAGAAATTAATGTTTTCAGAAAAGAGCTAAGACAGCCCAGCTATTACAGAGGGGCGAGCAGAAGCAGGTGGGGGAAATCGGGATGCGACGTAGGCAAACGGACAGTACCTGTGCGAAAATATGATTCAATATTGAAAGCTCTTTCGTCACTGGAAAACGCGAACATATTTCTGGAACGTACTATACTCAGTAACTCAGTACTGCTTACTATCTGCGGTCTTGGTTCTGTGTGGAGTTGGAACTTCCTTAGTAGAAGGGGTGGGAGTGAAGTACATTCAAAAACTCAGGTACAATAAAAATTGAAGTAAAAATAAAATAATGTCCCTGTACAAAGTAACGCTTAGCATTTCTTTTTCACTATCTTTGCAGTGAAGGACTTGCCCCTTGGCAGAAAACTAAGTATGAATGAACGAATTTCATCCAGGATTCACACTGTGTAGTCCGTGTGTGCGAATTTTAGGATGCAGAAAATATAAAACAGAAGAAAATAAGCGAAAAATATCCAAAGAGGATACAGGAGGAAAGAGAAAGAAGAAAATGAAGAGGTGATACTGATGAATCAGAACACACAGCAATTTTACGAATTTTAAAATGATAAAAACCAAACGAAGTCTTAGAAGAGGGATTCATGAACTCCAAGAAAGAGAAGTAGAAATTTGAGAGCAAACAGCAGCGGCGGCGGCAGCCCTGGCCTGGATGTTCAAATTGTTATATCCGAGCTCCGTGGCAACAGGATTGAATTCCCATCAGACGAGCTCCCAGCACTTGGCTGTCATGCGGTCTCTCACCCCTCTCTCCGCATGTCACTGCACCGAGGGAAAAGCGAATCCTTCCCGTTGTATGACGGTCGGCTTACTGCGATTCCTTCTTTGCCTGCAATGGGATGCGCTGTCCACCAGCCCTCGAGCCACGGAAGCAATATTTTGCTGACAGTTCCAACGACATGGGTTCGAGGTCAGCTGCAATCACTCTCGGAACGTAGGCTACAACTTACAAAAATATATTCCTACATTTCTTACTTGAAATAAACTCTGTTTATAAAAATATTGCATATGCAAGACATTTAAGCTGTATTAAGGGGAGAGGATGGTATTTTTTTGGTGAAAAATGAGTAAATTAAAAAAAAAAATTAAAATACTCTGTGATATATGTGGAATGCATAGCATAACATTTTGTGGGTATTTGTGCCCTTATCGGATGTTGAGTCGCCATTTTTAAACCTCCTGCGTTATGGATTTTAAAATCACTCTCCCACTTTTATTGTTGTTTCCGGTAAATTAAATATTCAAATTTCTTTTTTCTTTAAAATACCCTTTGAAATGTGTGGAATACATTGCACAACATTTTGTGGGTATTTGTGCCCTTATCGGGTGTTGAGACGTCATTTTTAAACTTCCTGCGCTATGGGTTTTTAAATCACACGCCCGCTTTCATCGGTTTCCAGTAACTTCATTTTTTTGCTACATTGCCAGACAAAAATGGATATAATTTCTGAACTATTAAAGATACATGCATGAAATTTAGAACACACATTCTTTAGACTATTAGGAAACTTCTATCTGTAACAGAATTTTGTCAATTGATTTCATTTTAAAAATACGTCTGTTTGTTTGCAAGAAAGGAAATCAGAAAATTGTTATTACATTTTAATTGTTTATTTTACAAACGTAGGGACTAATATCAAAATTCTGTTTCAGACAGTTTGTAGAACATGCTTTTGCAAATACATTGCAAAAAACTGTTTGAATCTATCTTTAAAAACGGTTTAGATATATCGGTTTTAGTACAATCCTGCATTGAGTATATTTTTGTCAAATTTGGACCCCCAAATATTTTTTTTCAAAACATTTTTATTTGGTTGAGTTGCCACAGCTATGAGTTCTCTACATACAAAAAATTAATATTTTACACAAAATAGGAAAAAAGTTAAAAAAAAAAAAAAATATATATATATATATATATATATATATATATATATCATCCTCTCCCCTTAAAATCGGGAAGGTAGGCCTATACATCATTTATGTGAAAAAAATTGTCTTCTAATTTATTCTTTAGCTATGATTTCGTTCTTCACTTTATATGTATGTTTCATGCTTCAATAAATTGGACCTCTGGCTTCCGCGTGCCTTAAGAGAGATCTGTATGAGCTAATTTCAGCCATCATTCACTGTCCAAGGCTTGAGAATCGGTTAACATGTGCTATATAGTTATTTCGATCGTGCAATTAAAGTCAAATGAATCAAGTATACAAAAAAGTAGCTTTATTGATAGGAGAAGAGGAGATGATTCTAAGGAATATGCTATGGTACTGGAACTAAATGACAGCTGTAGCAGTATGGAATGAAAACAAATGCAAACAAGACCAAAACCAAGGCTATCAGAAAAAAAAAGAACATAAACGTACAAATTCGAAATGAGGCAGTAAAACAAGTGTACAGCTTCAAATACTTGGGTTGTACTATAAGTAGTAACATGAGCTGCTGCCCGAAAGTCAAAAGGTCAGCGATGGCAAAGGAAGCTAATAGAATTAGAAGCATCTTCTGCGGACCTCTGAAAATGAACTAAAGAAGAAGCTAGTGGAATGCTTTGTGTGAAGTGTGAAACTATGGCGCAGAAATATGGGCATTACGACGAAATGAAGAGAAATCACTAAAAGCATTTAAAATGTGGACATGGAAAAGAATGGTGCGTGTGAAATGGAGAGACAGAATAAGAAACGAAGCTGTGCTAGAAAGAGTGAATGAAGAAAGAATAATGCTGAAACTGATCAGGAAGAGAAAAAGAAATTGGCTGAATCACTGGTTAAGAAGAAACTGCCTACTGCACTGGACGGAATGGTGAACGAGAAAAAAGTTCGAAGCAGAAGAAGATATCAGACGAGAGACAACATTAAGATAATATATGGATCATATATGGAGGCTAAGAGAAAGACGCAAGTTGTGATGGTGTGCCTAAAATGAATGGCAGAAGATGTTAGACCCAATTGATTAGAAAGCAGCTTCATTCATTATTTCAATTGTGATAGAAAATCTTTGCCATGAATATATCTGGAGGGATATATATGTGTGTACTGTAAACCAATATGTAGTTGGTGCAAGACTTGTGTGTAAAATAAATACACGCATATAGTGAATACTTTTAGTAAATGTATGTGCTTCAGGGTCCCACCTACTGTTCATGATTGTGCGCTTTAAGGTCCTATTTTAGTGCGCCTAAAGGTTCCGTTTCAATCGAAAGTGCGCTTCGCGAACCCAGTGTGGTGTGACGGAGTCTGCATCGTGATGCCGGGAAATAATCCAGCTATCCTACTACTTATTTTGAAGATGACGAATGGATCTAAGTCGTTCTGAAAATTATGAGGAAGAGAAAAATCCCTTATATTACACTATTATGTAGAAACGAGCCAGTGACTCTACCGACCGAATCACGTTTAAACATTCTAAAATGCCTCTTTTAACTAGGGTCACTGTGATCCGTCATATGATAACCACTTGTGGAAGGAACATGAACTGAGCTCTGGTAGATCCTGTGACTCTTGAGGCCGTGATGCAGATTCCCCAAACACTTCAGAGTGCTTCGGTTTCCCCTTACATTCACACTATCCCATCATCATAACTATAACGCACCAACACCCATTACATTGCATAACATAGCTATGACCTTTCGAAAACCTGGTAAGTTTCTGAGCCCTTTCTTAGTGGAAAAACAATTTTATACTTTCAAACTTCTTAAATAATCACAGTACACTCACAAACATAGATTTATTGCATAGTTGTGTTGAGTTAAATCAACACACAATGACCTGAAGAACACGTCTAATATTACACACGAAAAACTGTGTTTACAGAATTTATTAGTAGCTTATACTTATGTTTATTTTTGCGGGAATGAAGATATCTTCCTCGTTTATTACTTCAATATAGGCGTAAAAAATTATTTTTCACAATAAATCTCTAAAAGTGTAAATAAATAAGGCTAAAATTTTATATAACTACTAGGGCCGTATTTCGAGTCTCAAACGCCACCCTCTTTATCCGTCACTTTTTGTCAAATTCCTATTTTCCCTGTGGTCTCCATTACGATATGTTCATTCCAGTCTATAACCCCGCCACCGTCCTATTCATTTCCTACTCTTCGAGTTCCTGAACTTGATCAATACGGGAATTTTATAATGTTCACAGGTTTCACTTAGTACGGCGCCGTTTAAAAAGTCACATGGGGATGTAACAGTCTGCGTAGATGATGATTCAGCACGTCAGTTTTCGAAAATAAAATCTCGCGTCTTGTATTATAATATATTACAAATGTAATTCATTGGCATACCTTATAAAAACCGTTAAAACTGTCTATAATACACATTTTCAAAATATTTCAAGAAAAACCCTGAATTTCGTCTCTGCCGATAGAGTTAAACCGTTGGCACATGACCTATTTCATTCAATTTATGTTATGAACGACTACTGTCTCATAAGGCTTTAATTTTAACAACTGTGTCGCTTTCCAAGCTCATGTCTTGGATACCTATCTACTACCTGGATCTACCTATTAAGTTAATTTTCCTAAAGATTTCGATTTCTTGGGAAACTTCTGATCTACATCCTATGTCATCGAGTTTTTCTTCACTTAGAGCGCGGTTTATGAGCTTCACTTTTTTATTTAAAAACGAACCGGTTTCCCTCACTTTTTTCGCAATAAATTCTGGATCGTTGATTGAGATGGTTATTCAACGTCAGGATATAGTCGTAGCAAGACACTTTTGTGCGATTTTCTTGTAATGTAAGTTTCTTAAATGATTCGCTGTTGTAATGTGTTCTACATTGCCACGAACTTAGTTGAGCTGCAGTGAATGGAAGTCAGCTTTATGCTAATGCTATAACCTTGGCATCCCTTCTGTCTCTGTTATCTGTCCATACTACACAACACGAAATCTTCCCACACTCGATCCAGGGAAAGTGTATACAATTACTTCCTTCACAGTCGCTTTCGATGTATAAATTGTTATTGCTATTATTAGTTATTATTATTAGCATAATTATTAATTGCATTTATTGAGTGTAATTAGTTATCAATGCCATCGAGTATTTACTCATTTGCAGTGCGAATAAATACATACATCCATACATATACTCGTACACACCTACATACATACATACATACATACATACATACATACATCGGGGACAGAACATCCCGAGCCTTGGAGACCATTACTTTTAAGCGATCCGACCATCCCCTCCTCCCCACACTAGCAGGTACGGTACCATTCATCTGCAAAACATTTTCTGAGCGGAAGTTATTGTATTGTGAGAGCGCAACTGGATCAGTAAAAGAAAATGGTTCCAACATATACAAAGAATGACACTATCAAGACCAGCTAGATGCCTTTATGAATACAAACCAAAAGGAAAACGCAGTGGACCACGACTACGATGGGAATACGACCTCTGAGTCGGAACGAATCGGAATCAGTCCACCTTGAAGTAGATGATGATGATGATGATGATGATGATGATGATGATGATGATTTCAATATTAAATAATTACGCAAATCATTAGATTCATAGGGGCATGCAAGCGAAGATCACATGATCCTCAATGCGATATTTATTTTAAATATCCCGGGAATAATTTTACATTTCTATTAGATCTCCAGGTTTTTTTTTTTGAGGGGGGGGTCGAACGTATCATTTTTTTCTGTTTTGTAACATCGGGATATTGGCTGCGGGGGTGGAAGAGGAGACGACAGTGGCCGACAGAGAGGCCACAAAACGACAACAATGATGTTGCTAATTAACGTCATCGACTTTGATGGAGCCCACACACAACACGGTGGTTCCAATATTAGCATTTAAAACACTGACGCTGTACAAAACCGAGAATGGTTCAATCAACTAAACACACGGACATTACAGTCAACAATATGGTGCGCTACGTTATTTTAAATGTCAACAATTACCTTCACTGAAGTACATTCCGCGGCAAATTAAACTTCGATCCAAATCTGAAATCCAAAACCTTATTTTTAACCTTCTTCACTTCGTGTATTCACTAAGTAATTTAAACAGTACAACAGACCACATAATATGCTGTTAATTATTACGCCGTACGTATTTTTTCTGCCTCCGAAACATTTCGGTTTCTCATAAAATGACAAGCAGTGCAGCAGCGCGTTCAATTTCATGCTGCCGTTTAGAGACATTAACACAGAGCGATTTAATAAAAACGTGCTCTCCCCACGTTCATTTCGCTAATACTGCTAACTACCTTACTAATTCAGTCAAATTAACTAAACTACTTTAGTAATGGTATCGAATCAAACGACATTATTTATTCACAATGCCTGTAATGGTGTCAGTATAGGCGTTCAATAATTACTGCACGTACGGCATCCATTTCCTTCCGAGTGTTACGGTTCCGTGTGATGAAACACTTGTT
The DNA here is from genome assembly GCF_040183065.1 of Periplaneta americana. Classification (NCBI taxonomy): domain Eukaryota; kingdom Metazoa; phylum Arthropoda; class Insecta; order Blattodea; family Blattidae; genus Periplaneta; species Periplaneta americana. The sequence continues at coordinate 68,520,209 of NC_091121.1, forward strand.
TGCAACGTGTATGAACTACCTATTAATTTAAAAAAATACCGTGGGACAAAATTAATCGCAAGAAATTATCAAGTAAATTTTACAATATTTTTATTCTCACTACAAGAAGCACGGTATACTCCTATAGAAGTACGTAGTGCATTCAAGTTATAACACCTTCGATTTTTTTCTCACAAATTAATCACACGAAAAATTCGAAACTTGCGTCACTTCTCGACATAATCTTCCTACAGCCGTACACATTTTTCACAACGTCGACGCCATGATTCCATGGCCGCTGCGAACACTTCTTTAGGAGCCTGTTTTGACTACTAGAAAATCGCTGATGCAATAGCGGCACGACTAGTGAATGTGCGACCAAGGAGAGTATCTTTCATCGTTGGAAACAGCCAAAAGTCGCTAGGATCCAGATCAGGTGAGTAAGGAGCATGAGAAATCACTTCAAAGTTGTCACGAAGAAACTGCTGCGTCGCGTTCGCCCGATGCGCTGGTGCGTTGTCTTGGTGAAAGAGCACACGTGCAGCCTTTTCCGGGCGTTTTGCAAGCAATGCTGGAAGGAGCTTTTCTTCAAAATGTCTTGGTAGGATGCATCTGTCACCGTAGTGCCCTTTGGAATGCAATGAGTAAGGATTACGCCATCGCTGTCCCAGAACATGGCCACCATAATTTTTTCAGCATTGGTGCTTACCCGAATTTTTTTTGGTGGCTGTGAGTCTGTGTGTTTCCATTGAGCTGACTGGCGCTTCGTTTCAGGATTGAAAAACGGCATCCATGTCTCATCCATTGTCACAATTGATGAAAAGAAAGTTCCATTCATGCTGTCATTACTCGTCAACATTACCTGCAACTTGCCACGCGCGCAGCCTTGTGGTCGTTCGTCAGCATTCGTGGCACCCACCTGGAGGACACTTTCGCATTTTCAAGTCTTCTTGCAGGAATGTGTGCACAGATCCCTAGGAAATGCCAACTTTGGAGGCGCTGTGTTCCACATTCATTCGGCGATCTTCCAAAACAACTTTCTCCATCCGCTCGATCATGTCGTCAGAGAGGCCGAGACTGTCTTGGTTTGTTGTCACAGCGACGTTCTGCCTTATTTGAACTGTCGCACATTAAACACATCCATGACACCATCACCACATGTCTCAATCAACTGGCGATGAATTTCAATCGGTGTCACACCACGCAAATGGAGAAAACGAATGATTACACTCTGCTCTGATAATGAAAACGTCGCCATTTTAAGTATCAAAAACAGTCCTCACTTTCGCCGCAGCCGCTACAGTTGTGTGAGCCGTACAGTGCTGCTATCTCTGTCACGCATTCACAACGAGTGCATGCGTATTTTAAAACAAATCGCTTGTTTCTGTTCCCAGTCCTGAGAAAAAATCGAAGGTGTTATAACTTGAATGCACATCATTTTAAAAAATTATCCAAAATAGTTGATTTTTCGATAGACTCGTTACTTACTCAGTTTTTACGCGGAAAATCTTAAGTATACCTTCCATATACGTAAATTCATCGAAGTAAATCCGTTGGCTAGGGTAGTAAATTTACAGCATGCAGAAATTATTGTGTTAAAGATAAAAATGAAAACGAAAAATTCTATGTTCAGCCCGTCATTACCCCAATCCTAGCACTTGTTAACAAATGTTATGACAACCATTGTGGAGAACAGAACAGCAGATACACATTTATTCACAAATTTCACTGATATATATCAGACTGACCATTCCCAGGTTATGAAATGACGACATAAAAGAGAACATCCACTAGAAACTCCTTACTTACTTACTTACTTACTTACTGGCTTTTAAGGAACCCGGAGGTTCATTATCGCCCTCACATAAGCCCGCCATTGGTCCCTATCCTGAACAAGATTAATTCAGTCTCTAACATCATATCCCACCTCCCTCAAATCCATTTTAATATTATCTTCCCATCTACGTCTCGGCCTCCCCAAAGGTCTTTTTCTTTCCGGTCTCCCAATTAACACTCTATATGCATTTCTGGATTCGCCCATACGTGCCACATGCCCTGCCCATCTCAAACGTCTGGATTTAATGTTCCTAATTATGTCAGATGAAGAATATAATGCGTGCAGTTCTGTGTTGTGTAACTTTCTCCAGTCTCCTGTAACTTCATCCCTCTCAGCCCCAAATATTTCCTTAAGCACCTATGTTCCTCTCTCAAAGTGAGAGTCCAAGTTTCACAACCATAAAGAACAACCGGTAATATAACTGTTTTATAAATTCTAACTTTCAGATTTTTTGACAGCAGACTGGATGCCTCTCAACCGAATAACAGGCATTTCCCATATTTATTGTGTTTAATTTCCTCCCGAGTATCATTTATATTTGAAGAGTCCACTGCAAGAATGATGGATGTCATTTGGAATACATTTTGCAGGAGAAGCAATTGAAACTTTGAAATGCTTAGCGCTCAAAGCTTAACTGTGATTTTCCGATCATTACTGGACAATCACTATCAGTGTTAATGCCATATAACTCTCTATGGACATTTTATATGTCTTAAGCTATGCATTGACAGTCTTGGTTCATTTTCGACAAGAAAATGACATCCATCATTCTTGCAGTGGACTCTTCATTTGTTACTGTTGCTCACAGGTATTTGGATTTTTCGACCTCTTCAAAATAAAAATTTCCAATTTTTATATTTCCACCACTCGGATCTCCACTGTCGAAAATTAATTTTTTGGTAACGACCGCTAGATGGACATACGGCTGCAAACTATTACTCCATGTAATTCCATCAGGGTTATAACACGACTTCTTTTGCAGTCGCCAGATGGCAGCACAGTGAAAATGATAAAAGTTGTTGTTTTAAGAGTTCATTAGGCTGATCAATCTGTTATATGTGATCAGAGATACTCTACAATGATATATGACGTACAGGTATGAAATGCACAAAATTGAAAATGAGTGTCAATTACGCGGAGATTAGTGGAGCAGAGACATTCACCTCCAATACTCGGCACTGTATATCAAGTGACTATGACGACGATATTGAGTACGGAACTTGTTAACAAAATAATGTATGGATACGTGATCAAAGAATAAAAGAATAATACAGTCAAAGCATAGCCTAATATAACAATCTTGAAATTAGCACATATAGCTGCCGACGTTAATGTCTTTGGTTTCTACAGACTATTATGAGAGACTTCTACCTGAAGCGAAAGTGCATGTGATGATATTAATAATGATACTGTGTACAAAAAATTTATGATAAAATGTGGGTAAATTCGTGCTAATCAGAAATCAACAGCGATGTAGGCATATGTTCTGACTGTGAGAATATCACATTATTCAAACTAAACAAATATGAAGTTCACTTAGAGTCCTCAGAACCTTAATCTCCACAACGTCTTCGAGGGACTTCCAAGTGAAGCGTAAATATCATACAAGCACATTAAAAAGACGCAATTTTTTTCTAAGACAGCTTGAAATTAGTACACCTGCTGAATTTCATATCTTCGGCCTCAACGGATATTTCTGAGAGTCTTCTACCTCAACGGAAAATGTAAACATATCTTTCCATCATGATTATGTATATGGGGAAAAAAATGCTGACGAAATGTGGGCAAATGCGAGCTCTTGATGGCCCACAAAACAGTGATGTATGTTCAGAGAGCATATTACTTCATCTAACTGAACCCTAAATTCGCCTGAAGTTCTGAGTAACTTTGTCTTCACAGACGTCTCCGAGGAACTTCCAATTGAAGCGAAAATGTCAGGAACACTTTCCTTTGTGCGAAGGCATCGAAACAGAATTTACAACCGATAATTCCCACCTATTCACCAAAATCAGGAATCCAATACGTAAGCTCGAATACCACAAGGTTGATACTAATGTAACTAATTGACCAACATTTGTGCTATCTTGATCCCGTCTTGGAAGGTGTTGGAAGCTAGTGACAAGGGACTTGATTACAGGAGACCGCAAGTTGAAGTTAGCAGTCACTAGTCAGGCGAGACTGTCACGGTGGGGCAGACCGCAGCTCCAGTATCTGCTGAATAACTTGTAGCGTTAATTAGATCAACTCTTGCTTCATTCATGTGATAGTTCCACACAAGTTGTTTCCAATGTTTGCATCGCCCTTGGACTCAATTACTCCAATTATATAGTGGAACGATATCGCTCCAAACTTTGTTTCATCCATTGAACTCTCAAGCCAAAATTCTGATGGTATGTTTTGTGAAGTCTGGCACTACATTCCAAGTGAAATTCGACGGTGAACCGCAATGCGAGAGCTTCAGAGAATGACTATCTATATCTTTATTTTTCTTTTACAAAATTAAGAGTTAAAATTTCATTTCCGATGCTTTCTCCATTAGGGTTTGAGATCAACAAAATAAACACACTTCTTTACTGGTAAGTATCCGAAACACGAGGAGGAAAGTTTCGCTGAGACAACACAAGTTTGAGAGAAAATTAGTAAACAACTTATGATGAGGTAAATCTAGATCACCACAATTATAATCGGCGTCACGATTAGCACCATTATGATCACCGTTGCCATAAAAGTAAACCGGTCATATAGGAAGTAATGTAATGTATATTCAGAGTGTCCACACCGAAAATGTGAAACAAAAATTAGTTACATTTTAGTTACAACTTAATAATTACTGATAAGTTCTCTTATTTTTAATTCAATGGTCACTCAACCAACCTCTCTCCCAGCCTTCTAAGCAATCTAGACCAGGCACGCCGAATCGAGGCAACTCTAACCTTAAAACGAGGTGCGAAAATGACGTAGAATATCTTTTATGCGTGTGCCTGCATGGTAATCTGAGATTCTATGTCACTGTTGCACCTCGTTTGAAGGCTAGATCTGCTCCTGCTGAGCATGCCTAAATGTAATTGCTAACTACCGACCACCGCACCTCAGGCAGCGGCGCCAAGTAAATCAGAACAACATGCTTAATTTCGTTACCTACGATTATTCGAGTCTTTTAAATTCGTTACATTCCATTATTTTCGTTAAGAAATTGCTCACATTAGTTGCTTTTTTGGTTACTTTCGTTACCGGTAGACACCCTGTTATTTCTTCTTGCATGTCCTCTCCTAAATCCACGTCCAAAACGACCCACATTCTTACGTATCTGCATTCTTTATGTGGGATTATTTATTTATTTACTTATTTGTTCATAAAAATGCTGAAAATAAAGAAGTGGCAGGAAACTCGTAAGATTCCTGTAATTGCGTGAAACGTTTATGTACTCGGTTGGGTGTTACAGTAAAGCAGGAAAAGTTAATTACCAGAACTGCATAAAAATACCTTTTCCAAAGCCTCCTCAGTACTGTACCATGTTACAAAATATCTGTAGATGCAGTAACTAATGTTTGTGTCATCATGACAGTTATCTTTAAATAGCTTGTAAACGATGAGAGATATCTCAAAACAGATTGCACCATTTTTTTTCCAGAAAATTTCACATGATTTTGAGTACCTACATGACCTCTTTCCATTTAAAATTTTAAAGTTGCAACCAAATTGGCGGGTTTTGAAAGAGCTGAGGGCTAGAATCGAATGTGTCACTGGTAGAGCATTTGATCTTACTAATACTGGTAACACCTATAGAAATCGAAAATCAAGTATATGGAAGATATTTATATAGTTCCAGACTTTTGATTCAGCCTGTATTGCAAGTTATATCTAACAAATCCATGTACACAGAATGTTATAATATCATTAATTCTTTTATATAAATTTTTAAACGCGACATAAAAATATATAGCATATTACTACCAGTGGCGGCTGATTGACTGAGGCAAGTGAGGCCGGGCCTCAGTCACTTGGCTTAACTGAAATCAAATTTTGTGTTTTTATATAATGTATTAGTTATTTGAATGAAGCATATATCGCTGTAGAAGCATTTGAAAACTTTGTGATGTAGATAGACCTGTTTTGCAGTAAAATTTGTTCATGAGGCCAGGATCGCTCGTGCCGGGTCTGCTTCTGGATTTTCGTTTGTCTTCGCGGGCTTTTGACGTTGCGCTTTAAACGTTGTAACTGAGGCACAATTCGTCTGGCCTGGTCAGGTTTCACTCCTCTCAACCATGGGCCGGCCTCAAGGGTAGAGAGGGGTGGGAATAGGGTGACTTGTCTTCCTAAATAGGCCATAAATAACAAACATTCCAGCTCTTTGGTACGCAGAGACCCACACTACAGTATTCTCTCCTCTTATGTCTTAGTTTATGACTTAAGCGAGGGTGTTGTACTTCGTGTAGTGAATCTGGGCCAATGTTGTTATGTATTTCGGGAAAATATAAACAGAAACAAATGCCAGAAATAATGCTGGTGTAGTTAATTCATTGTTAGACTGTCCTTTTTCGAGAAGAAATAATATTGAAAGAAAGGAAGTTTTAAATAAAGAGAGAGCCGACCAAGATACCTACGACATCGCTGACAATTTTTCTGACAGATAATCTTAAAACGCGAGTTTTTACTGCATCCTGATATGGGCAACATAAATGGTTAAATTGTAATGTGGTGCAAAATAAACTTCTCTGTTGGCCTTGTTTGTTGCTGTCAAAGGAAAAAAATAAAAAAGAAAAGAAAGAAAGGGAAATTTCAACACATAATATGGGTTGCTTCATCACACTGAAACAATCACTGAAACTCGCAGCATAACAGCTTATTTGGTAAGTGAAATTATTATTTTTCATTACTAGTAATAATAATAGACTAATAATAATACAGTAATAATGATATTAATAATATAACAACAATAATAATTAATATCATAAATAAACATTTTCCTTCGGAAGCACTTAAACTAGTTGTATCTGGCCTCACCGAGGATTTGGATCACCGGCCGCTACTGATTACTACTTTATCTAAGTATTGTACCACAGTCTAGTAGGCCTATATACAATCACGAAGTTCAATATATAGGAAATATGCATCCATGGACAGTTGCTAACCACTAGGATCGCTACTAACGCCTCATCACAGACAATGCGAAATAGTACTGGCACGGTCTATTGTATCTTAAATTTATACATAAAAACAATGTGTCAACAGGAAAATTTGTATTATTCATTCATAGAAAGGTGTGTAAAATTGCATTACTTTATCTCATGTAGCTTTTTCTTAATGTTTCTTAATTGTATAAAATGTAACTATGGATTTGAGGGAAGTGGGATATGATTGCAGACACTGGATTAATCTTGCTCAGGATAGAGACTGATGCGGGCTTATGTGAGGGTGGCAATGAACCTCCGGGTTCCTTAAAATCCATAAGTAACTAAATAATCTTTAAACATCAGAGAATAAAATACAAATAAAGTTTAAAAACAGAACTGTTTGTTTATATTTTCAGTGTCATCTCCCCTTAAAATCACACTTGCTCTAAAATGTTACTCTTCATAAATATTCTACCACCAGTGGAGCAAATGATAAAAAAACCTGAGTCAATATCATAGTCGCCCTATTTATATCAAAAGATAAAATAAGCAGAAATACGAAAAGAAATATTGAATGTAAATACGGTACAAAAATAAAATGCAAGCTACAGAATCAAGAATTTATCATACAGAGCGGGGAGGAAAAAACAAATGAGCAGAAACGTTTCTGCATACGATATCAATTCTATATCCTTAACTGCAAGATAGATTTGGTATAATGGCAGCCTTCTGTTTGCTATAGAGCTGCCACGTCATCCCAGGCAACCATTAGTGCGTTCACAAGCAGTAAAATGACAGACCCTTTACATACTAAGAGCTCACGTCAAATTACTGTGAAAAGTTCATTTGCAAACAGAGTGCGACAACAAACACTGCTTTGTCGCCTCCTCCGGTTTGACAAATCAAATCGTCGACGTGATTTGCATGCCGCTTCGTAATATAGCCGTGCGGTTACAATGTGCTCAGTGAGAGACGTATCTAAACGTTGTCTCAGACTCGTTACGCTACTGTCAACCTATCGTCGATCATTATCAGCTGTCAATAACAAAAATAAAACGTGCTACAATAATGTGGCTGAATGTTTCTGTATGTTTTCCAACTTCTTTTTAAAAGCTTCCTGTATGTTTTGTTTCGTCTTCCATCTGCATTCATTTTGTTGCACTTTGACTTTTCTCCGTTACTTATAGCTTCTCTTCGTTTTCTCACCTTCAAGCTATTTCCTCCTTTTTACTTTTGCATACTTTCATATACTTACTTACTTCGTTACTTGTGACTTTTAAGGAACCCGGAGGTTCATTGCCGACCTCACGTAACCCCGCCATCGGTCCCTATCCTGAGCAAGATTAATCCAGTCCCTACCATATTCCATCTCCCTCAAATCCATTTTTAATATTACCCTCCCATGTACGTCTCGGCCTCCCCAAAGATATTTTTCCCTCCGGTTTCCCAACTAACACTCTATATGCATTTCTGGATTCGGCCATACGTACCACATGCCCTGCCCAGCTCAAACGTCTGGATTTAATGTTCCTAATTATGTCAGGTGAAGAGTACAATGCGTGCAGTTCTGCGTTGTGTTTTAGCCCCAAATATTTTCCTAAGAACCGTATTCTCAAACACCTTTAAACTCTGTTCCTCTCTCAAAATGAGAGTCCAAGTTTCACAACCATACAGAACAACCGGTAATATAACTATTTTTATAAATTCTGACTTCCAAATTTTTTGACAGCACACTAAATAACCAGGGAACGGATTTATATGGACTAAAAATATATGAAATATGTAAATATATATGTAGTTATTTTTACCAAAATATGGAATTAAATATGGATTTTTACCAAAATATGGAATTAAATATGGACTTAAAATTATAAAAAAATGACTATGTACGTTAAATATTGGTACATTTTAATCAAACTAAACAAAAAATATAATGGACGTACCTTATCTTCCAATGTAGTTTCAACAAAACACAATTTTTATTGTCTGTTACCATAACAATAGGTTACAAACATTTCTTTCAAGTGCTGAAAAGTGAATCTTCTTCTATTGTCTCTGAGGATAGATTTATACTGACTAAAAGAGCGTTCGACGTCACAAGAAGTAACTGGTACATAATTCAATTTCACAATGTCTGCTGGGGATAAGTCCAAGTTAATCTTCACTGTTGATTCACCACTCATCACAGCAACAACCTTTTGTAGTTCTTCATATCCAGGGTTTTTTGAAAGTACAGTGTCCACCTTAGCTCTTACTGCATCTGCAACTTTACCTCTACCACGATTCAGTTGTTCCACAGTACTATTTATAATTTCAAAACTTTCAGATAGTGAAAGGTGCCTATTTTGGAGACTTTTGAGCGTTTTTATGATGCATGAAAATGTATGCTGAATGTGAGTTAAGTCATTCTTCACACTTATGTCACAGGTAACTGTTTTCGCAGTATCAATTGAGACTGCATCTTCAGAGTCCAATGCAAGGAGAACATTGTTAATAGAGTCTATATGTTCGGCATAATATTCAACTGCTTCTAGCCATGTACCCCATCTAGTTAAAATTGGCTTTGGTGGCAATGGAATTTCAGGGTACATTTCTTTCAACACGTTAACTCTACTGGGAGCTTTGAGAAATACTTTTTTCACTGATGAAATCAACAAATCTACTTTAGGGAAATTGTCTCTGACCACTTCTGCCACACGATGAAATGCATGCGCCACACAAGTAAAATGAGTCAATTTAGGATATACAACAGATAATGCTTGTCCAGCTTTGACCATATAAGGGGCAGCATCGCTAATAAAGAATAACACATTATCGTACATAATACCCTTTGGCCACAGGATACCCATAGCTTCGTTGAACAGTTTAACTATAGTTTTGTTATTGCACTTTTCTAGAACATCACAATGTAAAAGAATTCGTTCAGAATATTGTTCACTTAACAAACCGATAACTACATTACCAACAAGTCTACCTTCTTTGTCGGGAGTCTCATCAATGGAAACCCAAATTGAACTATCTTTAATTTCATCTCTTATCTTCTGTATTGTCTCATCGTAGATGGATGGAGCATACGTCTTCCTAAGTGTTGACTCATCCGGGATTGTATGTTGAGTATATTTTTCAAGGAATTCCCTGAAGACCTTATTCTTTAGTTTGTAGAGAGGAATATCAGCAGAGATGAGAGAACGGCACAGGTCGATGTTAAACTCAGATCTTACATTCGATGTTGTTGGTTGTGTTAAAAACAATTGTCTCTGCTTGGAATTTAGTTGTTTGTTGGCCTGATGTTTACTAGTTGTAATGTGTTGTTGCACCAGGAACTTTTGTGTAGATGATACTGCACACTGACACAAATTACAAAATAATATTTTATTGTCAGTTGATAAACCATCTTCTTTAAATTCTGAAATGTAACTTGTTAGTTTTGATTTTAAATTGACTGAATGACGTACTTTTGGCATATTTACCGTCTTTATAGTATGATTTACAAAACTGAACCTATGTGTACTCTGACTGGCATTTAACTGTTGAGCTGCACAACTGAAGTCTGTTAAAAATTTTAAATTAAATTAATACAGTTTTGTAACTTACTTTCCCATTGTTGATAGGACTGCTAATTTTCAAATAACTCTGATGTTAAAGGGATTACTGAACATGTGTTTAAATCTCTATTGTTGAAATGTATTTTTAAAAGTTAATGGAATTTTGTTTTGTTTTATTGTTAAACCTAATATAATATGGACTGTTTTATATGAAATATGGAAAATATATGGAAATTAACGAAAATATGTACTAAACTCTAAAATATGGAAAAATATGGAAAATAAAAGTAGGATTTTTCAACCCTACACATTGTGAAACATAAAGATAATGCAAAATATAAATTATATTAGCTTTATAAGTAAATATGTATTTACATATAAATCCTTTCCCTGTAAATAACAAAAGCTTTTCAACCGAATAATAACAGACATTTCCCATATTTATTCAGCGTTTAATTTCCTCCCGAGTGTCATTTATATTTGTTACTGTTGCTACAAAATATTTGAATTTTTCCATCTCTTCGAAGGTTAAATCTCCAATTTTATAGTTTCATTTCGTACAATATTCTGGTCACGAGACATAATAATATACTTTGTCTTTTCGAGATTTGCTTCCAAACCTTTCGTTTTACTTGCTTCAAGTAGAATTTCCGTGTTTTCCCTAATCGTTTGTGGATTTTCTCCTAACGTATTCACGTCATCCGCATAGACAAGAAGCTGATGTAACCCGTTCAATTCCAAACCCTCTCTGTTATCCTGAACTTTCCTAATAGCATATTCTAGAGCGAAGTTAAAAAGCAAAGGTGATAGTGCATCTCCCTACTTTAGCCCGCAGTGAATTGAAAAAGCATCCGATAGAAACTGGCCTATACGGACTCTATTGTAAGTTTCACTAAGACACATTTTAATTAATCGAACTAATTTCTTGGGAATACCAAATTCAATAAGATAATTACATAGTCTACTTTTCATATACAATTTTACATAATCTAACCAAAAAATAAAAAATATGTAAGCTTAACAAAATAATTATCTCAATGTATTGCCGGAAAATTATTATTATTATTATTATTATTATTATTACTATTATTATTATTACTTACGGCTTTTATTGAACCCGGAGGTTCATTGCCGCCCTGAAGCCCGCCACCGGTCCCTATCCTGAGCAAGATTAATCCAGTCTCTATAATCATACCCCACCTTCCTCAAATCCATTTTAATATTATCCTTTCATCTATGTCTCGGCCTTTCCGAAGCTCTTTCTCCCTCCGGACTTCCATGCCTTTTTTCTACTCATTTCTACTTTCCTCACCTCTCCCTACCCTTTCTCTGTCTTCTCTGTATTTACAGAGATCTCATTGCACTGTCATGTTTAAACAGTATTGCTATAAACTTGTATTTTACAATTAATTTTTGTCTTGAAAGTATTTTTATTCACTTCCAATTGGTCCAAAAGGTTATATAACTTCATTTGTTTAAAATATTAATTAAAAAACTAAAAACTATCACCTCTAACGAACTGAAGGTGCAAGATTCCTCATTTATAAGTGGTCCTCAATTCTCTGTTACCATCGGAATATGTGACCATTAGAGATGAACAACGATCGAGAAAGCAAGACTAACAGCGCCCGCAAAGCCAAAAACCCGCACGACAATGTTGAATACGTCGCGTCGTTGACGTAAAGACTGCTTGTGAGTGTTCCGAGACGCCGAGACTGATCACTCCCGAAGTCCCGAACGTCAAGCAGCCTTGAATTGCCACAGTTGTTTATACCTGACTGAACTTTTATCTACTTTGGCAACTGTTATATATGTATAAACAATCAAGTAGCTTGTTTGAAACATCATCTCTACCTTTCATTGTATAATAATCCGTTCCCCAATCTTTATTTAATTACTAGGCCCTTATTAAAAGGCTAGGGATTTTCTTTTCACATGTTAGAGATCAAGTGTGCAATATCAAGTAAAAAGATATTAACGTTGTTTCATGCTTCTTAGAAATGCAAATTTATTTCAGAACTGTCTTTTTCTTATATTTATATAACCAGAACATTTCGATAACTAAGATACTGTTCTATTTTGTCTTTTGTCTCATTTAAACATTTATAATGTTATTTATTTCAATGATGCACTGTATATTATTCAAAGTTACGATATCGTTCCACGCCGACCAAAAGCTATTTCGATAATGATCAGCTAGACTCGAAGCGCACGAGAATGACAGACGAGACTCGAAAGACAAATGCAACGAACATAGCGAGCGAAAGAGGCATTTAGTTTTTTTTCATCTCTGGTGACCATATTGTTCGCCACACCTTCTGAAAAATATTTTCACTTGTGCTTTTACATGCATGTAGAAGCAACTTCTTTCGAACCTTGTTGCTTCTAGCTTCTATGTTTAACGTAATAATCGTACATTAAACACGACATAGTATAAATTATTGTAACGAACCATAATACAAAAACAGACTATCTTCTGCTGAGGCGCAGGAGCCACATTTAGATACAATAATGGACTAATGAGTTACAATCCGGGATCTCCAACATGTAGCTGGCAGTTATGAATGAGAAACCATGTATAATTAAATATTAAGAGAATTTTTTTTTTTTTTTTTTTTTTTGAGGCTCCATTTTATGAAGAATGTTGTTAACACGTGAAAGTTATATTACAGTGGACGATTGAAAGATACAAATTTCAATTTTAATAGTTTGAATTGAACTATGCTTTCTAATTTCTTTTTCGATTATTGTTTTAGATTCTAACATATCAAAGGAAATTACTCTGCAACAGTCAATAATAAATGGATTTGAGGGAGGTGGGATATGATTATAGAGACTGGATTCAACTTTCACAGAATAGGGATCGATTGGGGGGGGGGGCCTTATGCGGGTTCCTTAAAAGCATTTGTAAGTAAGTAAACAGACAATAATAAATCAATAAATTATGTTTCTTTCTTGTTTGTTTACATCAGGAACCTGTCCTCTACTTGGTGTCTGTTTAATGATTTCAAATGTAGTACTTTTTTTATAGAAATGAAATTCTTTAATTACATTTTTATGCGAATGGGAAGTAACTAAAGGGCAGAAATGTAGTCAAGCTGCAAATTTATAGCCCAACGTTTCTAGGAGAACTGAGGACAACCAAGTAAATGTCATCAATTGGAATCGTACTCCGAACTCTCCAAATACGAAGACGCTAAGTTTCTGCGCCAGTACGCATGCTCGGAATTCCCGTCTCACAGTAGGTGAAGAAGTCTCTGAACCGTAAGATCTCGCGTTACATTCCCGCGCAAGGCAATCAAGAGTCATTGCAACTCTTTTTTTTGTGTGTGGTTCCATTACAGCCGTGGACAATCATCTGCACCAACAGTGTGCCGTCACCCCTGCTGCTTGGGCGACGACGCGTCCCAGGCGTCGTTAATGGGATATTCCTGTTGGCGTCGAGGCGCGGCTGGGGGTTGGCGTCGCGCGGCCCACTGGCCCCGGGGGACTGGATTATCCGCCAGGGGGCGCTAGCTTCAGAAAACTACAGCAAAATATACTTTTTTTAAAAAGGAACCAACACGTGCAAGACAACTTCGTGAAAGGAACATAAAAATACTGAAATGGCTCCGAGTCAACTACTAACGAGTTTACACAATAATCGGCACTAACCCCCCTCCCATTTTCATAAATGTACTGTAACGTAGTTAAACGTATGAATCTAAACAAACACCAGGTAGCACAACCGGCTACCCATCCAGATGAACCGGATTCAATTTGACTAGCAGTATCATTAGTAGTAGTAGTAGCAGCAGTAGTAGTAGCAATAATAGTAGTAGTAGCAGCAGCAGTAGTAGCAGCAGCAGTAATAGTAGCAGCAGTAGTAGTAGCAGCAATAGTAGTAGAAGTAGCAGCAGCTGTAGTAATAGTAGTAGCAGTAGTAGTAGTAGCAGTAGTAGTAGTAGTAGTAGTAGTAGTAGTAGCAGTAGTTGTACTAATAATAGTAGTAGCAGTAGTTGTACTAGTAGTAAGCCTAGTACTAGTAGTAGTATAGTAGTAGAAGGTGGGGAGAGTTCAGCAAACTATTTCTGGTTAAGATAAGAATTGAAACAGAAGACAAGAAAAGAAACACAGCTACAATTTTATAAAACATTAACAGTCCCAGTATTGTATGGTTGCGAGTCGTGGACAATAAAACTAAGTTATGCATCTCAAATACGGTAATTAGAAATGAAATTTTTCAGGAGAGTAAAGGGATGCAGAAGAGTAGACAAGATTAGAAACGGCTAAATAAGAACAGAACGTATGTATATTTCCCATAAAAAAAATCCCAACTCGTTGGATCAGCATCGGTTAAGAATGGAAAATGAAATAATTCAATACAAGGCTTTCTTTAACAAACAGGAAGGAGAAGATTCTGAAGTCTGGTTAGTGTAATACGTAGCTAATTGGCGATGTATGCAATGGAGATGGAAAGGAACTGGCCACCCTACGCCATTATCTCCTAGCCTAGTTGCCTCATAAGTAGTGCCTTGTTGGTATAACTTGTGAGGTTCAGACCTGTCTTCGGACATTTGACTAAACAACAACAGGAAAAGATATGTCAGTCATCCGAGACAGAGAAGCAAAGAATAAAAAACTGACAAACTTCAGCGTAAAGCGAAAAGAAACAAAAGTAAGATGTACCTTAGGTGGAGGAAAAAATTATTAACGAAACACGCACGAATTACGCGCCAGAAGCGTACATCAAAAGCTCGTAAATTAAGATCTATTATCCCATAATGTATGTAAATAGGGTTAGAAATGTCCTGAAGTCACGCAACTGTGGGTGATCAACACCTCAATAAAAACAACTACATTTAAGTTGCATGTATATGAAATACTCTGTAGAAACCAAAACAAAATTGATAGGTTTACAAACTGTCCGTCTCCGTATTTCGGTCATGCTGCCTTATCAAAAAATAGTGATCCCGGGTTCGACTTCCTTTTTTCTACGAGTAAAAAGACTAGCTGTGTGTCCCACCAGCTATTGTTAAGTCTTTATCATTCAAAGGTCTTGCCCATATTAAATATGTAACCATGGCATTCCCATAATTATGAGTACAATGACGCATAATTCCCCTGAAAGGTCTATTTTATGGTGATTAGGGAGAAAAAAAAAAGTAAGAGAAGGAAGAAGAGAAAACGAAATACAATACAAAGTAGAAATAATTCTGCATGTAGTAATTTATTTTTCCGATAAATAAAGATCTGGAGACATGCTAGTTTGTTCATTTCATATATTTTTTATGTTATGCAAGGAACAAAATTTGAGGAAAAATCGTTTGATACATTTCTATATCATGGACATTGTGTTTCTAATTTCAAATAAAGACCTACTAATTTTACTACAGATAACTATGTTTGATGTGCGTAAGTTAAAGAAAGACAAGGTGAGAAATAAACAATAGTAGTATTAGCATTAACAATACTCTTGGTAGCAATAGCAGTGGAAATAGTGGCAAAACCAGTAGTAATAGGAGTAAAAGTACCATAGTAGCAAATGTAAATGTTATCACACGACGTAGCAGTTTGAGCACGAGTAGGAAATAATGTTAATTGTGGAAATAGCAGTAGCAGCAGGTACAGCAGAAACATAAAAACACTAAACGTAATAACAGTAGAAAAAAATAAGACCACTAAACGTAATAACTGAAGAAATTTTATACTTTTATTCTTATTACTATGATATTTGGCGTTACGCTGCAGGTTTGAAGATCGCGGATTTGATTCCCGATGAAGTCGGCCGCAATAGGTCCCTTGAGTTCACCCAGACTCTAACAGAAACAGATACCAAGGGATTTTTCTTGGTGATAAAGGCAACAAGCATGTAAGACTGGCATCCTTACTGATATTAATGACGACTGTCTGGAGAAGAGGTAGCCTTAAACTTGTATTATTCCATGAGCCTCCAGTAGTAGTAGTAGTAGCAGCAGCAGCAGCAGCAGCAGGAGTAGTAGTAGTAGTAGTAGTAGTAGTAGTAGTAGTAGTAGTAGTAGTAGTAGTAGTAGTAGTAGTAATGATTTATTTCACCTGGCAGAGTTAAGGCCATACGGCCTTCTCTAACACTCAACCAGGAGTAAAAACTGCGTTACAAAAACACTAAAATTTACAAAGTACACTACAATTTTACACACAAAACTGAATAAGATAATAATAATAAAATGTAAACAACAAGTAAGAAGAAATCAGACATAATATATAACATACAGAAAGAAAGAAACTAGCAGTAGCAGTAGCAGTAGTAGTAGCAGCAGGAGCAGCAGCAGCAGCAGCAGCAGCAGTAGTAGTGAAAGATATAAATTATGAAAATTATTTGTAGTTACTTGCAAGTTCTCATGTCTTCCGTTACTAGTTTAAATTAATGGCATCTTACACGTACAATACAATCGTTATAAAATTACGATAAAATCATTGATATATAATTTTGTATACAAATTCTTAACTACTGATAAAAAGTAATATGTAATAAAAATCAATTTATGTCGGTATTATAAATTCAGACGAGAGGACAAGTTGAAGTGGAAGACTATTCAATACAAGACACTCTAATTTCAATTCAAATTGTATCATTTTAAAGAACTTTTGAGTTTCGATCTACTCTTCCGTAGAACCTGGTGTACTGAATACCTTTTTTTGTAAATTCCTGTAGCAGGGAAGTAGAAAAGCTTATGTTCCAAGTATCGAACCTCATTGTGCTGTGCCCTCGACCCCCCCCCCACCCTTTCCCTCTAGTCTACGTGCACAGCTTTAAAGCAGATTCCTAATTAGAGTCCATTAAAGAAAATGTCGGCCAGTTTTTATCCCCCTTAGCGAGGAGCAAGCTTTCGGGTGTAATGCAGGAACGTAAAAGTGAATGCTGGACCCACGTTAAAAGCTGCTTCATAGACCCTGAAAATCCTTATGGTGGGCATTCTTTTACTCTGTTACAGCTGATCGGGTTCGCAAATTCGAAGCGAGAGAGGATCCCACTCTGTTTCAAGAGGGTGGCCTGCGCGTACCTACACAATTTTATTTTATAAAACCCAGCGCCCTTTTCTCCCCTCGTGCCATGGTCAAGCGCTGAGACAAGTGGTCCGCTAACAACAAGAATATAACAAACGCTAAGTGTTTAAACCAATTTTACTGGAAATTTTTATGGAACTTCAAATTTACAAATATACCTGATGATGTAGGTATAATTCCTCAACATTCTACGGAGATAACAAGGACAGTATACGCTTCTGGAATTACCAATTTTGGCTGGAATATTTCGTATGGAAGTTAATGATGTAAAACAAAGTAGCGATGAAACAATTGAATGAAATCATCGCTTACTCAATTATTTTGTAGAGTACCAGATGAAATATCTGAGACGAATAACATATCAAGCTAAAAACTAGGGCAAACTAGGACACTAAGGTACTGTCTTCCTCCTACAAGTTTAGCGCTGGGACCTATGGTATTCTTGCCATCTTTTGTTGCTACAGCCAAGCCGAGCCGAGCGGAGTGGGAAGTATTAATCGTCCAAAAATATGCAGTCTTCAGTTTTCTCCCTGATGTTAGCTATATTAATATTATATGAATTACTCATTAAATATTTCACCGTTACAAGTCATTTTTAAGGAAACATGTTGTGGAAAATTTTTGGTTTTATTCTATTGGAATTTTAGAATATTTGTGATTGGTATCGTGAAAAACAAATTCCTATAATGTCATGCGAAAATCATTTGTTGGTGATATCTTAAACTACAAAATCAAGTAGTTATACTTCTCAAGTGAGTTCAGCAGTACAGTATACTTAAATTGATTACTTTACAAATTTAATTCAATTCTACTAATCACTAAATTTTATAGTATGATGCTTCTTTTCATTTATATTATTGTAGTTGTATTATCATTTTTCTTTTTATTTATTTTATTGTATTTGTATTTCTGACGGTGTGATGGCCTTAACTTCACCAAAATAAATAATAAATAAGTAATAAATAAATGAATAATAAATAATAAATAAAATTTTTTACAATACTTTCCTTCTCTGAACACGTAAGTGCGAATGGTTGTATCTCTATCTCGCCAAAAATACGTTAGAAAACTAATAGGCATACTGCTCCCGTAAATTGGGCGAATGTTTGCAGTATGATTGTACTTCCTTCCAGACTGCCGCTGTCACTGTTCCCTCCCATTCCAGACTAGTCGGAACCGCATTCCTCTCAGTACTAAACTCCTCAGAGGATGACAGTATATAATCATACGGTATACAAATTTTTCTTTTAAACATATCAACATTGTCCACATATAATAACACAAGCATCTTAATAGTTAAAAATTCTGTAGTAACAGATAACATATCAGTAATTGAGTTATGGTAGTAAAATGAAATCAATATTGTGTTCATAAAACATTTCTCTGACTTGCCTATCGTTTCAATCGAATTCCTATTACTTTTAAAATATTAATGAAAATCATTACTGTTCATATTTTGAAAGATATAGTGCACGAATGTAACATTCTTAATGCAATCAACTGAGAGACAACTCCTTTCTTTTGTCCACTATCTCAGAATTAAAGAGTATTATTTCAATATTCTGCATTATGGGCTGGAATTGCATAGAAAAGCCGAACCAGTTTAAGCAGTTCTGAGCAAATTTCACCGGTCACAAAATAGTGTGTCCATCGTTTTTGATGTGCCTTTATTTACTCTTTTCATTCTTAACAGATTGCAAAATTCATCAAAAGGCTTCACATCGTCAATCTTGACATCCACAAGAGTAAAATCAGTAAACACTAACTTGCATTTCTCATTGCGTCACCCTGCGAGGTATAAAGTAAAGGCTGGTAATATCGTGATGGGTAATATTTGATTGTTCTTTTTGAGGATTTATTACAATTTTACTGAGCGAGAGGAACATCGGTTTTTTGCGTCAACGTATTAAGGGAAAGTTTGTAGATAAGTTGCTGCACAAAACCGGTCCTTCTCTCGCACAGTAAAATTGTAATAAATTCTCAAAAATAACCATATAAATGACGACTTGAACATTATTTATATAGCTAAAGAACGATAATAGAATACAAATGCTAACTTGAATATTATTTATAACGCTACAGAACGATAGCAGAATACAAATGATAATTTGAATATTATTTATACCGCTGAAGAATAATAAGAAAATAAAATCGTAACTTGAACAAGGCTCGAACTCACAACCTTCGAATCATTAAGCGAGCACTCTAACGCTAGTCTACGAGACGCAGACATCGAATGACTCCATAGTTCCGAAACTCCTTCCACAAGCGCGAGCATCGTGTAACATCACTGTGATTCGAAGTGGACTTAGACCAGCGGTTCCCAAAGTGTGCTCCGCGGAGCCCTTAGGGCTCCGCGAATGATTCTCAGGGACTCCGTCCGCGGAAGTTATGAAGATGATAAAAATTGCTAATTCCATCTAGTCTCTAGCGGGAAAACGGAAACTACTTCCATCAAGGGAAAAATACTTTCTGAGAAAGTAGTTTGCGTTCTTCTTGCTATATGGAAGCATTAATATTAGACCTACTCGTCACTGGAACTATCTCGAACTTTCTTGCTTGCCAAGTACTCAATGATTCTCGAAATTTATTTTATTTTTTATATACTGAGCAGGCAGCGTTTGTTATTCGTGGTACATGGAATCTACAATCTATTGACTGTTACGTTACCTCAAAAAATATATACTGTATACTGTATACCTGCATGTTAATTTGATAGCAGATGTGTTAGCTAAACTTTCGTTGAACTGGAACTGTGGCTTAAAACGGGCTCCCTAAGACCTAAGAGTCATTAGCCATCAACCAGTGCTCGGTCAAAGGGAGATAACAACAGCTATAACCTTACTTCAAAGAAGATAGTGCGAATCCTGGGAATTGAGTTCGGAATATGTTGAACATGATCCTGTCTCAGAGTCTACGGTGCCTAATGTAGAGATATTGAAAGTAACAAACGAAAATATTGTGATTTATATTTAACGATAAAACACACATGTTAGGTCAATAATAGTGTTCATTGAATTTTATGAAATACATTAAAGGTGATTTATATTTGGACATGGGATTCACTGAGTTTGCTGATGAACATACACAGTGTGTGATGTGTAACAAAGTTTTTTCCAATAGTTCTATGTTCTCTGCCAAGCTTAGACGGCATTTCTCAATTCAAAAATTCACAAATAAAACTGCAGACTACTTCGAAAGAAAAAGTGACGAACTCCATGCAGTTCAGACAAAATTTTGCCTCGTGTAAAAACAAACAACGAGAAAGCACTGAAAACGTCGTGGTTAGTCATTACCAGACTCTTGGTGATAAACCTCACCCTTGCTGAAACTCTTATGAAACCACTATTAGTGAAGGTAGTGAAGTGCATGGTGGACGAGAAAACTGCAAACTTGATTTTCAGTGTGTCCTTATCAAATAACACTGCATAATCGAATCCAGAATCTATGAAAAGACGTAAAAATATCATGATTTCCCGTATCAGTTAAACGAAATTTTCGTTACAACTTAACAAATCCACGGTATTTGCCGGATTAGCTATCTTAATGATGTTTGTGCGGTATGAATTTTCAGGTTCTTTCATGAAATATTTTGTTCTGCAGCCATTGCCATCCTCTACTAGCGGTACTGAAATTTTGTCTTCTTCATTGAAAACTCGATGCCGTGGGACAATTGCATTGACGTGTGCACAGATGGCGCAAAGGCCATGGTAGGTCCTGTTGCTTGCGCTGTTACAAGGATCAAGAAAGTTTTAAAAATTGAACAAGTAGTCACTGTGTACTACACCAACACGCCCTCGCAACGAAAAAATGCCAGCGTTATTAAAGCAGGTACTAGACAACGCCGTCAAAATTATCAACTTTGTTAAGGCACGACCTTCGCAGTATAGACTACTTAAAATCATGTGTGAAGATATGGGTAGCATACACAAGTCATTGTTAGTAATGTTAAACTTACACACAGAAGTGCGATGGTTGTTGCGCGGTAAAGCGTTGTCCCGATTACATGAACTTCGAACGGAAGTTTCTTCACTTTTGAATTACCAGAACAGTTTGCTAGCAGAATATTTGAATGATCAGGAATGGTTGTACAAATTATGTTACTTGGCAGACATTTTTCAAAAATGAATTCAGCACATACATACAAGGTAAACGGAAGACTATATTCGATGCTGATGACAAAATTGTCGCACTGAAGAAAAAGATAGCGTTCTACATAGAAAGCATCGACAATAAGGATCTTACGTTTCTCATTGACTTCAAACTTTATAGAAGAAAATAACATAACAATGAATGTCTCATTCATAGCAATAATGAAAGAACACCTTGACAATTTGGTTCAAAATATGAATTCATATTTTCCAAGGGACACTCAGGAATAAATTCTAAAGAAATATGAGTGGATTGTAGATCCATTTCCAGTGGTCAAAACCAGCAGCTCTCACTGCTTCAGATACGAGATCCTTATAGACATGGTTTCGAACAGCCACTGTCAGGCATAATTTAAAAGCAAACCATTTCCCGAATTTTGGGCTAAGTTAAGGGAGGATCTTTTGATATTAAGTTCAAAACCTAAATTTCTCTCACTGCCTTTTGATACTGTGTACCTCAGTGAAACGACCTTTTCGAGGTACATGGCTACAAAAACAAAATATCGAACTTGTTTGGACACAGAAGACGATATACGTCTTCAACTGACTTCTATGACACCGGACATTGACAAACTCTGTCGCAAGAAACGGCACATTCTTCACATTAACTTCGGGTGTACATGTAACATTTTTTAAATATCTTAACTACTAGTTAATATCATTCTGTAGATTTAAATAAATTATATCCAGTACTTTTTTACTATTGTTTCCTTTATTATTATTATTATTATTATTATTATTATTATTATTATTATTATTATATATATATCATCCACCTCTGCTTCGGCATGTGGGCGTGAAGCCAGCAGCCGGCTGGTCGGTCTAGGCCCTTCACAGGCTGTAGCGCCACGGATTATATATATATACACTTCCGTTTATGTATCGTGTGAAATATGCTTCATAGAACGTAGACAGATAAAACTAAAAGTAAACATTTCTTGGGGGCTCCACGAGAAACTTTTGCTTCAAAAAGGGCTCCGTGAAAAAGTCTGGGAACCGCTGACTTACACAATATTCGCTGTTCACGAGAGCGGCTACTTTTTCTTTGACAGCTGTACCTACTACTTGGAGACTGAATGAGTCCATTTTATCGTGATAGCACAGAGTTTTCTCAAGTGGTGGTTTTGCGTCATGCTAACCAAATAATCAATATTATCGCTACATGTCAACATCTAGCACTTGTTAGTAATGCTGAAGACTGAAACCTGAATTGGTTAAATGCGCTCACTCATTTAAGAGGGACACAATTTTGCAAGTTTAAACACTGAAAACAAGATTTAGAACTATATAAAACAACGTAACTTAAAATAACTACTTCCTCTCTTAATACCTTCCTACTATCAAGGACTCGAATGCTTTACCTGCAGATGTACTAATGGCTTTACCAATAACCAAAAATGTATTAAAATAGGCTTAAGGACTTTATTAATAGACAGTATATTATGCACACTATTTAAAGGGTGTAATTGGAGTTATGTTATTTGAAGTGTTGTATGAGTGAAGAAGTGTGTGTCAGTGAAGTGTGAAGTGTTTGTGTCAGTGAAGTTTCATAGTTTATAGTGGTAATGCAAAGTATTTGAACAGTGAAATGTTTTAGAAGTATTAGTGAAATTAGTATAGTGACAGTGAAATGAGACGCAGTTCCACCGCAGTGAGTGAGTTGACAGCGAAATGATTGTAGTGCTGAAAGGTACTTGTGCATGTATGAACATATCATACTCGTGGGTGGTAGTTCGAACTTAGGGTTAGGATACAAATTATTATTTTATTATTATTACTTACTTACTGGCTTTTAAGGAACTCGGAGGTTCATTGCCGCCTTCACACAAGCCAGCCATCGGTCCCTATCCTGAGCAAGATTAATCCAGTCTCTGTCATCATATCCAACCTCCCTCAAATCCATTTTAATATGATCTTCCCTTCTACGTTTCGGCCTCCCCAAAGGTCTTTTTCTCTCCGGTCTCCCAACTAACACTCCATATGCATTTCTGGTTTCGCCCATACGTGCTACATCCCTGCCCATCTCAAACGTCTGGATTTAATGTTCCTAATATTTTAGTGGTGGTGGTGGTGGTGGTGGTGGTGGTGGTGGTGTTGGTGGTGGTGGTGGTGGTGGTGATGGTGGTGGTGGTGGTGGTGGTGGTGGTGGTGGTGGTAGTAGTAGTAGTAGTAGTAGTAGTAGTAGTGGTAGTGGTAGTGGTAGTGGTAGTAGTGGTAGTAGTAGTAGTAGTAGTAGTAGTAGTAGTAGGCCTAGTATTAGGCTAGTAGCAGTAGTAGTATTAATTACTATTATTAGCATTATTATTATTAACTGAAATTTATTATTAATTGTATTTATTATTGTTTATTATTAATCGTCATTACTGAGTGTAATTAGTTACCATTGCCACCGGGTATTTACCCATTTGTAATGTGAATAAATACACTTTTTTACTACTGCCTTAATTTCACAACTCAAATGATAGGTGGTTACGTATGACAGCCTTAAGGCTGGTTCACAATAAACCGGGAATGGAAACTACAACGAGAACGAGAACGGAAATGTTGTTAAAATAAATGTATTTAAATGTGAGCATTCACAATCTGTTGTGAATGCTCACATTTAAATATACTTATTTTAACATTATTTCCGTTCTCGTTCTCGTTTCTATTCCCGGTTTATTGCGAACCTGCCTTTACACTGTACAGGACATTTTATAATCTAAGTCAGCAAAACCGGGAACTTCATGCTGTTATAGACAAATTATGTAAAGTGGTAAGAAAAGAGCATCTCGACACAATGTGGCACAATTACATCCTTGCTTTTCATAAAATCCATCTGCATTGCCGGGATTTAAATCTTGGTCTCTCGCGTGCAAAAAGAAAGCTGCAGCCATTTTCCTAGCTTAAGTAACTCGTAAAATATTATGCTAAGTTCTTCCGTAAAGTGTTAAATATTTCCACCTAATATTTAAATTAAACCATATTTTCGAATCCGCGTTTTCTACAGGTGTACGGGTTTGCTTTTAAGGTCTGTTCGACGTTCACCTGCCTGCGAGATGGCACTTGCTACTAAATGCATCACTTGCTCGAAATAAAACATTAATGGAGTCTTAATCTTCCGTATGCTTGCAACTTGCCCTGGGGACGAATGGGATTTTGCAGTTCCTTCCTCTCACGGTGATACTCGATGTGGAGGCGGGCCTCATCCTAGCATCCTGTGCACGATAACCCACG
Organism: Periplaneta americana; assembly: GCF_040183065.1. NCBI lineage: Eukaryota > Metazoa > Arthropoda > Insecta > Blattodea > Blattidae > Periplaneta > Periplaneta americana. The sequence continues at coordinate 68,545,077 of NC_091121.1, forward strand.
CAGCACTGTTAAAATGTTGTTCGTAGGGGTTTCGTAACTTAGCGAGGTTCAAAACGATAAATTCACGAGATAAATTAAAACTTCGTAGAAATATCGTACAATGTTTACAGCAGGGTTTCTTTGAACTTGTATAATATTCACATTCACTGGTAAAAATCGAGTAGTCTCGATTTAGATTCATAAGAAGGAAGTAGAGGATTTATATCCTTTACAAGGAGTGGGGATAAAGTCTTATTTGTCCATTGTTGTCAGAGTGACATCCAGCATATCTGACAAGACTATAAGAGCAGCGGTTCCCAACCTGGGATCCGCGAACGATCAAGAAGTGTCCGCGGAACAAGATTTAGTATTTTCAAACAGTATTGTTATTTAGCTTAACTTTATCATTTTCTCTCATTTTTTCAGCTTACTGGAATATTTTTTGTTTATCTCAGACTATTTCAGAGAGAGAATGCGATCACCTAAAGGACTTTTCTTGGACTGAATATCTTGCCTACTTATCTAACATTTTTAGTTTTATAAATTCTACAAATTACAATCCCAAGGGTTCAACTTTAACAGTATGTAAGAAAGTCGCAACGATAAAGAAACTAAATTTATGGTCTCGCTGTGTTGACAATCAAAAATTCGATTCAATATTCACTCTTAGTAACTTTTTAGCAGCAAATAATGATAATCTCTCGCCCGATATCATTCGAAATAAAAACGAACATTTTGACTCACTGACATTAAAATTAATGGCATATTCTTCTTCCTACAATGAAATAAACAATCCTTCTTACAGACAAAACTGGTTTGGTCGTCAAAGAAAAATATGAGCTGTTAGAATTAAAAATCTTCTAAATCGAGCTTAAAAATTGTGTTTCCTACAGTGACTCAATTATACTTTTGTTTGCAAGCATGACCATGTATCCCGATGTTTCCCGAATTGCAATACACATTTGCATCGACATAATACAAGAGTGTGATCCCAAAACACGTTAAGTCTATTTTTATGAAAGGACTGGGATAGACTTTTTTTCACTGGTCTACGGACTGAGTGAGTTTTGGAAGAAAACAAGCTTAAGATGTAATGACAATGATAGAAGTCTCAAACATAATCATATAGTTGTATGTAAATCATAAAAATGCCAAATTAACTGAGCGGATTTTCGGATCACATTCTTCAATTTCATCAAATCCTCTATCATGGGTGGTATTCTTTTACGTACCGTGGATCCAAGACATTGGACTCACAACTGAGGAGACTACGGTATTTTATCGTTCACCGAAGAATATCCCACGATTGAAAACGATATGATTTTAAATTGTATCTGATGATGATTCCACACCTGTGGAGTAACGGTTAGCGCATGTGGCCCGGGTTCGATTCCCGGTCGGGACAAGTTACCTGGTTGAGGCTTTTTCCGGGGTTTTCCCTCAACCCAATATGAGCAAATGCTGGGTAACTTTCGGTGCTGGACCCCGGACTCATTTCACCAGCATTATCATCTACATCTCATCCAGACGCTAAATAACCTAAAATGTCGATAAAGCGTCGTAAAATAACCTAGCCTACTTAAAAATGATGACGATGATGATAATGAACGAGTGCTGTTTAGGCTTTATAGTCTATGACTTCACAAGAATGGGCTCTCCACAGGGGTCCCAATGCACGTGGGACGTATTATGTGCTTATTACTTCCCCTTTGATACGAGATGAATATGGCGGTATTAACGGCGAAGTTAAACAAGGAACAACCAACCTACAAGTTCTCCGACAATTGCCTTTAAGTAGAATGAGCAAAAACTTCAGAAAAAACTTCAAGTTCACAATAAATTACCTCATGCCAGGTCTGACAAGTTTCTAGGGCAGAAGCACTGGTTGCTACTTCATAGCGGTCGACTGAAAGGATGGAACACACGACGGCGACAATGGTGTTGGTGGTAGTGATGGTGATATATAACCATTTTTTTTGTCATTTGAAAATCCTTATAAATAAATAAATCAAATAAATAAATAAACACATAAATAAGTAAATAAATAAATCCGAGGTGCGATAGCCCATGAAGAACCCTGGTCGATCAGTCGGCTTCACGTTCACATGCCTCAGCAGAGGTGAACGATCATCCAATCAGAACGAAGGTACTGTGTAGTTAGCATGATGGTCCCCTCAGCCGTTATAGCTGGCTCGTGGAACCGAATTTCACTACCTATCGTAGCTTCCCAACTTCATCACGATGCTGTGTGGACACCGGTCCTATACAGGGTGGAAGTGAAATAACCCTGCAGCTTTTCAGAACGAATTACTCGTATGTAACAAAAAATGTAATACCATACTGATGGAAAGTTCATAGTTTTTTCAGAAAAGAAGTTTTATCCCAAATATTTAACACTCTTAATCGGTAACTATTGCGAGGATCGTAATTTGTGTTCAAAACGTAGTGAAGAATCGTTTATTCCTCTGGTGTATTTCCATAGCGTGGACGGTTTTCGTGTAAATGTAATTTAAAAACCACTAACTCTCAGTTGAAAATTCTAAATCACCTCCTGTACTATTCAAAATACAATGCCTAAACCGCATTTGCAAATCTTTTTCGTCCATTGTATTTAAAATAATCTTCTCTTTCGGAAATTATCCTCGCCCGTCTTGATAAGAAGTCATCACTTACAAATATCACGTCCATCATTGTCCTCATGAACATTATTGACGTTAATGCAGAATTAATTATTTAAATGACCAAATATTGATCAAGTAACTTAGATGTAGTTAATGAAAGCTTAAAGCCCAATTTGTGTTGGTGAAATACATTGTCGTTTTTAAGTGTCAACTAAAAAGACTTTAACAATTAAAGTTAAATATTTGTGGTAAAATCTGCCCTTAAACTTGTAGAAATAATGGCACTTGGTTAACAGGTTTAGGCAAGCTGATATCGAAAGAGGAAGGCGTAACGGGACCGCTATGAGTGAAGTGTTCAGGGCTAAGCTACAAACATTCTCACATGACGCCCCTCATTGAAGCTTCTCAGCATCGTCGTCACTAGCGGAACATTACCAAAAATTATTGTATACACATATGAAGCGCCACCAGCATCGCTTGAACTTAAAAACCATTACAGCTATTCACATAAAGTGGTGAATGAATGTAATGACACGTGCTAATCGGTGACGCATTTCAGCCACACAGCAGCGCCACTCGGAAATGTTGCTAACTGGTTGTGTTTGAAACAGCACTAACATTTCAGTCAAATCTACAACTCAAGAATGGAAACATATACCGAAGAGTAAAGAAAGAACCAACGATGACTTCAATCCGTAGTCACTCACTCTACTGTTGTAGGAGGCCTATTTTAAGATCTAGCGTAAAACAATTGCAATAAAGTTTGGGCTTTTTTTTGTGTGAAACCACAAGAGAATGTGACCACATATTAACACAAGGATTCGTGATCAGTAGACCGTCACACTCGTGTGCAAACCACGCCCCGGACTGATCTCTATCTACATCATTAGTTCTCATTACAATCGAGCCCATTATTAAAAGGTGTAACTGCTGAGTACGACCCAGCACGTATCAAACTGTTCCCACATGGCTCAGACGTATATCACCTTATACGTCACACGCCCCGCTTCAAATTAACAGCACGCTCACAAGACGAGGGCAATGTTTTCAACAACTCTGCTACTCTTAACGATGGAATTAAAATCGGTTTCATGATAACACACAAAACGGTTTCCCCCTTTACACGCCATGAAGACGCATGGGGATATGGAGGTGGGACTCCATGCTTTAATAACCTCGGCAGTAGAATGATCAAGTACTCACTTGAACAGAGGGATGAGTGGACCCGGGACCCGTTATGAGTATTTTGGGGACAAGAAAAATTCCGCCACTAACCAGTAATAAACCTGAGGCCTTCCAGTACTTAGCCAAGCTCTATCATCTAAACCAGTGGTCGTCAGCACTCGCTGAAATGTGCAAAGAATACGCGGTGCTGTCCCGTGTGCACTGTCGTGCAACAGGAGAGATAGAGAACATACCCGCTAGCAGCTACGGAGTGCACCCTAGTGCACTGCGTTTTCCGCGGGTAAGAGAGACTAGCTCCAGCGTGCTCTGTGCTGACGACCCTTGATCTAAACGAATGGACGCCTATAATGACAGTTTGTCATATGTTTTAGACGTTTCTGAACAATTAATTTATTTTACCACCTTCCAACTGATACCCTTCATAGTTCATTTTCCTTAAGTGCCCCTTAAAACACATCCGTAAGCAATAGTAATATGCGTTACAAGAGCGGTATGTTGAAGTTTTCATGTTCGAGGAAAAGCTTGAAAAAGCGAAACGTAGTTGAGCTTCTTTAATTTCCGAGAATTGAAAGAAAACATACCGCTCGTGTACCATACATTATTTTGTGCGAAGATCGTTTATTACATACCTGAAAGAGGAATTTCTAATTACTTGATGGTTTCTGTTCAATGACGGCAAATTTGCAAAACAAAAATATCTATCTTCAACATTGTTGCTTTAAAATGTTTTCTGTGTTCACTATACTCCAGCAGGCTGTGATATACGTCTGTCTTTTTCCCCCCAGTCTATAAATGCGAACTTAAAACAAACGGTAAGGTTATGTAATAATTTATTTTTTATTTTAATATTTTAACAATATTATTTATATAACATATTGCAGTAATAACATCGACAAGTTGATTTGTTGATTTTTTCACGGCTTCCTTAATGTTGCATCACGAATGCAGTAACTTTAGTGGAGTTGTAGAGTTTACTTAATTTTTGCAAATATTTAAAAACAATAATTAACAGTGCAATTTAGGTGAAATTGCAGTGGTAAGTTTCCAATTTATAATTATTACTATATTGAACGTCTCTAAAAATAATATGTTAAAAGCCTAAAGCAGTAAAATCAATTATGTCACTTAAGCGGTAAGAAGAGGGAAATTGTTGTGTGTGTTAGGTTGGGAATACTGAATGTGGAATTTTAGACTTTCCGCGGATTGGTTTTGTGCGGAAACCAAGCAAATACGCACGATCTCACATTTACTACACACTCAAATAAAATACCTATGCATTTTTTTATTTCACGCAAAAATATATTCTTTACAATGCATAAATTCACATAAAATAACTACAGATTTCCAACCAGGGGACGCAATCTGCACAGAGCGGCGTTCCACGCACATACACTGCATTTTCAGTGTCTGATTTTTGACATGCCTGAACTAGTACAAATATGCCGATGTCACGGCCCTAATCATCACTCAAGATCCTCAGTATACTTTTTAGTATTGTCCTTTCACAGTTGTTTGTGCTGGTACAACATACTGATAAACAATTTCTGAAATGTCAAAAATTGAGATGATCAATCATAATTTGAGCAGCGTACTGCTTCTCACGCGTCAAGTCCATTTTTGCCGTAGGCTAAACATGTCTCAATTTGTACATCTGCCACAGGTCAAATCCGGAAATTAGCTTAATGAAATTGTTATTACTTTATAGATGAGGCGTTATATTACTAATGCAACACAAAATTTTAATTTCAAATTCAAAACTTCAATGTTTTATTTGTTCAGTCCATTTAAAAACCAGGCCAATTCGTGTCCAAAGCGGGGAATGAGCTAAATCAATGTCCCGTACTCGCTCGTTGTACAGCTCTAGTCGATTGGTTTCAATGTCGAGCTCCCAAACCCTCGACTCTTCTCAAATCGTCTCGGCTCATACTAATTATTGTAAATTTACTGAACTCGTAAATATATATTGGGAAGTAACGCTACACATGGAGTAGTAGACATCTTCCTCCTCTTCTGAATCAGAGGCAGCTATCCACAAACATTGTTATGGTAACATCCGTTATCGTCCACATCTGTGGAGTAACGGTCAGCGCGTCTGGCTGTGAAATCAGGTGGCCTGGGTTCGAATCCCGGTCGGGGCAAGTTACCTGGTTGAGGTTTTTTCCGGGGCTTTCCCTCAATCCAATACGAGCAAATGCTGGGTAACTTTCAGTGCTGGACCCCGGACTCATTTCATCGGCATTATCACCTTCACCACGCTAAATAACCTAGATGTTGATACAGCGTCGTAAAATAACCCAATAAAACAAACATCAGTTATCAAGAGCTGACGATGAAGTAAATAGGTATAGATACAGAATTTATTCATTTATATTCAGAAACAAGTAACCTACTTGATATGTTGGCTAGCGTACGCATTTCTCATCCGAGCGGACTGTGGTTCGATTCCTGACGTGAGTAAAGAAATAGATTTATCTCCATCCATGAGATTGGGTGTTTGTCCCTTAACATGTACTATGCTGTGTTGTATCAGTCCTGTCATGCTGACCACACGATGAGAGGCCCGCAGTGTATGTGCCTGTTTGTCCAAAGTAGGCCTACAGTCCCCCATACAATATTGGATTGTAAGGCGCCATCAAAGAAGGCTGTAAAATATGATACAGAAAGAAAGAATATTCACTAAAGGTGAATGTGTCAGTTTACACGTCACTGAGACATATAGGAGATTGGGAAGTAGAGTTCCCATGCTTTCCTACCTCGGCACTAGAAGGTAATGTAAACATACACTTTATGTATACACTTCATACATCCAATTGTTCTTCTAATAGTTGTAACTATCCTATTCTAAATGAATCTCAAGTTAAATATCTCGGAATAATAATCGACCAACATTTACGTTGGGATAAACACATTCTTTTTCTATGCAATAAATTAAGAAAAATTTATTCACTATTTTGTCATTCTACGAAATTACTTGACTGTCCATACTTTACGACTGATTTATCTCGCATTAGCACAAGCTTTATTACAACACGGCATTATAGGATGGGGTAGTGCTTATAGTACTTCCCTCATGCCAATAACTCTGCTACAGAAAAGAATAATAAAAATATGCCTTAATAAACCTCTTGATTATCCTTCAGAGCTGCTGTATTCAGAATTTAAAGTACAGTATTTGACTTCCATCAAATTTATAACAATGTATTATTGAATTTTGTACATAAAAACCGAAACACATTTAATTGAAATTCACATAAATATAAAATCAAAAGTTCAGAAACATATGCTTGACAGTTCCTAAATGTACTACAACTGTAGCATATAATCACAGTAGCAACTTCGGTCCAAGACTTTATAACATGATAATAGATAAATTCCCAAACATACAATTTGCTAATGCTCCTTATTTTAAAAAATCTATTAAAAATTATTATATGTGGTTTTTCTTCTTTTTTTCTTTTTTGTTACTTTTTATTCTGTTATTCAATAAAATATCTTAACATTAACTCGTGTGGAATGCCCCCTGAACACGAGTATGTAACCTACTCTTTCTGGGTGTGCTAGAGAGTTCTTATACAGGGTGTTTCCGAGGTGGTGTTACAAACTTTCAGGGATGATGGCGAAGGGCACATGTATCAATTTGAAATAAGGAACCATGGTCCGGAAATGACTGAGTCGAAAGTTGTAGGCAAAAATAGTTGTGTGGAAATGGAATTGTAATTTGGCACCACGTGCCCTCCATCCCTTAATCTTTGGAACAGTCATGGAAAGATGGTATGAGCCGGATGTCTCCTACGTGGGTACTTGTACGATACAATCTGTGAGCTTATCTACTCTTCCCATTGGCTCATCCGTATTCGAAAATCAAGTCTGCATATCCGCTCTCGTGTACTCCTCCATTTCACTAGGACTGATCGATTGGGCACTGCAACTTGCACACATACACTGCTGTCTACAGACGTGCATATCAGGACCGACCATGTCCGTTACACATTACGCTATCTGCATTGCTTTAGTGTAGTTTCCTGTCCCCATCCCTCAGACAGCGCACTGAATGGAATATTGTAAGTAAACAACGTCAAATGAATACAGTATGTGTAAGATTTACAGATAAATACATATAAATAAGATGTACAGAGGAATAAAATTATTTCATTTCCACACAACTATTTTTGCTTGTAACTTTCGACTCGGTGATTTCCGGACCAGGGTTCCTTATCTCAAATTGATACATGTGCCCTTCGCCATCATCCCTGAAAGTTTGTAACATCACCTCGGAAACTTCCTGTATAAAAAAATCAATATGTATCTTTGTTCTGGCAATAAAGTATTATTATTATTATTATTATTATTATTATTATTATTATTATTATTATTATTATTTGTAGTAAATCTACTACACAGAGTCAACGACTTTATTTTCTAATAAGTACGGAATCTGTACTTAGAATCATTCACTACCGTCGGCAAGATATAAACCCGCATTACTCGAATCTAGAGTCAGCCTATCAGAGATAAGGATCGAGGACAAAAAATGAACGTAAAATATGAGGTTTAAATTCTTCCATATACACAACCACAGTCGCCGATCAGCTATGTCGGTACGAAAGCAGACTCGTAAGAAAAAAAAATCATCTCATCTCTCGCGTCCCCTTGCATCATACACTAATTGGTGTACGGAGCTGCCCCGTAGAGACAAGCCAATCACAGCAGCATCTCTGCCTGCCTGTCCCGAGTTCTTCAACTGTGATAATCCGCGATGTTCCGTTGTGTTGAAAAGTTTCCGCACACGACGGAGAAGAGGCAGCCAATTAATATCAGTTGAGTCGGAAACACAGAAACAAGCAACCAAGACGGAAGTATACTTACACGCCCTTCGACATGTCACTTCCGCTCTGGGATCTGTCCTCTTCATGACACAGGTCGCTGCTTTATGTCTGCTTATCTGCAAGATACTCATCTTGTTACATCTTGGATTAAATTTTTGAAACTAAACAACGGCAACTTAAATTGTAGGTATATTATACGTAAACTATTCAATAATGAAAAAAGCTTTGAATTTGAAATTAAAATGTTGTGTTACATTAGTACGAGTAATATAACGTCTCATCTATAAAGTAATAATTTCATTAAGCTAATTTCCAGATTTGACCTGTGGCAGATGTACAAATTGAGACATGTTTAGCCTACGGCAAAAATGGACTTGACGCGTGAGAAGCAGTAAGCTGCTCAAATTATGATTGGTCATCTCAATTTTTGACATTTCAGAAATTGTTTATCAGTATGTTGTACCAGCACAAACAACTGTGAAAGGACAATACTAAAAAGTATACTGAGGATCTTGAGTGATGATTAGGGCCGTGACATCGGCATATTTGTACTAGTTCAGGCATGTCAAAAATCAGACACTGAAAGTGCAGTGTATGTGCGTGGAACGCCGCTCTGTGCAGATTGCGTCATTCACGTGTTGTTCTTACCAGTTCTTAGCGGGAGGGATGTACAAGAATCTATTCTGCGCTTTTAGAGTTCAATTAAATTGACATTTGGACATTATAAACATACTTAGCAGAAGGAAAAAACACAATTATTGTCAGGTCTATATTTGACAATAATTGTAACACAAGAAACAATAGACTTGCTCAGTTACAATTCACAATGCAGTCATTTGTAAAGATAATTTATTTACATGATTTGTATACAGTATTTGAAGAAAATATAAATATTGCAGTAATTTCGAAACAAAAAACGAACACAATATTTCATTTTGCGTAGTAGGTACTGATTATTTCAAAGTAATACTCTTTCATTGTTCCTCAAGCATTATGGGGACCATTGGTAAACAAATGCTAAGAAAGAAAATATTTTACTCCCAATTACATGCAATAGGACATTGTGAGGCTTTTACACTGGAATCATTTCCTTGCTGTATATTAATATAAATTCACATTATTATTAATAAATTGGGTAAATTAAGCTTGAATTTAAATTTATATATAGTTTATTTGGAAAACGTTGAGAGCAAGTATCAGCAAGTTGGGAGCGTTACTGAATTGAGTTAAAAGAGTACTTCACAAGCTGTGAAGCAGGACATTTTCTTTAAGTCAGGTTTAAAGAGTTATTAACGTAAGTAGGCCTATATTAGATAATATAGTAACGTGAGGTGGAAAATTCACCATTATGTATTATTTTTCCAGAAAAATTTTCCGTCTTACAAATAGTTGCTTTCTTCCTTCCCTTACAACCTCAAGAGCCTCACATGTATTACTCACTATATTCTCATCACTTATCAGCTTATCAAATAAAAGTTGTAAGCCGTCTAACCATTGATGGCTGTGTTAGTACAGACTCCAAAACAACATCATTGTCATGTTTGTCTTGCCGTGAGAGTAGTAATTAAGAAAGAAGAGCTGGAAAATATCATATTTTAAGAACTTTACTAATATGATTTAAATTCTCATATCACTATTAGGTCCACATGATATGATGAAAGCCTTTCATTTTAAAATAATTACTATTGGCTGAGGAAAACATCATAACAGTTATGTTATATGATTCGTGATTTCTCTTCTTCGTTATATCTGTGGACTCCTCACTTTATTTTCCATAACGCATTCACAATCACAGCTCAATGAGCACCCGTACTGATCTGTGTTACTGAAACAAAAGCTGATCTGTTACTATAGGTACTGTACAGCCCTGTCGCGTTCCCCTCCAAGCCGATTCACTCCCTCCAGGTAGGGGAATAGGAACTGCACGTTGCACGCAGACCAGTGCACAATGTGCAGGGTTTTGATATGCCTGTACTAGTTTGTAGATGATTCGTAAGCATATCGCACGGTGCATCGCCGTGCACTGTCTCTGTTCACCGTTCGCTCGTACAGTCAGACTCAAGCAGTTTGCCGTGCAGCACAGTGCAGTAGGCTCCCGCTCGAGTAACAATGTTCAGGAATGAGTGCCCTGGAGTGCCTCTTCCTCCTGTTCCCATTTTAACGCGATGGGGATCATGGCTGGAAGCTTGCACATAGTTTCACAATACTTTTGTCAGCGTAAAAGGAGTCATACAGATGTCTGACGGAAATGATGCAGCTTCCATAAGTAATGCCCAAACTCTTCTTGGTGACCCGAATATTAAAGAACAATGTGAATATATCTAATCTAATTTTGGATTTATACTCCCTACAATATGAATAAAAAAAAGTGGAAAACATAACAGACATAGAACGAATGAAGAACGTTAGATCGAAGATAGCACGTAAATCCGAAATGATCCTAGCATCATACTTTTATAATAGTTAATGATCAACATCAGCATCATTAAGATGACGGCGACAAAGACGACAATGACGAAGCGATCTATAGGAAGTTTCCGTCACCACGGTACACATTTCTGGTTGCTGGAAGGAGTAAGAAAGCAACTTCTCGGATATTACTGTAATAACACAGTATTTACAATAGGTTTCAAATTAAAAAGTTTCAAAGATTGGCCATATCTTCGTCTTCAGGTGATCACAGAAAAATGGAGTGAGAAGGGGTTCCTATTCGTTAGGGTCGTTACAAACACTTCACCTTCTTCGACCCCAAAGAACACGGATCTCTTCTTACTCCATATTTGTTATCACCCTGACAATGAAGACGGAGCCAATCTTCGAAACGCTTTATTCCCTTTATCATCACTAGCAATGGAAAAAGTCCAATCTACAACTCGTCGAAACAATTCACTATTATTTTCTCCCTCATACAGATCAGATGTATTAACTCAATTCTAACAAAACAATTCCCAGTTACAATGATTATTTATTATTATTATTATTATTATTATTATTATTATTACTACTACTACAGATATATTCTGTAGGACCAAAATTGATCTTTATGTAAATTTCCAGTTAGTGAAATCTACTACTTTAACGTAAATCCCTCATCACACTCTGTTAAGTTATTAATCGCTCACTTCAAATCAATATCAGTGTAACATTAGCCAAGCATTCGTTTGTTTACATCACGAAAAAAATGCGAAATGACGACAAAAAAAATTACAGTAAATGTTAAAAATGATCATCGCTCTAGCCTCTTAGTCCACTGATAAAATCTTTTGAATCACCCTGTATATTTATTTTTTGGTAAACCGTTACAATTTGGACAATGCGTAGTTTGACTTTTTCTTGCTCAGCAGACTGTTTGACCCTTCTACCGTTATCAAACGTGTTTCTTGTAGTTCATTTACTTTCCTTCAAACACGCGGGTTTTATACAGGAGCTTTTCACATTCGAAATTTACTAAATCTCGAGAATTTTCAACCCATTGGTTCAGAAACATTCTATAACCTCCACGGAGCTGTATTAAGAGTTAACAATTTAGCTTATCCCAATGCGGATTCACAATACTGTAACGATTATTTGCGTATTTTATTGTGAAGCTCGCAGTGTAGCGCTTAGTCCCTAGGCACTGTCTAACGCGAAAACTTCCTTCCTTCTTACACAGTAGATATATGCTCACTCTTTCCCTGGATACAAAAGTGGTCTGGTATGCAATCCGCAACTCCGAACTTGTGGTTCAATACAAATCGTGCACTATTATTTATTTTAATAGTCTGACCCAACATAGAGGGTCTGCACTGCAACACAGAATATCTTACAATAAAATTTAAATAAACATATTAACAGGTTTCAAACAAAATAAATTAAAACATATCCAAAAGGAGACTATACTTTGTTCCATAATGCGTGACAGGAGATGTAAACATTGCCGGCAGAGGAGGAGAATAGCATAATATTGCTATTCAACCAATGGCAGAGATCTCATTCCACGGTTGACATGAAGGTGGGCGATCTGAAGCGTTCTACCCCCGTCCAACTATAAGACAAGCGTGGAATTAAACCTCTGCCATTGGTTGAATAGCAATTATACGTCATTCCTTCTCTGCCGGCAATGTTTACTTCCCGTCAGACATTATGGGACGAAGTATAGTACAATTTAAATTAAGTGTACACCATAAAGATGCTGGCGAAATATTGCTATGGAAAATTTTATTATGGTGGTGACGACGGCATCTTGAACTTCTCTCTTCAGCTTATATTTTTCCACCCGCTTTACGAAGGTTTTCGGAATGGTGCCTTTCGCTCCATAGAAGAGACCACTGTGATTTTTCAATGTTGTACTTGACTGATAGGAACGGAATGGTGGGCTCGTAGATTTTATTTTTCTCTTCATTCACTTTAGATAGTTGAGTGGCTGAGTAGGATCAATTATTTCGGCTGTTCCTTTATTTCTATTTATAGCTATATACCCACCATCAGCAAAAGAATGAACTTCCTTCTGGACTTCTAGGTTTTTTTCATAGAAGTGAATCTGCGGTCATAGAACGTATAGTATTAGACGTTCTATTCTGAGTACTTCTCCCTGTGGGCAACTCCCAAGCACATGTGGTAAAGTTTTATTTATATTCAAGATTTATAGGTTCTATATGATTTATACCATATATTTCTAATACTCCTGCAGTGGGTTATGCCTGTAGAGCAGGGACGGGCAGAAAACAATTTGCGCCGAATCCATAGTGAACGCAACCCGGATAACATTCAGTTCATTAACCGCAAAACTGAAGAAGGAGGTGAAGTCCTGACTGTTTCTCCTCTGCAGTGACGGATTAGTAGTAACGAGAAAGTAGAACGTTAATTTCCCGCTCTACTACAATGGTGTATGTATGTATGTATGTATGTATGTATGTATGTATGTATTCACACTGCGAATGGGTAAATAACCGGTGAGCAAAATTAAAGCAATAAGCATATATGAGATACAGAAAAACAGATACAATTCATTTAAAGTAAATCAATATAGGCAATATAACATTGTATACTAAGCTAACTATCATTTATTACATATAAACAGAAGTTTACTACGGTTTGTTGAATTGGTATTTGAATTTCCCCTTGCGCAAACGTAAGTAACACATAACAGAAGTAGGAAAATTAATCGTCTTGATCTGAACCTTTGGCTATAAGTTCAAAATGAACAGTAATGTCTGTAACAGCTATACACAGTTGTGCCGAAAGATTATCATCTGAAAGAGAGGATCTTGCTCTCGATTTAGCAGCGTTCATATGATGAATGATATGTATGTAATGCCGTTTAATGTTGGCTCGAAGAAAGCCACTTGACACCTTATTACAAATTAGGCATTTTACACCATCATCTTTTTTTTTTTAGAACAGAAGAACTCTTCGGAAGGCCTGGTTGGCGGAGTTGATATAGCGCTGGCCTTCTATGCTCGAGGTTGCGGATTCGATCCCGGGCCACGTCGATGGCATTTAAGTGTGCTTAAATGCGACAGGCTCGTGTCAGTAGATTTACTGGCATGTAAAAGAACTCCTGTGGGACAAAATTCCGGCACACCGGCGACGCTGATATAACCTCGACAGTTCCGAGCTTCGTTAAATAAGACATAACTTCAACTTTAAGAACTCTTCGTCCCATTCCACAAGAAATCTAGTTTCTTTGAAGTGGAAGATTTAGACACAGACATTGCTCCACCACTGCTGCCGCTTGCTTATACACACGTAAACTGAGTAATGGTACCAAGGGAGGGAGGTATGCTCTGTGGATATTATATCTACACCGCTTGAAGGTCAGGAGTCACAGGAATTCACATGCTTCTCATTCAAGCAGTCCATGGTTCGGTCTGGACTAATGGAAGAGATTTAAGTTCTCTCCTGCCCACGGGAATGAGTATTGCGGCTTTTCATATGCTGTCCTGTTGTATCGGTGGTGGCCATGCGCCGTGCTGACCAGGGAGATCCGAAAAATGTGTACCTGTCATTTTTTTTTTTTTTTTTGCAATGGTAGGGCACTTAATTTGACGTTCTTCTCTGAATCTACGAATGTGGCTCATAGATGTCGCTATTACTGTGATGCGTAGACCACTAATTGGTCAGAAATTATCCAGAGCGCATCACAGGCGGCGGATCTACATTATACTTGTAAGGAATGGTAATGATGAAGAATACCTGCGATGTCACAAGAGAAACGGAATTGTGCTGTCTGGACCACGGGCTTACCTAACACAAGTCATAAATTCAGGATGGATCGACCGGGATTGGAAAAATTGAAAATTTAAATTATGTTTTAACGACGCTCGCAACTGCCGATGTGCGTCGCTGGTGTGTCGGAATTGTCCCACAGGAGTTCTTTTACATGCCAGTAAATATACTGGCATGAGTCTATCGCATTAAGCACACATAAATGCCATCGATCTGGACCAGGATCGAACCCGCAACCTCGGACACTGAAGGCCAGCACTATATCGCCTGCGTCACGTAGGTCGATTCTCGGGATTTGAACAGAGGCTGTCTGGCATACAGAGTGTTTGAGAATGACTTTTCATAAATTTGAGGAGTAATAGAGGATGCTATTGGGAATATTTTTTGTTCGGGAATCCATGGTCAAAAATTAAAAATGGCGGTTGTGCATTTCTAGACGTATGAGGTCATGTTATTACTAATCATGAAATTTTAAAATGAGAAAGTAAATTCAGGTATGAGAAACTTTATTACTAGGCAGCGGAAAAAAAGTCAAATAAAAGTCATGTTTACGGTATACAAGTACTGTACGCATAGACTATGGCATGAGGTGTGCACGCTTCCCAAGTAGGTAGCTACAACACGGTACCGTCCGCAGAGAGCACCACGCCAACACCGAAAACAACTGCCACTCTGCGTTCTCAGTCAGTCCTCGTTCGTACGTGAACAGAGAACATTGAGATACGTAAACATATTATTCATTTGTGTTCAGTCAAGTGATCATAATGCCGAAGACAGATGTTATAAACATAGGGTGTATTCTTTAATATAAGAATATGGTGTCCATATTTTTAGGAGTGATACTGGTGAAACAGATGTCGGGTATGTATTTAAAAAATATACGTTGGACAAACCTCACTTTAAAGGGTTTAGAGAAAAGCACACAAAATATCAGGCACCTTCTGAATCATCGATTCGAAAACAGTTCTTACCTGCACGCGCCTCTAGTATGCCTACTGTGCTTACGTAAACAACAACCTCAGCCACCGGCGTGGCTCAGTCGGTTAAGGCGCTTGCCTGCCGGTCTGAAGTTGCGCTCGGGCGCGGGTTCGATTCCTGTTTGGGCTGATTACCTGGTTGGGTTTTTTCCGAGGTTTTCCCCAATTGTAAGGTGAATGCCAGGTAATCTATGGCGAATCCTCGGCCTCATCTCGCCAAATACCATCTCGCTATCACCAATCTCATCGACGTTAAATAACCTCGTAATTGATACAGCGTCTTTAAATAATCAACTAAAAAAAAAACAACAACCCTCTGAAGAGACAAACTACTCGCGTTGTCGTTACCTACACATCCGAATGACTTTTTTTCCCCGCTGTCTATTTATTAACCTTCACTTTTACAACAAATGTTCAAAGTGCCGACAACCAACTTGATTACATTAGTGATTACAAATTACATGACCTCATAGTTCTAGGACTGCACAGCCTCCATTGTTCATTTCCGAACATGGGTTTCCTTACAAAAACTAGTCCGAATAGCATCCTCTGATACACCTTACATTAATGAAAAGTCATTCTGAAACACCCTGTATAAGTCCAGCGCGCTAGCACTGAATCAATGTGGCGGTTGCCTGTCAAATGTTGAGTAAAAAATGTACCTTACCCTACAGTGTATTGGATAGTAAGTGTGTATGAAAGGAGTTTAAGCATGACTAAGAAAGACATTGGCACCCTAACTAAATTCGGCTTCCTCTTAATAACTGGAGTTTGATCAGTCCTCTTAGTCAAACAATCATATACTGGGTGTTCAGTTCAAAATGTGTCATGGCTCGCTGTATGTCGTCATGTGGCTAACCGATGAGCCTAGAGAATTCAATCTTCCTACACTTCCGCAGAGGCGTATTACCTAAATGCGAGAGAAGTTGCCTAGCAAGTACGGCGTTCATTCTGAAGATTACTTACCGATACGTACGGTAACGCCAGTAGTGGCAAGAATGTGGACTGTTTGGAAACACGTACTGAAGTGAGTTTTTTTTTCTTACTGTCGGGATATGGGGAGAGGGTTAAGACGATTACTTACGTATTTGTTGACATTAACTTGGACGGTCAACATGGACACGGAGCATTTTGATTTGTGTTGTGGAATGTTGCCGTACGCAATCGATGATAACAAATACCGTGCGTACGACTTGCCCGCGCAAAACACAGTTCGAAAGAGGTTATGGTAGCACACAGACTTTACAGACCGCCATCTGTTGCTACGACATTCAAGTTATACTGTACACGTTCTCAAGTTCAGATTGAACGCCTTGATTAATAGGCAACTTCTCTGACATAAAAGCTGAAACTCGCTTCAAATCGCTGACTCGCAACAGTGACGTCATGACACACTTTGAAATGAACACCCAGTAGAAAGTACGTATTACCGAAGGAGGTAGGGAGTAATTTCATAGTTATTTAGACTGAAAACAAACCATATCCACGTTCACAGGTATTTTTAAATTAAATCTACGATATGGGACCTCAAATTTTACTTCTCCAATGGTAGACATGGTAAGGACTTCTATCGATCGTAAAGACCATTGTCCATGTGTGGGTATGAACCCACGAATTACGCATTCAATAGCAAGCAAGGTAACCACAATGACTGGGTTATATCTAATGCAAATGAGACACCCTGAAATATCAGAAAGCTGTAAGTCAACTCGCTTATTCTTTAAACATGACGTTTTCACGATTTTCTATGCAAAACTATAACTCTAGCGCACAGTATAAAATATACAAAATTGAATAATACGTCGCGATAGTTTATTCAAACACAGATTTACGGAGGTGATAAAATTACTGAATTAACAAAACATATCTCGAACGAGAGACAAACCGTCTGGTAGCACAGTAACAGCAACGAAAAAGTTTCTGGTATTGTCACATTGGCAGGCGCGATCAGGTTCTGCTTTCGAATACCTCAATTATTAATACAAAAAAAATAGCATCCCGAAGCTCCCAGTCCCCGCGCCTTGAATATATATGTAGATGCAGCGTCTGGTGTTATAGCACAACTCCGGCAACAGGCTATGAATTGATCAAAAAATTGAAGTTTGAGCAAAAAAATATATGAGGCAACTGTATAACAAATAAGGATGTTCTGGGTAGTCATTACTCCACAGCCGTGAAAGTTGAAACAAACTTTTAATTGGATTTTGATTGTGTGGCATGCAAAATAATTTCTTGTTCCAAATAAAAAGGGAAGACTTCCAAACACTGCGCGAAGCGATGCAGTGGGGCTACATAATCATATTATGTAGTTTATGAACATTAGCTTTATTAGGTAGGTTGAGATCATTAATGTCAAACCGCAAAACAACCGAGGAGAAGTCCTAGCAACCCTGCGTGAGGTGAGGTCCGCAACTGTTTCTTTAATATCTCCTAACAAAACAATGTCAGTTGCAGAGACGTCTACAACTCTGCGGTTAATATCCATCCTAACAGTCACAAAGCGGGTTTTGGGGAGGTAGCGAGTGGATATATCTGCAGGACAAAACTTTTACCATCAAAGGACAATACGAATGTTAGCTTCCGTCAGCATTCCACAACGAAGTTACAATTTTAAATTTACAAGAAAAACAAAATAATAATGAATCAGAAGATGCAAAAAGGTGACATGTGACAAAAAAAATTACAGAAGACAATAAAAACTTTGTAATTACTGCAAATCATGTTCTGTACTTAGCCTACAAAAAAATTAAGTTACATGTATCAGTCTACAAATTTCGATTTTACAAAATCTGAAATTTGTGTGTTCTTGGACTAGGAAATAAAAAATAAATATTTATGATTCACATATCAACTTTTTGCAAACTATGGCCATCCTGAGGTTCTGCTAGATATCTTTCTTATCATGAATTATCACTGCGTATCATTTCACATATTAAATTTTATACTGTATAGTACACTTATGTTTTTGATTTACATGATTTTATTTCTATGTTTTTAGTGTTTTCTTCCTCTTCTTCGTTTACTGTCGTTTATGTCAAAATGTTGTTCTCTTCCTTTTGATTTTAGAGGCCATTGTAAAAGCTCACTATAAAGTTCATATCCATAAGAATCATATTTTAACACCTTCTTTATATCACACATTTCTTCTCATGAATTGAAATATTTCAATTGTACGCATGCAAGACTGATGGCTTAAGGATCGTGCATGTATGTTTTTCGAGTCCATCAATGAAAGGTCTAGCTGTCACCTCTCGCGTCACATTCTTGTCAAAAGAGATATGTTTAAATTCATTAATTTGAAGAGATACTGTTGTACTTTTCTGAAACATGTCTTTCAGAGGACTCATTCGAAAGACCAGTTTTAACATAATATGCATGTGAAACATGGACAGTTAGTAAAACTTACGAGAATATTCTCCAATGTTTTGAGAGGAAAATACTAGTATTAGAAGAACATACGGTCCAGTATGTGATAATGACATTTGGAGAAAACGATATAACCAAGAGATGTACGCCCTATTTAAGCATATATAGATATTACAGCACAATCAATCAAGTTTTCGTGGCCTCACCGAATCCGTGTTCAACGACCGTTGAAATGTCGCTATGAATGTGGTACTATTGGGGAGTCATGTGTTGGAAAACTTCTCCTGTACAATCGTGCTGCTTTCACGGATATCCTCGAGCTTTTCCATAAACAGAAATCATGTCAGCTAATTCCAAGTTTCTTAAATGAAAGTAAACATGTTTATCACACAGCCTTTCAAACAAATTCAGTACACACGTAAATTACGTCAGTAACGTGAATAAATTTTCAAAGAAAGTTGCAGCAGATTCCTTTGTAAGTAATGCGTCGAATTTTTTTATAAATTGAACGTGGATGATGTCCATGAGACACATTTAAGCATGATAATGACGAGGATGATAGATGGAAATTGTGGAAATCGGCAAATAAGGAGTTGGGTTTACACCATGATGAAATAAGATATAGGCTATGAAAAAATATTTTTTGAAACAATCTGAACTTCACATCCAAACCATAAACTCTATTATGCAAGATTAAATTCGACGAAAGTCTCATCGATTTCTAAAGCGATGTGATCAAGTTCTTAAGACTAAAATCAGAACTGGCGACTCAAAGGTGACTCATCACTATCTACTCAAAGGTCATCCCCAATATGTAGCCTACTACATGTAATAGGCCTATCAGTCTTACTATCAAGTACATCAACACCAACTGCACTCTTCACAACTGGAGGAAACTGATGAACACCTCTCCAGATATGCAAAATACTATGAGACAGACTAGTTTTTGTATGAAATTAATTATTTTCACAGCCGTAAACTTGTATGATAAACTACTGTAGGTCTAATCTGTACCAGAATGCTCATGTAATGTATAATACAGGTCTTAATAAATCTTGCCTTCTCAGGCGGTGTTTTACGTCTCTGCTACTAAGCCTATTCCCTGACGGACTCACAGAAGTACACAATTCATTCGCGAAGACGGTTAGACAGTTGACTCTACAGTAACGCATTTTTCTGTGTAAACGTTATTTTAAACACGAATCAGCTCGTCTCGCGTATGCAGAATTTATTCAGACGTTTTCTTGATGAACTACTTCCTTCCAGAAATGTAATTCATTATATCCAAGGTCTCTACATGTCGCTGTCGAACAGCTCTTAGTCAGGTCCTCTCATCCCATTCCACTAATGTCCGCCACCTTTGCGACATCGGTTGCTGTTGTCAAGCAGAACGTTCTCCGAAAGTTATCGAAATATCTGTTTTGGAAACTTATTTTATGAAATATATAAATTTAAACATAAATTCCTTCCACAACTCAACCATAGCGCAATGTAAACAAACCTAAGAGTTGACGCAAAT
The DNA here is from genome assembly GCF_040183065.1 of Periplaneta americana. Taxonomy (NCBI): domain Eukaryota; kingdom Metazoa; phylum Arthropoda; class Insecta; order Blattodea; family Blattidae; genus Periplaneta; species Periplaneta americana. The sequence continues at coordinate 68,565,757 of NC_091121.1, forward strand.
ATGGCAGCGTGCGAAGACCTGACTTATCGACGGACCTTGATTATATCGTGCAAAACTTTAATCTACTAGTTCACTGCAAAATAACACAAAACCGACTAAACACTGGCGAAAACGTACATTTTTAACAGAGGAAAAACTAGACGAAATTGGCGCAAATCTTGAACGTAAGTTAAAAAAAAAAAGTTCATAAAGAAATCCTCGCACACTGGAAGAACTAAAGGGAAACACTATAAATGAAATCAGACAAATTAGAGTGGCCGAGCTTAGGTCCAATCGTGTCAATCAGAAAACGTTTTCCCGATACAATGTCTATTTAGCCGACATTTCCAGCATCTTCTGTAAGGTAAGATTTTATAAAAGTTTTAGGAAGCGGAGTTGAAGTGCGGGCGACGCCGGCTGCGGCACGCTTAATAGCCGAGATGTAAAACACCGCGGGAGCGGACAAGATTTACAAATAAACTAGTGTAGTTTATTATTATGATGTACCGAAGTACATATTATATTTCCGTGCAGAAATTCTGCGTTATCATATGATGAAAGATGAGTGGAACAGAGAAAAATCCTCTCTGGCACCGGGATTTGAACCCGGGTTTTCAGCTCTATGTGCTGACGCTCTATCCACTAAGCCACACCGGATTCCCATCCCGATGTCGGATTGAATACTCTCAGTTTAAGTTCCACCTCTTGGGTTCCCTCTAGTGGCCTACCCTCACGCACTGCGTCATAGATGTATGACAGTGGCACAATGTCCATTTCTGCACGGAAATATCATATGTACTTCGGTACATCATAATAATATATGATATGCGAAAAAAAATCACTTTGTGATTTATGACGGCGCTTACTCCGTCGGATCCCGGCCAGTTAGTCACTCATAACGAGTGCTCTCTGCACATGCATGGACATTGTGCCACTGTCATACATATATATAACGCAGTGCATGAGGGTAGGCCACTAGAGGGAACCCAAGAGGTGGAACTTAAACTGAGAGGATTCAATCCGACATCGGGGTGGGAATCCGGTGTGGCTTAGTGGATAGAGCGTCAGCACCTAGAGCTGAAAACCCGGGTTCAAATCCCGGTGCCGGAGACAATTTTTCTCTGTTCCACTCATTTTTCATCATAGTATAGTTTAATTTTATTTGTATCTTATTAAGTAGGCGCTATAAGATTATGGAGTCAGACAACTATAAGTAAAGTATATTTAAAAAAAAGGAGAAACCCCAGAAAACTTCCTCAATCGAAATCTTTCTTCACCAAGGATTTCGCTCAAAGTCGTTGGGGCTTGAACACACTATCCATTCCGCTGTTATCACAAGGGGATTTCAATTCTATTAAGGCGCCCACGTCAAAGAAGTTCCTTCAATATTTTGCGTCAGTGCGGTCACGGATCCCCCCAGCTGCGAAACGCGGCACACTCGTCTTTTAATTTCAATTCGCATTAGCAAAGCGTCTTCTAGGGGCTATTTTTTGGGGGAGGGGGTGCTGCCAAACACGTTGGAATCCGCTATCATTTATTCAAAGCCACTGCAGCTGCGTATGGCCCGGCCGACAATATTGAGAGCGAGTGAGCGAGCGAGCGAGCAGGAGCTTGGGGGCCGACTGTCTGGCGACCTGGCCGACGCCTCGCTGCTGGTTCTTGGTGCTGACGCCGGGGTCACGCTCCGTTCCAGTCCGTCACACACACGTCACGGGCCGTCACAACGACCGCCCACCCACACGACAGACGGGCTCCACCGCGATGCGGGGGATGCAGGACGCGCAAATTTGCAAAGTCATCGACAGTCATAGTATCGGCACTGACATTATTCTAAAGTCACTGATGCGCGCCCGCAGTGTTCATAATCCAAGCGAAACTTTTTTTTTTCAACAGGATGAAGAGATGAAAGACAAGATGAAATTACAACACAAGATTGCCAACAAGGCAAGGGGGAGCAAGTTTACCGCGGGCCCAATATGTTGTTTCATATTATGTACAGTCAAATTTCGACACAAAGATGATTTCATGTTTTAAAATTTAAGCGCCTTATTCATAGACATTCTTAGCGCGGGCTTCCAGTGGATGATCAGCGAACTAACGTTTATCGTATTCATATACCAGTTTTAGCGATATGATATGAATCCCGTGCAAGTAACCAGTCGATAACCGGGGCTAGTTTAGCACGCTCGTAGCGCGGGCTAGCGAAATGTCTATGAATAGCACCCATTATGTCTGTATATGTTTTCTTTTGTACTTCGTTATTTACCGTCGGTGGGATTGATGATTTAGAATTCAACAAATAGGCATTCATGTACTTATAGATCTTGAAAAACCATTTGAGAGAGTACAACTATGATATTATAAAATAGTAAAACTGAACAATGTATCATAAGAAACAGCCACCTTAATAGAAGATTACTCAATAAACCAAACGTATATACAGTTGAACAGAAAAGAATTTGGTCAAAAAAAATTTAAATGGGATAAGACAGGAAGATTCCTTAAGTCCTTTATCGTTTAATATTTTAATGAATGAAATCATGGAGTCTACAAAGAGAGAAAATTGATATAGAATGCGAGGTGGTGAAATAAAAATTATGTGCAGCACATGATGTATCATCACAGAATCGCACGACGATCTCCAAGGATTATTGCAAATAGAATATCAGCGTGCTTAAATGAACTAATTTGGCACAACAAACATATTTACAAAGACGTTAAATGTCGCATTTCCAAAAATGCTGCCAGACTGATTATGTATGTTACCAGAAAACTATACCAGATACCAAAAGAAATTAACAAATAATGGAGACATGTGAAATGACGGCACTAAGGAATAATTATTAATACGAACAGAAAAGACCACATTAGAAACGTCGTTATATGATACAAGAGTGTGGAATACAAGTGATCCAAATATGAATTGCAGAACAGACGGCAGTAAAATCACAAAATAGACCGAATGGATAGGCGTCGCATCGTAAATACAGTTCGCGATAAATCACGACAAGGAAGACGAAGTGGAGGGAGACTTACTAAACCATGACTTAACTCTCTTTCATTAGAAAAAAGTCGAAAGACCTAACATAATTTAGAAACAGAACTGATGATGAGATGAAATTTGGTCAGATCAGACCGGGGATTTTATATATTACATGAAATCGCCTTACGGTTGGGGGGGGGGGGGGAATGTCTAAGCGGAAATGAAATCGACTCTTGAGTGCAGTTTCCGATTAAAAGGAAAACGCGTCTACCGCCTGAGCTACTCCGATGGCAGGTAGGCTTATATTTATATTAGGAATCGTTACCGGGGTAATTACGGTAACAAAATGTTACATTCTTCCACCATAACTACTATCAACATCATTACTCCGGTCCTCGTAAGCTACATCCGGACAGGTAGAAAATGGAAAAGTGAACAAGAACATCCAACCCTGATCCTAACTTGAATACACATGATGAAGCGTTTCGTTTATCACTTAGTGAACTTGGCACTGAAAGGAAGGAAAGGAAATTATGAAAATGAAGATGAGTAAATAGCGCTGCGGTTCAATCCCTCCGTGTAAAGAAAAATAAAAGCTTGGAAAACTTCGCAGATACGAGGGCTAATTTACAAAGATATTCAAATCTAAGTTTCTGTAGTTCTTACAAAGCCATGAGGTTGCTTTCTAACGTGCAGTGCGTTGGTCTTTCCCAGTTGGTTTCATCTAAACCCGGCGCAGAATACAATGTGTGGGTTTTCCTTGTTTACTTGTGCACTTTGCTAGCATTCTGTCAATATCGTTAGTCGGTTGAGAAAGACATATTTTCAACAACTATCATACAGAGTACAACACAGTTCCCTTGTTGAAACGCACAGTATTTATTGAAGAAATACTGTACCAATTTCACGAATGGATAACTCCGAAAGGAGTATAGTCCGCACGGGGTAAGAGGAGTGGGGGGTAAGCTAGTAATTCAGCGCCTCTGAAGGAACAGATGGATGGGAGTACCTAGTGTTATTGTCCGGTTGGGACAAAAAAGCCTCAATCATTGGCCGGTCGGTTCCGTGTCGGGGGTTGGTTGTAAGAGTGGGAAGGAAAGTCGCATAACTTGCTCGAATCTTCTCCTGAAATGCGAACGGTAGTAAGAGGTGTGTTTACTCAAGTTTTGTCAGCACATTTTTCAGAGGCTATACAACCAATGAAAGTGTGTCAAAATAACAGGAAATGACAAGAAACAGATACCGTTTTCGATAAGAAGAAATGTTGTCCGAAGCGTAAACACAATGTGGAAGGACGTTACACAATACGAAGAAAGAAAGAAGAAATAAACTTTAATTTGATATTTTTGAAACTATGTTTTCGCATAATAAATTAGGGGAAAAAAAAACAATCCTCAGAAAAATTATCGCAGGACATTTAGTGTCATTTTTTTTTTATTTTATTGGGTTATTTTACGACGCTGTATCAACATCTAGGTTATTTAGCGTCTGAATGATATGAAGGTGATAATGCCTGTGAAATGAGTCCGGGGTCCAGCACCGAAAGTTACCCAGCATTTGCTCGTATTGGGTTGAGGGAAAACCCCGGAAAAAACCTCAACCAGGTAACTTGCCCCGACCGGGATTCGAACCCGGGCCACCTGGTTTCGCGGCCAGACGCGCTGACCGTTACTCCACAGGTGTGGACCATTTAGTGTTATTTTGGTTTTACATTAGAACACTATAATATTCACAGTTGCTTATGAAACAACTCTTTTACACTGAAAATAAGACAAAAATCTTTCATTCTTTCCACGGTTTTCGATTTTTTACGCATGAAGAAGTCATAAAACGAAACTGTTACCTCAGCAACTTTACCAATAACTCTCCCTCTCAGAATAAAGCCAGAAATCAGAATATTTTCGTGGTAGAATTTAAGAAGCCTTGTAACAACATTGCAACAATTCTAGTCACTTTGCGTGGACAATGAATACACAAAGGAAATGGAACATTTTCATGGCCGTGTTATCCCTCAGATACTGGATGAGTCACGAATCTCCTCTTCGTGAAGTCCAGGGGCTTTAGCACAAACTTCACATTCTGAAGAATTGTAACACAGAAGGACACATGGAGAGAAAGTGTTTACATATTTTTTACAGGTACAATCTCCATCAGTGCAGTCTACATCAGAAGTGCACGGAGATACTAAGCGTCAATGTGTATAGGTTGCTATTAGGTGATTGAGTGCATTAGTGGGCTACTGAGTGACTCAAGAGGAAAAACTACTTTTACACAATTTGAAAGATGATACAGTAAATCAAAATAAACAATTTCAATAAGAAAGTAAGGGTCAGAAACGTTTAGTTATTTCTCTATTTATTTATACTGGCAAGAGTTAAGGCCATAGGGCCTTCTCTTACACTCTACCAGGTCACAAAGTATACAGGCGGTATGGTGAACTGATAAACTTTTAAGGCAGAAGAAAGTGAAATAAAAAAAATGTGGTTTTTATTTAACAACGCTCGCAACTGCCCAGGTTATATCAGCGTCGCCGGTGTGCCGGAATTTTGTCCAGCTCGAGTTCTTTTACATGCCAGTTAATCTACTGGCATGAGTCTGTCGCATTTAGCCACACTTAAATGTCATCGATCTGGGCCAGGATCGAACCCGCAACCTCGAGCACACGCCAGCGCTATACAGACTGCGCTACCCAGGCCGGAAAAGTGAAATAAAAACAGTATCCGTAGTATACTTTACCATTGCACTGATTTGAAAAAAAATTCATAATCGTGCCAATGGTTCAACGTTTCAACCTTCAACCTTCTAACAAAGAATGCAAAGGGACAGGCAGAGTCACTCAAAGATTGCAATAATCAAGTTGGCGATTAAAACATTTCATAATCTTAACAATGGTTCAACGTTTTTTGTATTAACACATGTTGTACTTGAAATGTATACAGGAACAATATCTCTTCTCTGATGAGACAGTCATGACACTAAACGGTACATTCAACCACCACCAGAACGATAAAAGTCTGCATTTGACAAATCGCAGACATTATGAACCTGTCAGGTTTACAACATCAAAG